>NC_139512.1:15950031-16129821 GCF_947247035.1 Vipera ursinii
CGTTCTTTTTAGTCGACTTCCTTTTGCTCACTTTTCCTCCCTCCCTTTCTTCCTTTCTCTCCCTCCTTCCTTTTCTCTTCTTCCTTCCTCCCTTCCTCCTTTCTTTTCCTCCCTTGCTTCTTCTGTCTTCCTCTTTCTCAGTCCTTCCTCTTACTCTCATTTCTTTCTCCCTCCTTCCCTTCCTTCTCTTACCACTTCCTCCTTCTTCTTCCCCCCTCCCTTGCTCCCTCCCTCTTCCTTTCCTCCCTCCCTCCCTCCCTCCCTTCCATCCCCCTCTCTACATCCCTCCGCTCCCACTTGTTTCCTTGCCTCCCTCCTTCCCTCCCTCCCTCTCATCTCTTTCCTTCCTTCCTTTCTCCTTCCCTCTCTCTCCCTCCCTTCCCTCCCCCTTTCTACATCCCCCTGCTCCCTTCCCCACCTGTTTCCTTTCTTCCCTCCCTTCCCTCCCTCCCTCCTTCCCTCCCTCCCTCCTTCCTTGCCTCTCTCCTTCCTTCCTTCCTTCCCTCCCTCCTTCCTTCCTTCCCTCCCTCCCTCTCATCTCTTTCCTTCCTTCCTTCCTCCTTCCCTCTCCCTCCCTCCCTCTCTTCCCTCCCCCTCTCTACATCCCTCTGCTCCCTTCCCCACCCGTTTCCTTTCTTCCCTCCCTCCCTTCCCTCCCTCCCTCCCTCCTTCCCTCCCTCCCTCCTTCCTTCCCTCTCTCCTTCCTTCCCTCCCTCCCTCCTTCCTTCCTTCCCTCCTTCCCTCCCTCCTTCCTTCCCTCCCTCCCTCCTTCCTTCCCTCCTTCCCTCCTTCCTTCCCTCCCTCCCTCCCTTCCTTCCTTTCCTCCCCTCCCTCCCTCCTTCCCTCCTTCCTTCCCTCCCTCCTTCCTTCCCTTCCTCCCTCCTTCCCTCCTTCCTTCTTTCCCTCCCTCCCTTTCCACCTTTCTTTAAAGGAGCTTAAGGCGAGCTGCTTCCTCAGAAGCATCATCTTGCAAGGTAAGTTGGGTTCAGACTGAGTGACCAGCCCATTCCGAAAGATGGCCGGAAGGGAACCGGAACCCAGGTCTCCCTGGCGTCGTCCCAGCGCATTCATGTGGGGCAGCACCTCTGCTGAGCTCGCTTAGCCTGTCTGGAGCAGCTGAGATTTGGGCTAGGCTGCTCCGATGGAGGTGCCCAAAACCATCCCGGAACTTGGGCGGGTCCCGATGAGGAAGAGAAGATGGAGGGGAGTCCCACTTCTCTTGCTTTGCCACAGCAACCAGGACCACGAAGAACATGCAACAACGTACAGTGGCAGATTGGCACAACGAAGCAGCAGCGTCTCTCGGGAAGTGGCGGCTTCCCCATCTCCGGAGGCTTTCAAGAAGAGCCTGGAGAACCAGCTCTTAGGGCTGGCTGGGTTGATCAACTGGACATTGGCTGAATTGGAACACCGAGACCGAAAAACCTGTAAACTTTTGAATATGCACCACGCTCTACATCCATGAAGTGACATCGACAGGTTGTACCTGCCGAAGCAAATAGGGGGCAGAGGGCTACTGCAAACCCACCAAACTAGAAGAAGAAAAATGAAGTTTGAATGACTATGTCAGGGGTTGGCAACCTCGGCTCTTTTATGACTCGTGGACTTCAACTCCCAGAATTCCTGAGTCAGCTGACTCAGGAATTCTGGGAGTTGAAGTCCACGAGTCATAAAAGAGCCGAGGTTGCCTACCCTTGGACTATGTCAATCAAAGTACAGAAAAACTGCTGCAGGCTGTGAAAACAGAGAGCATTATAAAAGTAAAAGAAACAAAGGCAGAATATAAAGAAAAAACGGCTGGATGACAGATTAAATAGATGGAAAACCAAAGCTTTGCACGGACAGCATTTGAAAAACATTGAAGGAAAATGTGATAACAACTTGACATGGGCATGGCTTAAGATGGGAACCATCAAGAAAGAAACAGAAGGCTTAATACTGGCTGCTCAAGAACAAGCACTACAAACTAATGCCATGAAAGCGAAGATACAAAAATCTACTGACAATCCAAATTGCCGACTTTGCAACGACAAAGTTGAAACTGTTTCACATTAATATGTGAGTGCAGCAAAATTGCGCAAACCGATTACAAAGCTAGACATGACCGAGTTGCTAAACTAATTCACTGGGCACTGTGTAAAAAATACGACTTGCCTGTGTCCTAAAAGTCGTGGGAACATAGGGTGGAAAAAGTTGTGGAGAATGAGAGGGTGAAGATCTTGTGGGACTTCCGAATACAGACAGATCGCCATTTGGAACACAACACGCCAGATATCGCAGATGAAGAGAACCGAAGCGTAGACCTGATTGATATCGCTGTACCAGGAGATGCCAGAGTTGAAGAAAAAGAACAGGAAAAAATTACGAAATACTGCAACCTGGCCATCAAAACTGCGCAATTATGGATGAAACGCGTAACAGTGATACCCACTGTCATTGGGGCACTGGGAACTATGTCCAAAAACTTTGCAAAACACATCAAGAAATTGCAGCTTCCTGCAATAACTCCAGCAAAGCTAGAAAAAACTGCGCTACTCGGAACATCTTATATTTTAAGGAGATGCCTGGTTGATACCTAGGATGCCAGCAGCAACCCGTATCAACCATTAGCGCCAGTCAATTTGAGTGTTCAGTTGACTGAGTTTCATGTTTGATGAATAAAAGCTTAATAATAACAATAACAATAATAATAATAATAACGACGATGATGTTGGAAGGGACCCCTGGAGGTCTTTTGATCCAACCCCTTCCTCAAGGCTGGAGATCCTCTATCGTTCTGGAGAAATGGCTGTGCAGTCTCTTCTTTAAAAAGCTCCATTGATGGAGCACCCACAACTTCTGGAGGCAGGTAGTTCCACTGGTTAATTGTTCTTACTTTCAGGAAGTTTCTCCTTACTTCCAGGTTGCTTCTCTCCTTGACTAGTTTCCATCCGTTGCTTCTCGTCCTGCCTTCAGGTGCTTTGGGGAATAGCTTGACTCCCTCTTCTTTGGGGCAGCCCCTGAGATACTGGAAGGCTGCTATCATGTCCTCCCCTGGTCCTTCTCTTCATTAAACTAGACATACGCAATTCCGGCAGCCGTTCTTAGGAATAGAGTAGAATAACAGAGTTGGAAGGGACCTTGGAGGTCATCTAGTCCAACCCCCTGCTCAGGCACGAAGCCCTAAACCATTTCAGACACATGTCTGTCCAGTCTCTTCTTAAAAACTTCCAGTGTTGGAGCATTCACAGCTTCTGGAGGCAAGGAGTTCCACTGGTTTCGTGTGTCATTTTAACTAGCGGACAGGAATCTGACCTCAGGTGGGTCACTATATAAATGTTGCCAATGGAACGAAGGAAGGAACGAACGAACGAATGAATGCCAGATACTCCTCCGTCTTCCTCCAGTGGCTGGCTCCCCCTGCTGACCAAAATGGGGAAAGCCCTTTAGGGATTGAATTCCCACGCCCCTTCCCCTTGGCAACCCAGCCAATTGGCCTGCTGCTCCCCCATCCCACCCAACCTTACGCCCTTTAAGATCTGCACAGTGGAGTCGAGAAGGGAAAGAAAGAAAGAACGAGAGAGGGGAAAATATAAACGTACTTAGCACGGCTGCGAATCCCCTTGTCTCTGGCTCTTAACGTTCTTCCTCTTTGCTTGCTTGCTTTTTCACTTTCTTCATGTCTGCTTCCCTCTGCTTTCTTTAATCTTCAGTTTCAAGTTTGCGCTATTTTCACTTTTCAGGTGAAAAGTGTCTTTTTAAAAAAAAAAAAAATTCCATTTATATCCCGCCCTTCTCCGAAGACTCAAGGCGGCTTACAAGCTTAGCAAAAAAAAAAAAAAAATGACTGAGAAAGAGAAAGGTCAGCCCAACCCAGTCCCTGACTTACGAGCACAACTGAGCCGAATTGAGAGATGAGTTAAGTGAGTTTTGTCCCCATTTTATGACCTTCCTTGGCCCGGTTGTTAAGTGAATCACCGCAGTTGCTAAGATTGTAACACGGTCGTTAAGCCAATCCAGCCTCCCCCATTGACTTTGCTTGTCAGAAGGTCGCAAAAGGTGATCAGGTGACCCCCACCCCCGGGGATGCTGCGACCGTCATAAATATAAATCAGTTGCCAAGCAGCCGAATATCTAATCACGTGACCATGGGGAGACTGCGAGGGTCGTTACTTTTTTCAGTGTTGTTGTAACTTTGAATGGACACTAAATGAACCGCTTTAAGTCGAGGACTACCTGAATGGCCCCGTTTATGACTTGTGGACTCCCAGAATTCCTCAGCCAGCATGGGGGAACCAGGGCCCTTTTAGGACATCCGGACTTCAACTCCCAGAATTCCTCAGCCAGCATGGAGGAACCAGGGCCCTTTTAGGACATCCGGACTTCAACTCCCAGAATTCCTCAGCCAGCATGGGGGAACCAGGGCCCTTTTAGGACATCCGGACTTCAACTCCCAGAATTCCTCAGCCAGCATGGGGGAACCAGGGCCCTTTTAGGACATCCGGACTTCAACTCCCAGAATTCCTCAGCCAGCATGGGGGAACCAGGGCCCTTTTAGGACATCCGGACTTCAACTCCCAGAATTCCTCAGCCAGCATGGGGGAACCAGGGCCCTTTTAGGACATCCGGACTTCAACTCCCAGAATTCCTCAGCCAGCATGGAGGAACCAGGGCGCTTTTAGGACATCCGGACTTCAACTCCCAGAATTCCTCAGCCAGCATGGGGGAACCAGGGCCCTTTTAGGACATCCGGACTTCAACTCCCAGAATTCCTCAGCCAGCATGGAGGAACCAGGGCCCATTTAGGACATCCGGACTTCAACTCCCAGAATTCCTCAGCCAGCATGGGGGAACCAGGGCCCTTTTAGGACATCCGGACTTCAACTCCCAGAATTCCTCAGCCAGCATGGGGGAACCAGGGCCCTTTTAGGACATCCGGACTTCAACTCCCAGAATTCCTCAGCCAGCATGGGGGAACCAGGGCCCTTTTAGGACATCCGGACTTCAACTCCCAGAATTCCTCAGCCAGCATGGGGGAACCAGGGCCCTTTTAGGACATCCGGACTTCAACTCCCAGAATTCCTCAGCCAGCATGGGGCAACCAGGGCCCTTTTAGGACATCCGGACTTCAACTCCCAGAATTCCTCAGCCAGCATGGGGCAACCAGGGCCCTTTTAGGACATCCGGACTTCAACTCCCAGAATTCCTCAGCCAGCATGGGGGAACCAGGGCCCTTTTAGGACATCCGGACTTCAACTCCCAGAATTCCTCAGCCAGCATGGAGGAACCAGGGCGCTTTTAGGACATCCGGACTTCAACTCCCAGAATTCCTCAGCCAGCATGGGGGAACCAGGGCCCTTTTAGGACATCCAGACTTCAACTCCCAGAATTCCTCAGCTAGCATGGGAACCAGGGCCCTTTTATGACTTGTGGACTTCAACTCCCAGAATTCCTCAGCCAGCATGGAGGAACCAGGGCCCTTTTAGGACATCCGGACTTCAACTCCCAGAATTCCTCAGCCAGCATGGGGGAACCAGGGCCCTTTTAGGACATCCGGACTTCAACTCCCAGAATTCCTCAGCCAGCATGGGGGAACCAGGGCCCTTTTAGGACATCCGGACTTCAACTCCCAGAATTCCTCAGCCAGCATGGGGGAACCAGGGCCCTTTTAGGACATCCGGACTTCAACTCCCAGAATTCCTCAGCCAGCATGGGGGAACCAGGGCCCTTTTAGGACATCCGGACTTCAACTCCCAGAATTCCTCAGCCAGCATGGGGGAACCAGGGCCCTTTTAGGACATCCGGACTTCAACTCCCAGAATTCCTCAGCCAGCATGGGGGAACCAGGGCCCTTTTAGGACATCCGGACTTCAACCCCCAGAATTCCTCAGCCAGCATGGAGGAACCAGGGCCCATTTAGGACATCCGGACTTCAACTCCCAGAATTCCTCAGCCAGCATGGGGGAACCAGGGCCCTTTTAGGACATCCGGACTTCAACTCCCAGAATTCCTCAGCTAGCATGGGAACCAGGGCCCTTTTATGACTTGTGGACTTCAACTCCCAGAATTCCTCAGCCAGCATGGAGGAACCAGGGCCCTTTTAGGACATCCGGACTTCAACTCCCAGAATTCCTCAGCTAGCATGGGAACCAGGGCCCTTTTAGGACATCCGGACTTCAACTCCCAGAATTCCTCAGCCAGCATGGAGGAACCAGGGCCCTTTTAGGACATCCGGACTTCAACTCCCAGAATTCCTCAGCCAGCATGGGGGAACCAGGGCCCTTTTAGGACATCCGGACTTCAACTCCCAGAATTCCTCAGCCAGCATGGGGGAACCAGGGCCCTTTTAGGACATCCGGACTTCAACTCCCAGAATTCCTCAGCCAGCATGGGGGAACCAGGGCCCTTTTAGGACATCCGGACTTCAACTCCCAGAATTCCTCAGCCAGCATGGAGGAACCAGGGCCCTTTTAGGACATCCGGACTTCAACTCCCAGAATTCCTCAGCCAGCATGGGGGAACCAGGGCCCTTTTAGGACATCCAGACTTCAACTCCCAGAATTCCTCAGCTAGCATGGGAACCAGGGCCCTTTTATGACTTGTGGACTTCAACTCCCAGAATTCCTCAGCCAGCATGGAGGAACCAGGGCCCTTTTAGGACATCCGGACTTCAACTCCCAGAATTCCTCAGCCAGCATGGGGGAACCAGGGCCCTTTTAGGACATCCGGACTTCAACTCCCAGAATTCCTCAGCCAGCATGGAGGAACCAGGGCCCTTTTAGGACATCCGGACTTCAACTCCCAGAATTCCTCAGCCAGCATGGGGGAACCAGGGCCCTTTTAGGACATCCGGACTTCAACTCCCAGAATTCCTCAGCCAGCATGGGGGAACCAGGGCCCTTTTAGGACATCCGGACTTCAACTCCCAGAATTCCTCAGCCAGCATGGGGGAACCAGGGCCCTTTTAGGACATCCGGACTTCAACTCCCAGAATTCCTCAGCCAGCATGGAGGAACCAGGGCCCTTTTAGGACATCCGGACTTCAACTCCCAGAATTCCTCAGCCAGCATGGGGGAACCAGGGCCCTTTTAGGACATCCGGACTTCAACTCCCAGAATTCCTCAGCCAGCATGGGGGAACCAGGGCCCTTTTAGGACATCCAGACTTCAACTCCCAGAATTCCTCAGCTAGCATGGGAACCAGGGCCCTTTTATGACTTGTGGACTTCAACTCCCAGAATTCCTCAGCCAGCATGGAGGAACCAGGGCCCTTTTAGGACATCCGGACTTCAACTCCCAGAATTCCTCAGCCAGCATGGGGCAACCAGGGCCCTTTTAGGACATCCGGACTTCAACTCCCAGAATTCCTCAGCCAGCATGGGGGAACCAGGGCCCTTTTAGGACATCCGGACTTCAACTCCCAGAATTCCTCAGCCAGCATGGAGGAACCAGGGCGCTTTTAGGACATCCGGACTTCAACTCCCAGAATTCCTCAGCCAGCATGGGGGAACCAGGGCCCTTTTAGGACATCCAGACTTCAACTCCCAGAATTCCTCAGCTAGCATGGGAACCAGGGCCCTTTTATGACTTGTGGACTTCAACTCCCAGAATTCCTCAGCCAGCATGGAGGAACCAGGGCCCTTTTAGGACATCCGGACTTCAACTCCCAGAATTCCTCAGCCAGCATGGGGGAACCAGGGCCCTTTTAGGACATCCGGACTTCAACTCCCAGAATTCCTCAGCCAGCATGGGGGAACCAGGGCCCTTTTAGGACATCCGGACTTCAACTCCCAGAATTCCTCAGCCAGCATGGGGGAACCAGGGCCCTTTTAGGACATCCGGACTTCAACTCCCAGAATTCCTCAGCCAGCATGGGGGAACCAGGGCCCTTTTAGGACATCCGGACTTCAACTCCCAGAATTGCTCAGCCAGCATGGGGGAACCAGGGCCCTTTTAGGACATCCGGACTTCAACTCCCAGAATTCCTCAGCCAGCATGGGGCAACCAGGGCCCTTTTAGGACATCCGGACTTCAACTCCCAGAATTCCTCAGCCAGCATGGGGGAACCAGGGCCCTTTTAGGACATCCGGACTTCAACTCCCAGAATTCCTCAGCCAGCATGGGGGAACCAGGGCCCTTTTAGGACATCCGGACTTCAACTCCCAGAATTCCTCAGCCAGCATGGAGGAACCAGGGCCCTTTTAGGACATCCGGACTTCAACTCCCAGAATTCCTCAGCCAGCATGGGGGAACCAGGGCCCTTTTAGGACATCCGGACTTCAACTCCCAGAATTCCTCAGCTAGCATGGGAACCAGGGCCCTTTTATGACTTGTGGACTTCAACTCCCAGAATTCCTCAGCCAGCATGGAGGAACCAGGGCCCTTTTAGGACATCCGGACTTCAACTCCCAGAATTCCTCAGCTAGCATGGGAACCAGGGCCCTTTTAGGACATCCGGACTTCAACTCCCAGAATTCCTCAGCCAGCATGGGGCAACCAGGGCCCTTTTAGGACATCCGGACTTCAACTCCCAGAATTCCTCAGCCAGCATGGGGGAACCAGGGCCCTTTTAGGACATCCGGACTTCAACTCCCAGAATTCCTCAGCCAGCATGGGGGAACCAGGGCCCTTTTAGGACATCCGGACTTCAACTCCCAGAATTCCTCAGCCAGCATGGGGGAACCAGGGCCCTTTTAGGACATCCGGACTTCAACTCCCAGAATTCCTCAGCCAGCATGGGGGAACCAGGGCCCTTTTAGGACATCCGGACTTCAACTCCCAGAATTCCTCAGCCAGCATGGAGGAACCAGGGCCCTTTTAGGACATCCGGACTTCAACTCCCAGAATTCCTCAGCCAGCATGGGGGAACCAGGGCCCTTTTAGGACATCCGGACTTCAACTCCCAGAATTCCTCAGCCAGCATGGGGGAACCAGGGCCCTTTTAGGACATCCGGACTTCAACTCCCAGAATTCCTCAGCTAGCATGGGAACCAGGGCCCTTTTATGACTTGTGGACTTCAACTCCCAGAATTCCTCAGCCAGCATGGAGGAACCAGGGCCCTTTTAGGACATCCGGACTTCAACTCCCAGAATTCCTCAGCTAGCATGGGAACCAGGGCCCTTTTAGGACATCCGGACTTCAACTCCCAGAATTCCTCAGCCAGCATGGGGGAACCAGGGCCCTTTTAGGACATCCGGACTTCAACTCCCAGAATTCCTCAGCCAGCATGGGGGAACCAGGGCCCTTTTAGGACATCCGGACTTCAACTCCCAGAATTCCTCAGCCAGCATGGGGGAACCAGGGCCCTTTTAGGACATCCGGACTTCAACTCCCAGAATTCCTCAGCCAGCATGGGGGAACCAGGGCCCTTTTAGGACATCCGGACTTCAACTCCCAGAATTCCTCAGCCAGCATGGAGGAACCAGGGCCCTTTTAGGACATCCGGACTTCAACTCCCAGAATTCCTCAGCCAGCATGGGGGAACCAGGGCCCTTTTAGGACATCCGGACTTCAACTCCCAGAATTCCTCAGCCAGCATGGGGGAACCAGGGCCCTTTTAGGACATCCGGACTTCAACTCCCAGAATTCCTCAGCCAGCATGGGGGAACCAGGGCCCTTTTAGGACATCCGGACTTCAACTCCCAGAATTCCTCAGCCAGCATGGGGCAACCAGGGCCCTTTTAGGACATCCGGACTTCAACTCCCAGAATTCCTCAGCCAGCATGGGGCAACCAGGGCCCTTTTAGGACATCCGGACTTCAACTCCCAGAATTCCTCAGCCAGCATGGGGGAACCAGGGCCCTTTTAGGACATCCGGACTTCAACTCCCAGAATTCCTCAGCCAGCATGGAGGAACCAGGGCGCTTTTAGGACATCCGGACTTCAACTCCCAGAATTCCTCAGCCAGCATGGGGGAACCAGGGCCCTTTTAGGACATCCAGACTTCAACTCCCAGAATTCCTCAGCTAGCATGGGAACCAGGGCCCTTTTATGACTTGTGGACTTCAACTCCCAGAATTCCTCAGCCAGCATGGAGGAACCAGGGCCCTTTTAGGACATCCGGACTTCAACTCCCAGAATTCCTCAGCCAGCATGGGGGAACCAGGGCCCTTTTAGGACATCCGGACTTCAACTCCCAGAATTCCTCAGCCAGCATGGGGGAACCAGGGCCCTTTTAGGACATCCGGACTTCAACTCCCAGAATTCCTCAGCCAGCATGGGGGAACCAGGGCCCTTTTAGGACATCCGGACTTCAACTCCCAGAATTCCTCAGCCAGCATGGGGGAACCAGGGCCCTTTTAGGACATCCGGACTTCAACTCCCAGAATTCCTCAGCCAGCATGGGGGAACCAGGGCCCTTTTAGGACATCCGGACTTCAACTCCCAGAATTCCTCAGCCAGCATGGGGGAACCAGGGCCCTTTTAGGACATCCGGACTTCAACCCCCAGAATTCCTCAGCCAGCATGGAGGAACCAGGGCCCATTTAGGACATCCGGACTTCAACTCCCAGAATTCCTCAGCCAGCATGGGGGAACCAGGGCCCTTTTAGGACATCCGGACTTCAACTCCCAGAATTCCTCAGCTAGCATGGGAACCAGGGCCCTTTTATGACTTGTGGACTTCAACTCCCAGAATTCCTCAGCCAGCATGGAGGAACCAGGGCCCTTTTAGGACATCCGGACTTCAACTCCCAGAATTCCTCAGCTAGCATGGGAACCAGGGCCCTTTTAGGACATCCGGACTTCAACTCCCAGAATTCCTCAGCCAGCATGGAGGAACCAGGGCCCTTTTAGGACATCCGGACTTCAACTCCCAGAATTCCTCAGCCAGCATGGGGGAACCAGGGCCCTTTTAGGACATCCGGACTTCAACTCCCAGAATTCCTCAGCCAGCATGGGGGAACCAGGGCCCTTTTAGGACATCCGGACTTCAACTCCCAGAATTCCTCAGCCAGCATGGGGGAACCAGGGCCCTTTTAGGACATCCGGACTTCAACTCCCAGAATTCCTCAGCCAGCATGGAGGAACCAGGGCCCTTTTAGGACATCCGGACTTCAACTCCCAGAATTCCTCAGCCAGCATGGGGGAACCAGGGCCCTTTTAGGACATCCAGACTTCAACTCCCAGAATTCCTCAGCTAGCATGGGAACCAGGGCCCTTTTATGACTTGTGGACTTCAACTCCCAGAATTCCTCAGCCAGCATGGAGGAACCAGGGCCCTTTTAGGACATCCGGACTTCAACTCCCAGAATTCCTCAGCCAGCATGGGGGAACCAGGGCCCTTTTAGGACATCCGGACTTCAACTCCCAGAATTCCTCAGCCAGCATGGAGGAACCAGGGCCCTTTTAGGACATCCGGACTTCAACTCCCAGAATTCCTCAGCCAGCATGGGGGAACCAGGGCCCTTTTAGGACATCCGGACTTCAACTCCCAGAATTCCTCAGCCAGCATGGGGGAACCAGGGCCCTTTTAGGACATCCGGACTTCAACTCCCAGAATTCCTCAGCCAGCATGGGGGAACCAGGGCCCTTTTAGGACATCCGGACTTCAACTCCCAGAATTCCTCAGCCAGCATGGAGGAACCAGGGCCCTTTTAGGACATCCGGACTTCAACTCCCAGAATTCCTCAGCCAGCATGGGGGAACCAGGGCCCTTTTAGGACATCCGGACTTCAACTCCCAGAATTCCTCAGCCAGCATGGGGGAACCAGGGCCCTTTTAGGACATCCAGACTTCAACTCCCAGAATTCCTCAGCTAGCATGGGAACCAGGGCCCTTTTATGACTTGTGGACTTCAACTCCCAGAATTCCTCAGCCAGCATGGAGGAACCAGGGCCCTTTTAGGACATCCGGACTTCAACTCCCAGAATTCCTCAGCCAGCATGGGGCAACCAGGGCCCTTTTAGGACATCCGGACTTCAACTCCCAGAATTCCTCAGCCAGCATGGGGGAACCAGGGCCCTTTTAGGACATCCGGACTTCAACTCCCAGAATTCCTCAGCCAGCATGGAGGAACCAGGGCGCTTTTAGGACATCCGGACTTCAACTCCCAGAATTCCTCAGCCAGCATGGGGGAACCAGGGCCCTTTTAGGACATCCAGACTTCAACTCCCAGAATTCCTCAGCTAGCATGGGAACCAGGGCCCTTTTATGACTTGTGGACTTCAACTCCCAGAATTCCTCAGCCAGCATGGAGGAACCAGGGCCCTTTTAGGACATCCGGACTTCAACTCCCAGAATTCCTCAGCCAGCATGGGGGAACCAGGGCCCTTTTAGGACATCCGGACTTCAACTCCCAGAATTCCTCAGCCAGCATGGGGGAACCAGGGCCCTTTTAGGACATCCGGACTTCAACTCCCAGAATTCCTCAGCCAGCATGGGGGAACCAGGGCCCTTTTAGGACATCCGGACTTCAACTCCCAGAATTCCTCAGCCAGCATGGGGGAACCAGGGCCCTTTTAGGACATCCGGACTTCAACTCCCAGAATTGCTCAGCCAGCATGGGGGAACCAGGGCCCTTTTAGGACATCCGGACTTCAACTCCCAGAATTCCTCAGCCAGCATGGGGCAACCAGGGCCCTTTTAGGACATCCGGACTTCAACTCCCAGAATTCCTCAGCCAGCATGGGGGAACCAGGGCCCTTTTAGGACATCCGGACTTCAACTCCCAGAATTCCTCAGCCAGCATGGGGGAACCAGGGCCCTTTTAGGACATCCGGACTTCAACTCCCAGAATTCCTCAGCCAGCATGGAGGAACCAGGGCCCTTTTAGGACATCCGGACTTCAACTCCCAGAATTCCTCAGCCAGCATGGGGGAACCAGGGCCCTTTTAGGACATCCGGACTTCAACTCCCAGAATTCCTCAGCTAGCATGGGAACCAGGGCCCTTTTATGACTTGTGGACTTCAACTCCCAGAATTCCTCAGCCAGCATGGAGGAACCAGGGCCCTTTTAGGACATCCGGACTTCAACTCCCAGAATTCCTCAGCTAGCATGGGAACCAGGGCCCTTTTAGGACATCCGGACTTCAACTCCCAGAATTCCTCAGCCAGCATGGGGCAACCAGGGCCCTTTTAGGACATCCGGACTTCAACTCCCAGAATTCCTCAGCCAGCATGGGGGAACCAGGGCCCTTTTAGGACATCCGGACTTCAACTCCCAGAATTCCTCAGCCAGCATGGGGGAACCAGGGCCCTTTTAGGACATCCGGACTTCAACTCCCAGAATTCCTCAGCCAGCATGGGGGAACCAGGGCCCTTTTAGGACATCCGGACTTCAACTCCCAGAATTCCTCAGCCAGCATGGGGGAACCAGGGCCCTTTTAGGACATCCGGACTTCAACTCCCAGAATTCCTCAGCCAGCATGGAGGAACCAGGGCCCTTTTAGGACATCCGGACTTCAACTCCCAGAATTCCTCAGCCAGCATGGGGGAACCAGGGCCCTTTTAGGACATCCGGACTTCAACTCCCAGAATTCCTCAGCCAGCATGGGGGAACCAGGGCCCTTTTAGGACATCCGGACTTCAACTCCCAGAATTCCTCAGCTAGCATGGGAACCAGGGCCCTTTTATGACTTGTGGACTTCAACTCCCAGAATTCCTCAGCCAGCATGGAGGAACCAGGGCCCTTTTAGGACATCCGGACTTCAACTCCCAGAATTCCTCAGCTAGCATGGGAACCAGGGCCCTTTTAGGACATCCGGACTTCAACTCCCAGAATTCCTCAGCCAGCATGGGGGAACCAGGGCCCTTTTAGGACATCCGGACTTCAACTCCCAGAATTCCTCAGCCAGCATGGGGGAACCAGGGCCCTTTTAGGACATCCGGACTTCAACTCCCAGAATTCCTCAGCCAGCATGGGGGAACCAGGGCCCTTTTAGGACATCCGGACTTCAACTCCCAGAATTCCTCAGCCAGCATGGGGGAACCAGGGCCCTTTTAGGACATCCGGACTTCAACTCCCAGAATTCCTCAGCCAGCATGGAGGAACCAGGGCCCTTTTAGGACATCCGGACTTCAACTCCCAGAATTCCTCAGCCAGCATGGGGGAACCAGGGCCCTTTTAGGACATCCAGACTTCAACTCCCAGAATTCCTCAGCTAGCATGGGAACCAGGGCCCTTTTATGACTTGTGGACTTCAACTCCCAGAATTCCTCAGCCAGCATGGAGGAACCAGGGCCCTTTTAGGACATCCGGACTTCAACTCCCAGAATTCCTCAGCCAGCATGGGGGAACCAGGGCCCTTTTAGGACATCCGGACTTCAACTCCCAGAATTCCTCAGCCAGCATGGAGGAACCAGGGCCCTTTTAGGACATCCGGACTTCAACTCCCAGAATTCCTCAGCCAGCATGGGGGAACCAGGGCCCTTTTAGGACATCCGGACTTCAACTCCCAGAATTCCTCAGCCAGCATGGGGGAACCAGGGCCCTTTTAGGACATCCGGACTTCAACTCCCAGAATTCCTCAGCCAGCATGGGGGAACCAGGGCCCTTTTAGGACATCCGGACTTCAACTCCCAGAATTCCTCAGCCAGCATGGAGGAACCAGGGCCCTTTTAGGACATCCGGACTTCAACTCCCAGAATTCCTCAGCCAGCATGGGGGAACCAGGGCCCTTTTAGGACATCCAGACTTCAACTCCCAGAATTCCTCAGCTAGCATGGGAACCAGGGCCCTTTTATGACTTGTGGACTTCAACTCCCAGAATTCCTCAGCCAGCATGGAGGAACCAGGGCCCTTTTAGGACATCCGGACTTCAACTCCCAGAATTCCTCAGCCAGCATGGGGCAACCAGGGCCCTTTTAGGACATCCGGACTTCAACTCCCAGAATTCCTCAGCCAGCATGGGGGAACCAGGGCCCTTTTAGGACATCCGGACTTCAACTCCCAGAATTCCTCAGCCAGCATGGAGGAACCAGGGCGCTTTTAGGACATCCGGACTTCAACTCCCAGAATTCCTCAGCCAGCATGGGGGAACCAGGGCCCTTTTAGGACATCCAGACTTCAACTCCCAGAATTCCTCAGCTAGCATGGGAACCAGGGCCCTTTTATGACTTGTGGACTTCAACTCCCAGAATTCCTCAGCCAGCATGGAGGAACCAGGGCCCTTTTAGGACATCCGGACTTCAACTCCCAGAATTCCTCAGCCAGCATGGGGGAACCAGGGCCCTTTTAGGACATCCGGACTTCAACTCCCAGAATTCCTCAGCCAGCATGGGGGAACCAGGGCCCTTTTAGGACATCCGGACTTCAACTCCCAGAATTCCTCAGCCAGCATGGGGGAACCAGGGCCCTTTTAGGACATCCGGACTTCAACTCCCAGAATTCCTCAGCCAGCATGGGGGAACCAGGGCCCTTTTAGGACATCCGGACTTCAACTCCCAGAATTGCTCAGCCAGCATGGGGGAACCAGGGCCCTTTTAGGACATCCGGACTTCAACTCCCAGAATTCCTCAGCCAGCATGGGGGAACCAGGGCCCTTTTAGGACATCCGGACTTCAACTCCCAGAATTCCTCAGCCAGCATGGGGGAACCAGGGCCCTTTTAGGACATCCGGACTTCAACCCCCAGAATTCCTCAGCCAGCATGGAGGAACCAGGGCCCATTTAGGACATCCGGACTTCAACTCCCAGAATTCCTCAGCCAGCATGGGGGAACCAGGGCCCTTTTAGGACATCCGGACTTCAACTCCCAGAATTCCTCAGCTAGCATGGGAACCAGGGCCCTTTTATGACTTGTGGACTTCAACTCCCAGAATTCCTCAGCCAGCATGGAGGAACCAGGGCCCTTTTAGGACATCCGGACTTCAACTCCCAGAATTCCTCAGCCAGCATGGGGGAACCAGGGCCCTTTTAGGACATCCGGACTTCAACTCCCAGAATTCCTCAGCCAGCATGGGGGAACCAGGGCCCTTTTAGGACATCCGGACTTCAACTCCCAGAATTCCTCAGCCAGCATGGGGGAACCAGGGCCCTTTTAGGACATCCGGACTTCAACTCCCAGAATTCCTCAGCTAGCATGGGAACCAGGGCCCTTTTATGACTTGTGGACTTCAACTCCCAGAATTCCTCAGCCAGCATGGAGGAACCAGGGCCCTTTTAGGGCATCCGGACTTCAACTCCCAGAATTCCTCAGCCAGCATGGAGGAACCAGGGCCCTTTTAGGACATCCGGACTTCAACTCCCAGAATTCCTCAGCCAGCATGGGGGAACCAGGGCCCTTTTAGGACATCCGGACTTCAACTCCCAGAATTCCTCAGCCAGCCCAGGGCCCTTTTAGGACATCCGGACTTCAACTCCCAGAATTCCTCAGCCAGCATGGGGGAACCAGGGCCCTTTTAGGACATCCGGACTTCAACTCCCAGAATTCCTCAGCCAGCATGGGGGAACCAGGGCCCTTTTAGGACATCCGGACTTCAACTCCCAGAATTCCTCAGCCAGCATGGGGGAACCAGGGCCCTTTTAGGACATCCGGACTTCAACTCCCAGAATTCCTCAGCCAGCATGGGGGAACCAGGGCCCTTTTAGGACATCCGGACTTCAACTCCCAGAATTCCTCAGCCAGCATGGGGGAACCAGGGCCCATTTAGGACATCCGGACTTCAACTCCCAGAATTCCTCAGCCAGCATGGGGGAACCAGGGCCCTTTTAGGACATCCGGACTTCAACTCCCAGAATTCCTCAGCCAGCATGGGGGAACCAGGGCCCTTTTAGGACATCCGGACTTCAACCCCCAGAATTCCTCAGCCAGCATGGAGGAATCAGGGCCCATTTAGGACATCTGGACTTCAACTCCCAGAATTCCTCAGCCAGCATGGGGGAACCAGGGCCCTTTTAGGACATCCGGACTTCAACTCCCAGAATTCCTCAGCTAGCATGGGAACCAGGGCCCTTTTAGGACATCCGGACTTCAACTCCCAGAATTCCTCAGCCAGCATGGAGGAAGCAGGGCCCTTTTAGGACATCCGGACTTCAACTCCCAGAATTCCTCAGCCAGCATGGGGGAACCAGGGCCCTTTTAGGACATCCGGACTTCAACTCCCAGAATTCCTCAGCCAGCATGGGGGAACCAGGGCCCTTTTAGGACATCCGGACTTCAACTCCCAGAATTCCTCAGCCAGCATGGGGGAACCAGGGCCCTTTTAGGACATCCGGACTTCAACTCCCAGAATTCCTCAGCCAGCCCAGGGCCCTTTTAGGACATCCGGACTTCAACTCCCAGAATTCCTCAGCCAGCATGGGGGAACCAGGGCCCTTTTAGGACATCCGGACTTCAACTCCCAGAATTCCTCAGCCAGCATGGGGGAACCAGGGCCCTTTTAGGACATCCGGACTTCAACTCCCAGAATTCCTCAGCCAGCATGGGGGAACCAGGGCCCTTTTAGGACATCCGGACTTCAACTCCCAGAATTCCTCAGCCAGCATGGGGGAACCAGGGCCCTTTTAGGACATCCGGACTTCAACTCCCAGAATTCCTCAGCCAGCATGGGGGAACCAGGGCCCTTTTATGACTTGTGGACTTCAACTCCCAGAATTCCTCAGCCAGCATGGGGGAACCAGGGCCCTTTTAGGACATCCGGACTTCAACTCCCAGAATTCCTCAGCCAGCATGGGGGAACCAGGGCCCTTTTAGGACATCCGGACCTCAACTCCCAGAATTCCTCAGCCAGCATGGGGGAACCAGGGCCCTTTTAGGACATCCGGACCTCAACTCCCAGAATTCCTCAGCCAGCATGGGGGAACCAGGGCCCTTTTAGGACATCTGGACTTCAACTCCCAGAATTCCTCAGCCAGCATGGGGGAACCAGGGCCCTTTTAGGACATCCGGACTTCAACTCCCAGAATTCCTCAGCCAGCATGGGGGAACCAGGGCCCTTTTATGACTTGTGGACTTCAACTCCCAGAATTCCTCAGCCAGCATGGGGGAACCAGGGCCCTTTTAGGACATCCGGACTTCAACTCCCAGAATTCCTCAGCCAGCATGGGGGAACCAGGGCCCTTTTAGGACATCCGGACTTCAACTCCCAGAATTCCTCAGCCAGCATGGGGGAACCAGGGCCCTTTTAGGACATCCGGACCTCAACTCCCAGAATTCCTCAGCCAGCATGGGGGAACCAGGGCCCTTTTAGGACATCCGGACTTCAACTCCCAGAATTCCTCAGCCAGCATGGGGGAACCAGGGCCGTTTTAGGACATCTGGACTTCAACTCCCAGAATTCCTCAGCCAGCATGGGGGAACCAGGGCCCTTTTAGGACATCCGGACTTCAACTCCCAGAATTCCTCAGCCAGCATGGGGGAACCAGGGCCCTTTTATGACATCCGGACTTCAACTCCCAGAATTCCTCAGCCAGCATGGGGGAACCAGGGCCCTTTTAGGACATCCGGACTTCAACTCCCAGAATTCCTCAGCCAGCATGGGGGAACCAGGGCCCTTTTAGGACATCCGGACTTCAACTCCCAGAATTCCTCAGCCAGCATGGGAAGCCCACTGCTCTTCCGTTGGTTGATTGTCCTCGCTGTCAGGAAATTTCTCCTTAGGGGTCATGCAGCCCAGGAAAAGGAGCCAAGGGTCCCCAAGCAGGCCTTGCAAATTGTCCGTAGAGGAAGGGTGTTCTCGGGAGCAGAGGGGGAAAAAGACCCCTTTCCCGGTTAAAGACGGCTTCGGGCCCCCTGCAGAGAGGGCTGGCGATGACGAGATGGCGTGAAGGTTGACCAGCCGCGTGCAGCAGCAGCAGACAAAAAAGCCAACACAATCCTGGGTTGCATAAACAGAGGCGCAGAATCAAGATCACACGAAGTATTAGTACCGATTTATAAAAACCCTAGTGAGGGTCACACCTGGAACACTGCAGCCAACTTTGGTCACCGTATCCCAAAACAGATGTTGAGACTTTTGGAAAAAGTTCAGAGAGGAAGAGCAACTAAGAGGATCCAAGGAGACTAAAACATACGAAGAACGGCTGCAGGATTTGGGTTTGGCCAGTCTAGAGAAAAGAAGAATTAGGGGAGACAGGATAGCAGCCTTCCGGTATTTGAGGGGCTGCCACGAAGAAGAGGGGGGGTCACGTTGTTCACCAAAGCGCCAGAGGGCAGGACGAGAAACGCCTGGAAACGGATCAAGGAGAGAAGCAACCTGAAATTAAGGGAGAAACTTCCTGACAGTGAGGAGAATTAACCAGTGGAACGGCTTGCCACCAGAAATCGTGGGCGCTCCATCACTGGAGATTTTCAAGAAGAGACTGGACAGTCACTTGACCTAGTCTGCTTGACTTGAATCCCATGGGTGGGGAAGATGGGCTTGAAGAGGGCGTAGCAGCAGGACTGGTTATAAGTTGCCATTCTGCGAAAGGAATTGTGTGGAGTTGTGTGTGTGCGCATCGGCCCTGCTACTCGCAGGGCCCTCTTCCCCTCTCCCCCACCCACCCACCCGCCCACCTGCCGGGCTGTCAAGCTGCATAGGGTGGGGACCACCGGACTAGAAGACCTCCAAGGTCCCTTCCAGCTCTGATACTCTGCATTCTGGAACGTCAATCAGAATAGAGCTGTGAAGGGACCTTGGAGGTCTTCTAGTCCAACCCCTTGCTCCAGGAGGAGATCCCAGGGGTAGGCAACCTCGGCTCTTTTATGACTCGTGGACTTCAACTCCCAGAATTCCTGAGCCAGCCATGCTGAGGGGAAAGAGAGAGGTTTCCAACCTGGGCCATGCTGGCTGAGGAATTCTGGGAGTTGAAGTCCACAAGTCATAAAAGGGCCATAGTTCCCCATGCTGGCTGAGGAATTCTGGGAGTTGAAGTCCACAAGTCATAAAAGGGCCATAGTTCCCCATACTGGCTGAGGAATTCTGGGAGTTGAAGTCCACCAGTCATGAAGGGGCCATAGTTCCCTATGCTGGCTGAGGAATTCTGGGAGTTGAAGTCCACAAGTCATAAAAGGGCCATAGTTCCCCATGCTGGCTGAGGAATTCTGGGAGTTGAAGTCCACAAGTCATAAAAGGGCCATAGTTCTCCACCACTGGTGGCTGAGGGATTCTGGGAGTTGAACTCCACAGGTTGCAAAAGGGGCCATACAGGTAGTCTTTGACTTACAATTCATTTAGTGACCGTCCAAAGTGACGACACTAAAAAAAAGTGACCTATGGCCGGTTTTCACACTTACAACCATTGCAGCATCTCCGTGGTCAAGGGATCAAAACTCAGATGATTGACACCTGGTTCATATTTATGACGGTTGCAAAGTCCACAGGGAAACCAGGTTCACGGAACAACTGTGTCACCAACTTAACACTTGCAACGATTTGCTTCACAACCGTGGCAAGGAAAGTCGTAAAAACGGGCAAACGTTTCACTGAGCAACATAGGTTTTGGCGTCAGTCGTGGCCGTAAGGCGAGGACCACCTGTATTTATTAAACAAATGTAGATGGCCGCCCAACTCACACACAGGAGAATCCAGGCGGCTTTGTTGTTGCTGTTAGTTGCGAAGTCGTGTCCGACCCATGGTGACCCTATGGACAACCTTCCTCCAGGCCTTCCTGTCCTCTCCCATCTTCTGGAGTCCATTTAAGCTCAGGCCTCCTGCTTCAGTGACTCCATCCAGCCACCTCCTTCTCTGTCGTCCCCTTCTTCTTCTCTTGCCCTCAACCTTTCCCAGCATTAGGCTCTTCTCCAGTGAGTCCTTCCTTCTCATGAGGTGGCCAAAGGATCTGAGTTTTAGCTTCAGGATCTGGCCTTCTAAAGAGCAGTCAGGGTTGATCTCCTCTAGGACTGACCGGTTTGATCGCCTTGCAGTCCAAGGGATTCGCAGGAGTCTTCTCCAGCACCAGAGTTCAAAGGCCTCAATTCTTTGGCGCTCAGCCTTTCTTATGGTCCAACTTTCACTGCCATACATTGCAACTGGGAAGACCATAGCCTTGACTATACGCACTTTTGTTGGCAGGGTGATGTCTCTGCTTTTTAGTGTGCTGTCTAGATTTGCCATGGCTTTCCTCCCCAGGAGCAAGCGTCTTTTAATTTCTTGGCTACAGTCCCCATCTGCAGTGATCTTGGAGCCCAGGAAAATAAAATCTGTCACTACCTCCATTTCTTCCCCATCTATTTGCCAGGAATGGAGAGGGCCGGATGCCATGATCTTGGTTTTCTTAATGTTTAGTTTCAACCCAAGTTTTGCACTCTCCTTCTTCACCCGCAACAAGAGGCTCTTTAGTTCCTCTTCACTTTCTGCCATTAGAGTGGTATCATCTGCGGCTTACAACACGAAAAATTCACAACACACACAACCCCCCCCCCCGCATAATCAATCCACCACCTGACCAGCTCTTTCTCTGTTCGTGGTCCCCAGGCATGCAGTGTGGGGGTGAATTGTAACTGGGCGGGGGTGGGGTGGGCGGGGCGGGAGAGCTGATGTCCTCATTCAACTGGAGAGCGCTAGAAAGGGGCTTATCTCAAGATTCAGCTCCAGGCCTCTCCTTGGATGGATTGAAAATGAGAAGGGGAAGGGAAGATTAAGAGTAAATTTTATCAGGGCTCCTCCGAGCTCTCTTTAGCTGGCTTGTTTTCTTGCAGACACTTCATCGCTGTAACTAGGTAACATCATCAATGCTAATAAGGAGTGCAGTTTGCTGTCTGTTTGTACTGTGGGGTCCTGCCTGTCTGGATGGATGGGGGCGATCTTAGGGATTCTTTTTTTTTTTTATTAAATTTATTATTTAAAAACATTGGACACAGTACCAGCGAGCTGACAAACCTTTTTGTCTACAATGTTTAAATATATATATATATACATGTATATATGTACATCAAAAATACACTTAAATACACTTAGATTACAAATCGGTGAAATACCACAATATTTAAAACAGTGAGCTAGTCTGTAAAACCTAATAGAGACCTTTCTTTTTATCCATCCAAAGATACAATTTGTTCCAAATTCTATAATAGTCTGATTGATCTTTATTCTTTAATTCCAAAGTTAATCTGTCCATTTCAGCGCAATCCCAAATTTTCCTAATAACCTCTTTTTGTCCTGGGATCTCATTCTTTTTCCATTTTTGCGCAAATGATATTCTAGCTGCTGTGATAATATGGATCGTTAAGTATAGCACATCTTTAGGATATTTCTCTTTCGTGATTCCCAACAAGAAAAGTTCTGGACTAAACTCCAGATCTTGTTTCAATATTTCTTTCAGCCAAATCCAAATCATTCTCCAAAATTTTTGTGTTTTACTGCAAGACCACCACGTGTGGAAGTATGTGCCTATCTCTTCAGAACACTTCCAACATTTGGGAGATACTGTTGTGTACATTTTTGCTAAGCGGGCTGGGGGGAGATGCCATCGGTAAAACATTTTAAATAAATTTTCTTTATACGATGAGGCCAGTGTTATCCTTTTATTCCTATCCCAAATTGTTTGCCAAGTATCTAGGTCGATGTTATGTCCTAAATTGTTAGCCCAGATCAACATGGGGTCTTTCACTTGCTCTTCAAACAGCTTATATCCCAAAAGTAATTTATAAAAATTCCTTATTTGTTTAGAGTCCGGTCCCAATAATATTTTGTCCAATGCTGTTTCAGAGGTATATATCCCCCATTCATTTTTATCCTTCCTAAATCTCGATTGGATTTGTAAGTAGGCCCACCAATCGAGTTTTATACCTTGTAATTCTAGTTCATTCCTAAGTTTCAATTCCCCCTCCTCATTCAGAATATCCTTGTATGAGATTATGTTACCCAAATCAAACAGATTTGGGTAAACTATCGCTTCAAGGGTGGATAGCCAGACCGGTATTTTGGTGTAATTGTGAGATCTAATTTTTTTCCAAGTATTGAGTAGCGCTTGCCTGATCCGGTGTCTTTGAAAATGCGAGAAAAGACCTTGTTTCTCCGTCCATAGGAAAGCATGCCAGCCATATTGCAAATCGTGACCCTCTAAAGTTAATAGTCTTCTATTTCTCAAGATTACCCATTCTCTAATCCAGCTCAGGGCCGCGGCGTGGTAATATAATTCCCAGTCTGGCAATCCAAAACCCCCATTTTCCTTCGTGTCTTGTAAATATTTCAATTTAATTCTTGGTTTTTTCCCCTGCCAAATAAAATTTAGTGATAATTTATCCAAATTTCGAAAAAATTTAGAGTCGAGTTGAATTGGGATATTCTGAAACAGAAACAGGATTTTAGGCAGAATATTCATCTTAATGACAGCGATTCTTCCCAATAATGAGAGTTTTAGGTTTCCCCATCTTTCCAGGTCACCTTTTATTTGATTCACTACACTATCATAATTATCCTTTTTGAGTGAAGTGCATCTAGCCGTAATGTTAATCCCTAAATATTTTATTTTCTTGACTATTTCTATATCCGTGATTTCGGCCAGATTACCTTTTTGTTTATTGGTCATATTTTTAACAATCATCTTGGTCTTATTTCTATTTATTCGCAGTCCGGCAACCTCACCATATTTAGATAATTCTTCCAATAGCTTTGGTCCCGTCTGACATGGATCCTCCATAATAAAAACTAGATCGTCCGCGAAAGCTTGCAATTTAAAGGTTTCCTTTTTAATGGTTAATCCTTTTATCTTTGGGTCGTTTCTTATAGTTCTCGTTAATACTTCAAGAGTCAATATAAACAGCAACGGTGATAAGGGGCAGCCTTGCCGTGTTCCCTTTTGAATTTGAAACTTGCTAGATGCTTCCCCATTAATAATTATTTTTGCTTCCTGATTGTCATAAATTGCCCTAATTATATTTATAAATTTTTCACCCATATTCATAAAGCTAAGCTGTTGGCACAAAAAAGACCATTTAACATTGTCAAATGCCTTTTGGGCGTCTAAGAAAAGTAATGCCATCTGTTGTTCGCTATGTAATTCATAGTACTCCAATGTATCTAATATTATTCTAATGTTGTGCTTAGTGTGTCTCTTAGCGAGAAAACCATTTTGATCTGCGTGTATGAAATCATTCAGAAATCGTTTCAATCGTTCCGCTATAATTGATGTAAATATCTTGTAGTCCGAGTTAAGAAGTGATATGGGTCTGTAATTTTGGATTAATGTATGGTCTGTGTTATCTTTCGGAATAAGGGTTATGTTTGCCTCTAGCCAAGATTTAGGCGTCCTTGCGCCTTCTAATCTTAGGGATTCTTTAGAATAGAATAGAATAGAATAGAATAGAATAGAATAGGAATGCAGAGTAGAGTAGAGTAGAGTAGAGTAGAGTAGAATAGAATAGAATAGAATAGAATAGAATAGAATAGAATAGAATAGAATAGAATGCAGAGTAGAGTAGAGTAGAGTAGAGTAGAATAGAATAGAATAGAATAGAATGTGGAATAATGAATAGAATAGAATAGAATAGAATAGAATAGAATAGAATATGGAATAATGAATAGAATAGAATAGAATAGAATAGAATAGAATAGAATTACAGAATAGAATAGAATAGAACAGAATTACAGAATAGAATAGAATAGAATAGAATAGAATAGAATAGAATAGAATAGAACAGAATTACAGAATAGAATAGAATAGAACAGAATTACAATAGAATAGAATAGAATAGAATAGAATAGAATAGAATAGAATAGAATAGAATAGAATAGAATAGAATAGAACAGAATTACAGAATAGAATAGAATAGAATAGAATAGAATAGAATAGAATAGAATAGAATAGAATATGGAATAATGAATAGAATAGAATAGAATAGAATAGAATAGAATAGAATAGAATAGAACAGAATTACAGAATAGAATAGAATAGAATAGAACAGAATTACAGAATAGAATAGAATAGAATAGAATTACAATAGAATAGAATATAATAGAACAGAATTATAGAATAGAATAGAATAGAATAGAATAGAATAGAATAGAATAGAATAGAATAGAATAGAATAGAATAGAATAGAACAGAATTACAGAATAGAATAGAATAGAATAGAATAGAATAGAATAGAATAGAATAGAATAGAATAGAATAGGAATATGGAATAATGAATAGAATAGAATAGAATAGAATAGAATAGAACAGAATTACAGAATAGAATAGAATAGAACAGAATAGAACAGAATTACAGAATAGAATAGAATAGAATAGAATAGAATAGAATAGAATAGAATATGGAATAATGAATAGAATAGAATAGAATAGAATAGAATAGAATAGAACAGAATAGAACAGAATTACAGAATAGAATAGAATAGAATAGAACAGAACAGAATTACAGAATAGAATAGAATAGAATAGAACAGAATAGAACAGAATTACAGAATACAATAGAATAGAATAGAATAGAATAGAATAGAATAGAATAGAATAGAATAGAATAGAATAGAATAGAGTAGAATAGAACAGAATAGAACAGAATTACAGAATAGAATAGAATAGAATAGAATAGAATAGAATAGAATAGAATAGAATAGAATAGAATAGAATAGAATAGAATAGAATAGAATAGAATGGAATGGAATATAGAACGGAATGGAGTGGAGTAGGAGTGGAGGAGAGAGAGGAGAGCTGAGCTGGAAGGGACCTTGGAGGTCTTCTAGTCCATATATCATTTCAGACAAGTGACTGTCCAGCCTCTTCTTAAAAATCACCAGTGATGGAGCACCCACAACTTCTGGTGGCAAGCCGTTCCACTGGTTAATTGTCCTCGCTGTTAGGAAATTCCTCCTTAGTTCCCGTTTGCTTCTCTTCTTGATTAGTTTCCACCCATTGCTTCTTGTCCTGCCTTCGGGCACTTTGGAAAATAAATTCTCCTTAATTTCAAGTTGCTTCTCTCTTTGTTCAATTTCCAACCATTTGTTTCTTGTCCTACCCTCTGGTGCTTTGGAGAATGACCCCCTCCTCTTTGTGGCAGCCCCATAAAAGGTGGATACTTCTGTTTACTAATGGCTCTTTGGCAGTTTCTTGATTAGAGTTTTGCTTTTTTGACTGTTGGTCTAATGGTGTCCTTGGAGTTAATCTATGCTGATCTGAGTGATTACTGGTGCTGGAATCTGTTCCTCTTTGGGGCTGATTGCCTCTTTTGCATAATCCGTAGAAGCCCTTAATGTCTACATGTCTATTGATGGTTAATTATTCAGAGTGCCAGGTTTCTAGAAATTCCCTGGCATTTTTGGATTTGGCCTGGTCCAGGATGGTCACATTTTCCCAACTGAAATTATGGTTAACTTAATTTTATGTTGTAAAATTAGAAGAGTTTTCGTCATGTCTTCTGACTGCCAGGTGGTGTTCATGGATGCCTTCTGCCTGTCTCCTGCATGCTTGTGCTACGACGTGGTTGTTGCAGTTCTTAATCTGTATGTTACTCCTGATTTTATTTCTGGGGTAGCTGGGTCTTTGGGCTTGCTTAAGATGCCGGGCTACTAAATAACCATCACCCTTCTAGCTAAAAGTCCGCAATAGGGGGGGGGGGCAACCGGATCACCTCCAAGGTCCCTTCCTGCTGTCCTCCCATGATTCTGTAAGGGTCTCCTGCTTGAGCAGGGGGTTGGACTAGAAGACCTCCATGGTCCCTCCCAACTCTGTTATTATATGATTCTAAAAAGTGGGTGTGCAATCCTCCACGGGCTTTTCTCCTGGCCACAACTAGATGGGAGTATGGTGAGAATGTCTACCAGGGTGGGACCCCGGAGCATTCTGGGGCATTTTGGGCAGTCCTCCCACGTCTGACTCGGGTCCGCTGCAACCAGAGCCCACAGGGAAAGCTCAGCCAGGGGTTAGGGTTAGTTCTTGCAAATCTTCCAATGCACGATTAGAGGGTCCTCAACTTATAACCGCGATTGAGCCCAACTTTTCCTTTGATAAGCAAGACAATTGTTAGCATTGCCCCATTTTACAGCTGTTCTTGCCACCGTTAAGGAATCCCTGCAGGTCAGTTAGCAACATGGTTTGTTAAGCGCATCTGGCTCCCCCTTACACACACCTCGGGTTGATTTTGCTGGTCAGAAGGTCAAGTTACAAGTGTTTGTTGTGTGACTGTCACAACAGCACTGAAAGATGTGACCGGTTTTCACACTTTTCAACTACCGTTTAATCCAGGGGTGTCAAACTCAATTTCATTGAGGGCCGCATCAGCATTGCGGTTGCCCTCAGGGGGCCGGGTGGGTATGGCCAGGGTGGCCGTGGCCTACTGGGTGGGCGTGGCTAGAGTGTGTATGGCCTACTGGGTGGGCATGGCCAGCTCTACATCGTTGGCATCAAGGGTGCCTATGGGGGCCTAGGCAGCAGTGGGACAGATCTCTGGCAGGAGGAGGGTCTCTGGGCCAGGGCCAAGGCAGTGGGGGCCATTCCCTCACTGTTTCCAGGATGGCTTCGCGGGCCACATGAAACCACTTCGTGGGCCGGATCTGGCCCCCGGGCCTTGTGTTTGACATGTCTGGTTTAATCAATCCAGCCCGTGTGTGTTTGCAACGGTCGCAGCATCCCGCAGGTCACCCTCTGCAACCTTCGAGCCAGCTTCCAACATGTGAAGTCAAAGGGGGGGGACGGGGGGGGAAGGGAGCTGGATTCACTTAACGACCAGGCGACTCACTTAACAACTGTGGCCGGAAAGGTGGCCAAAACAGGGCAAAACTCAGCCTACCAACTGCCTGGCTTAGCAAGGGAAATGTTGGCGTCCGTTTCGGTCCTAAGACGGGCAATACCCGAATTTATACTCTGCGGATGAACGCGGGGTGGGGTGGGGGAAACGGGGGAGTCGCAGGGGCCTCAAACGAGTCCTTTGAAAGGACAAAACTGCGAGCCGAGCTAGAGCAGGCTTCTTCAAACTTGGCCCTTTTATGGCTTGTGGACTTCAACTCCCAGAATTCCTGAGCCAGCGTGCCTGGCTGAGGAATTCTGGGAGGAGTCTTCAAACTTGGCCCTTTTATGGCTTGTGGACTTCAACTCCCAGAATTCCTGAGCCAGCGTGCCTGGCTGAGGAATTCTGGGAGGAGTCTTCAAACTTGGCCCTTTTATGGCTTGTGGACTTCAACTCCCAGAATTCTTGAGCCAGCGTGCCTGGCTGAGGAATTCTGGGAGGAGTCTTCAAACTTGGCCCTTTTATGGCTTGTGGACTTCAACTCCCAGAACTCTTGAGCCAGTGTGCCTGGCTGAGGAATTCTGGGAGTTGAAGTCCACAAGCCATAAAAGGGCCAAGTTTGAAGAACCCTGAGCTAAGAGGATCGCGCCAAGGGTGAAAGGCGCGCCTCAAGCAGGGCGAGGGAGCGGCGGATCCCGTGCTGGAGATCCAGCCGGAGCCGGCGCGGACGGAGCACCCCTCCCTTCAAGCCCGAGCCGAGCCGCGAGGCCCGACCCGGGTAAACGCAAAGGAGGCGGGACTTCCGGCGACGTCGCCACGTGACGCCCCCTTTCCGGCGCCACTAGGCCCCGCCCTTCGCCGCCGCCCGGTATATAAAAGGCGCCGTCGGCGGCGCCGGCCTCCACTTCGCTGGCGAGCAGGGCCGCGTCGGGCGGTTGCGCGCTTGGTTGGCCGGCGGGGCCCGGGGCGAGAGCGGCGCTGCGCCATGGAGATGAAGAAGCGGCTGACGCTGGAGCTGCGCAACAAGAAGCCCGTCGAGGCGAGTCCCCGGGGACTGGGGTGGGATGGGGTGGGGGTCGCCTCCTTTCTTCACCCACCCCCCCTCCGCGCTTGCACACACGTGTGCCCGGCAGACATGTTGGAGGCGCACGCGCGGGAGGACTTTTCCGCCCCCCCACGCTCTCTTCTCCCCTTGCCTTCGGACCCCTTTTGCCCCTTCCACGCACACACACACCCCCCCCGAAAAGATCCTGGAAGCCGGGTCTTTTTGGCCCCCCCCCGCGCACATGGCCGGTGCAATGCCCTCCTCGCCCCCCCTTGCTTGCAGGGCACGTGGAGATCGGGCTGCACGTCGGGCCTGGGAAGGGGGGGGGTCCTCGCAGGGGAGGGGGCAGCTTCCTTCCCCCCCCCTTATATTTTGCATGAGAGAGAAAGACACACACACACACACACACACACACACACTGGGGGGTCTCGCCACGAGAGAGGGAAGAAAGCCGAAGGTCGCGGTGGTTTTTCTAAGGGGGGGGTTGGGAAAGTTGGGGGCGGTTGGAAAAGGGACTCGGGTCCACGCGGGTCCCCCCTTTTTTTTTCCCCGGGGGGAGGCTGGGGCGTCGTCTGCTGCTGGGAAGGTGCATCCGGGCCGGAGGGTGGGGGTCGTGGGGGGGTGGCCGAAGCATGGCGTTGGGGAGGGGGAGAAGCCGAATCCAGGCGGCTGAAAGTGGGGCAAACTCGGAGAAGAAGCGGGGGGGGGGCCCCGAAAATCTTTGCAGGTTGCCGGACGTTTTTGCAGCAAGCAAATCGAGCCCCCCCCTCTCCCGCCGACGCCGCTCCAAACAAAAACATAATACAAAAAAAAAGGATTTTTTGGGGGGGGGGTCTTGCAAGCCTCGACCCTTCCCTCCCCTCCCCTCCCTCCCACCGGCCTGCTTTTGCAGAGGATGCTGCGCGGCCAGATGCAGCCGGCGAGTGGGGGCGGGGGCCGCCTCTTTTGTATTGTGGGGTGGGCTGGGGGCGAGCTGCAGGGACCCCCCCCCATCGTCCCCGCAGGTGGAAGACTTGGCAGGGGACGTCCTCCCTTTCCCATCCCACCCCCACCCACCCCCAAGCCTGGGATTGCGCCCGCGGGCGCCTCCTTGCAAGCGGCCTCCTGCCCTGGGAGCCTAGCGGGGGCCGCACGGGGCGGGGCAACTCGAGCCCCCCCAGACGAGCCTGAAAAGGGCTTGCGAAGAAGCCCCACGGGCGGGCCTCGCTGCGGAAGGCGCCTGGCCGGGCGGCCATCATGGCCGCTCCCCCCCCCCCGCGAGGAACTCTGGGGCTTGTAGTTTCTGCGCTGCAAACAAGGCCAATGCGCCTTTGCTCGCATTCCGCCCTCAGGAGACCTTGGGGGTGGGGTGGGGTGGGGAGGTCTTGCACGCCCAGGCTTCTGGCCATATTGTAATGATAATGGGGACGGGAGGGGGGGGCGTTTCTGGCCCACACTTGGCTGATGCTCTCTTGCTTCTCCTGCCCTTGTTATATAAGGCAAGGGGAATTGAATTGAGCGGTGGGGGGGGGCGAAGAGAGGTTTGTAGAGAAGGGTAGCGGTTGCAACTGCACAATTGCACAACTGGACAGCCATTTGCTTATAAGGGCCTCCTGCTGGAGCAGGGGGGTCGGGCTAGAAGACCTCCGTGGGTCCCCCTCCTGACTCTAATTCGGGGGTCTTCAAACTTGGCCCTTTTATGACTTGTGGACTTCAACTCCCAGAATTCCTCAGCCAGCTTTGCTGGCTGAGGAATTCTGGGAGTTGAAGTCCACAAGTCATAAAAGGGCCAAGTTTGAAGACCCCTGCTCTAATTGAACGCTTGATTTTGCCTCCAGTTGAGCTCAAAATGGGACAAGTCTGGCCCCAGTTCACTGGACCCCTGCTAAGTTGTTAACTTGGCAACACGGTTGTTAAGTGAATCTGGCTTGGCTTGCAAGAAGATCGCAAAGGGGGTGGTGGTCCCACGTGACCCCGGGGACACACTGCGAGACCGTCATAAACAGCCAGTTGCCAAGCATCTGAATTTCGATCCAAGTGGGGGTGGGGGAGGGAGAGATGCTGCAACGGTGGGAAAAAATGGTCATAATCCCCCCTTTTTTTAATTAGTGGTGTAACATCAGTCACTAAATGAATAGTTGTATTTCTAAGTATGATCGTGGATTTTTAACTTTGGTGTGTTCCTGTGTGATTTAGAGCAAAAAAAATATATGAGAACTTGCATTCTTTTATTCTGAAATGCTTGGTGAGCCCAGAACTTTGGGGAGGGGGGGAATCCCCTCTACAGATGTGCCAGAGGTTGCCCCAGCAGGGTTCCTTAAGAAGAGGGGTGTTCCTCATTGTTTGTTTTTTTAAAAAAAATACCCTTTCTTCTTAAAGGGGCCAAAATGGAGTCCCAAGAGTAATGGGGGGGTTTCACCTTTTTGGGGGTTACACCCCGAAATGACTTGTGTTTTCCGTTTGGCTGAAAAGACAAGCAAGGGATTGCTCCTTTACAGATGAATTGTAGTTTTGTGTGTGTTTGTGTGTTGCAAAGTATTTATTTACCTCCTTTCTCTAGAACACCATTCTAGTCCACAGTGGTTCTCAACCGTGGCAACTTTCAGATGGCTGGACTTCCACTCCCAGAATTCTGGGATTTGAAGTCCAGCCATCTGAAGGTTGTCGTCCCCCCCCTTTTTTGGGGGGGCTGAAAATAAGATTCCCACTTTTTGTCTGCTTTCAGCACTCTGAAATTGTAGAGTTTCAAGTTTCTAGATCTTATGGAGCTCAGTTTGGTGGCTTGCAAAATATTCGTTTGGGAAGTTGTATGTTCAGAAAAACAGGCAAAATTGATGGGGGGGGCATAGAGGCTACGAGGAAATTATTGATCCTTTGCAGGATTGCAGCTAATAAAGTGATTTAAGTCTTTGCACTTTGGATTTTGTCTCTAAAAATAATTGGGGCTTGAAAGCTGCTTCAGTAGAAAAGTTAAACAGAAGTTGTTTTGGTTATATACGATGTGCTGCACCAAATCTCCCTAAGCCCCAGAGAATCCAGACTTGTCTGGATAACACAGTATTCTTTACAGGCACATGCCCTTCCCCTGGGTATATTGGCTCGTAATGCCTCTGGGGCTCGAGATTCTAGTCCTCTTGATGGAATAACTTGTACACCACCAAGAGTCGCCTTATGAGGAAAATGGATGGGCTCCAAAATTAGAGAAAGCTTGGCTGAACAGAAAAAAGGTTGTGGGCCACACACAGCCCCCTTTCCTCCAAAATCCTTATTGTTTGCTGAAAATCTGCAACCTTTTCGCCCCTGGGAAATGTCTTTGAAATTAGCGGCAGTGTTTGTGGCACTCCAAGCAACTTGGCAATAATCCTAACCTTAAATCCTGCGAGTCGGTTTAGGATTATTGATGTTTATTATTTTAAAGTATTTTGGGGTTGCAAAACCATAAAGAGGGTGGAAGGGACCTTGGAGGTCTTCTAGTCCAGCCCCCTGCTCAAGCAGGAGACCCTATACCCATTTCAGACAAATGACTGTCTTCTTAAAAGCCTCCAGTGATGGAGTACCTACAACTCCTGGTGGCAGGCCGTTCCACTGGTTAATTGTTCTCACGGTGAGGAAATTTAGTTCTGGGTTGGTTTTCTCCTTAGCTTCCATCCATCATTTCTTTTCTTGCCTTCTGGTGCTTTGGGAAATAAGTTGACCCCTCCCCCTCTTCTTTGGGGCAGCCCCTCAAATACTGGAAGACTGCTATCATGTCTCCCCTAGTCCTTCTTTTCATTAAACTAGACATACCCAATTCCTGCAATCTTCGCATGTTTTTCCCCCACCACCATCATATTTGTTGCTCTTCTCTGCACCCATTCTAGAGTCTCAACATCTTTTTAAAATAATATCCCGTGGCGACCAAGAATGGATCCAGGCGTCCAAGGGTGGCCTGTTCAGGAATTTAGCTTGGCGACCATCAAATTAAGTGATGGTGCACAGGTATAAATCGGTAATAGAGCAGTAAAACACGGTGGGGTAAGATTGCGGAAGTTTGTGTGTGTGTGTGTGTTTCGATTGGCGAACCACTGGTGCATGCAAAGATGGCCTGTCCAGGCAAGTGGGAAGAGTGGAAGGGAGGGGAGAATTAAGAGGTTAGATTCATTAGGTGAGCTTGGAGGAGGATTAAAGAATCTGCCAATTCAACTTGAACTACCCATTTTAAGAGGAGAGTTACCTTTTTTCTGTGCTAGCAAAAAAGCTCACAAGCGTTTCATTTGTGAGTCGGAAGAGGTACCACCGGATGCCTCCTGGTTTATTTTTATTTGATAAATCTAGGTACCGATACTGCGACTTGCAACCCAAAATTTCTGTTGCTAAGTGAGACAGTTGAGTTTTGTCCCATGTTATCACCTTCCTTTGCAATAGTTGAGTACATCCTACAGGGGTTACGTTAGTAAACAGGTTGTGAAGTGAATCTGGCTTTCCCGATGGACTTTGCTTGTCAGGTGATCGCAAAAGGGGATCATGTGGTCCCCTGGACACTGTGACCGTCATAGAATAGAATAAAGCAGAATAGAATAGAATTACAGAATAGAATAGATTAATAATAGAGTTGGAAGGGACCTTGGAGGTCTTCTAGTCCAGCCCCCTGCTCAAGCAGGAAAACCTTTACCATCTCAGACAAGTGACTGTCCAGTCTCTTCTTAAAAACCTCCAGTGATGGAGCACCCACGATTTCTGGAGGCAACTTCTGTTCCACTGGTTAATTGTCCTCCCTGTTAGGAACTTTCTCCTTAATTCCAGGTTGCTTCTCTCTTTGGTCAGTTTCCAACCATTGTTTCTCGTCCTTCCCTCTGGTGCTCTGGTGAACAATGTGAACCCCCCCTCTTCTTTGTGGCAAACCCCCCCCCCCCCCCCGAAATACTGGAAGACTGCTATCCTGTCTCCCCTATTTCTTCTTTTCTCTAGACTAGCCAAACCCAAATCCTGCAGCCCTTCGTATGTTTTAGTCTCCAGTCTCTTTGGATCGTCTGAGTTGCTGTTCTCTCAACATCTTTTTTGTAGTATGGTGATCAAAATTGGCCGCAGTATTTCAGGATGGTCTTACAAGGGTTTTATAAAGCGGTACTAATCCTCGCTTGATCCTGATTCTACCCCTCTGTTTATACAACCCAGGATTGTATTAGCTTTTTTGGCTGCTGCTGCACACGGCTGGCTCCTGGTCACCAGGACTCCGAGGTCCCTCTCACGAGTTACTGTGTACTCGTACCTTGTTAGTTGCCAGGCGTCTGAACTTTGATAGGGACGCTGCATCGGTGGTAAGCGTGGAGAAATGGTCATAAGTCACTAAATGAACTGTTGTAAGTTGAGGACTGTCTGTCTGGGTTTGGCCTGCTGGGATTTTGCTGTAAGTTCCATTGTTTGCATGCCTCGTGTTGCCCCCTAAATGAAGGTTGGAACAAAAGGTCGTCGATGATTGCGCAGGAATCAAATCCGATCGCGAGACCCTTTCCCTTCCCTGTCTTTGTGAGGTTGCCCAGCTCCTGTGGGGAGCCCATGCAGGCCTGCTGGGCACACGGCACAACCCACATCCAGGCCCCACGAGCTTCGCCTGCGCAGAGAGGAGAAACTGCAGGGTTCAGGCGTACACCGAGGGAATGCGGTCGGTCGCTGGCATGGCCGGTTGGGCTGCATTGCTGCTGTGCTGCCAGGCGCATGAGATCAGGCTGGGCTTGTGCCACGCAGCTGCTCCAGGCAGCGCCAAGCTCAGGCACTTTCAGGAAGACGGGCCTGCGTGGAGCCAGTCCTGGGCCTCTGGGGTCAGGCAGCTTGAAAAGCCGGTTGCTGGCAGGGTGTGTGTGTATGTGTGTGTATATATACGCACCTGTTTATGAGCAAGCTTTCCCTGGCTCTGCACGGGGTCCAGGAACTCAAGATGGTGCATTGCAGCTGAGTGCTCAAAGAAGCAAGATGCTAGCCATCATGGTTCCGAACGTTGATGAATCAAGAGGATTGCCAAGGGCAGCATGTTCCTAACTCTGGGGTTCCCCTTGGTCGGTCTTGTCGAGTCTGGGTCTTGGTTTTCCTTGTTCCCTCTGCTGCCTTCACATAGCATGCGTAACCCAGTTAACGGATTTATTCCTCTTTCTCGCTTCGTCCAAGACATGGAGCTATAAGTAGTCCCTGTTGAGTCCAGAATTTCTATTCCTATTCCTTATGACCTTTCTTGCCACAGTTGTTAAATGGGGTCACTGAAGTTGTTAATAACCCGGTTGTTCGGGGAAATCTGGCTTCCCCGTTGATTTTGCTTGTCGGAGCGTCACAAAAGGGGATCACAGGACCCTAGGATATTGCTGTCGTCATAAAATAGAAACCAGCTGCCGGCCGTCTGAATTTTGATCACGTAAATTGTCAGGATGCTGCAACGGATGTAAGTGTGGAAAATAGTCATAAGTCACTTTTTTCGTTGCTGTTTGGTCACTAAATGAATGGTTGCAAGCCGAGAACTGCTTACCGTGGTAGCTAATTTGACAGGAGGGATTCATGCGTGGAAATTTAACCATGGTTCAAACTAAGCATGTTTGGATTGTGTCTGTGCACTCCAAAATATTTGCTGTGGGGCTGTAGAAAGGAGCTGTTGTGTTTTTTGTTTTGTGTTTTAAACTTTCCTTCCAGCTTCTCAGAACCACACCACACCAGAGTATGTATATGTGTACACACACATACAGGCTTCCTGGGTTGTGATCCATGTATGTTGGATCCCCACTGGTGTGCAGCGGTGCTGGTTGAAATCAATGGGTGGGGGTGTGTGCGTGCGCGCCAGCTTTCTTTGCAGAAGGCCACAGTTTGGGGCACCTGGTGGAGATCGACTTCTTTTGCAGAGGCAGCTGCTGTTTCAAACCTGGGGCTCTGTTGCATGTCTCAGCAAAGGCCTCACAACAAGCCTGCAGGGTAGGCTTAGCGCCTTATTAAATGGCATATGTGAGCCTGCTCAGTGAGGGGGCTCGTCTCATCTTGTTAGGATATTCATTTTAGTAGCTGGAACAGTGTACAGTGGGCTAGTTGTAGCTGATTGGTTGGAGAGTGCTGACTCATGCATGAGGTAATCTACACTGTGATTGGTTGTTGTAAGTATAAAGGGGGAATTTCCTTTTTTCCCCTGCCTTTTTCTTCTGTGTGCTCTGTGTACTTTTCGATTTACCTCATGATGTTTCTGTGTCCCTGACTACCTTGTCAGCTCATGCATGAGGCGGTCTATGCTGTGATTGGTTGCTGTGGGTGAAAGGGGGGGAAGGGAGTTTCCCTTTTTTCCCGCCTTTTTCTTCTGTGTGCTCTGTATACTTTTTCATTTACCTCACTCCTGTGTATCTTGTCTGCAGTGATTATATATGTTAAATATATTTATGTAAAGCTACGTTTGCGTCGGCATCTCTGACTTCATTTGGACACCTGCCGCACAGTTCCACGACACATCATATCAGAAATGCAGGAACTAGAAAGGGGACAGATAATTTTTTTAAAAAATTAAAAACTTCAATAAATCGATACATTCATACAGTTCTTGCCCAGTGCTGGTGGAGGTATTTCGGACCAGCAAGTTATTTATTCTGTGTGCATGTATCCGATCCCTGAGGGCACACCGTAAAAGTTGGGTGGTGGTTTCAATAGTGTCGCATTTGTAGTTACGAGTGCTGACTGGATCTTAAAAGAATTGGGGGCTGAAGAGATCTGTTAGGATCTGATCTCCCTCCTGCTCTTGGCCCACCTGTTGAATGTTTTCTGCCTTCTCAGTCTGTGTCTCCTTTGAACCATCTCCTAGTTCAGAGGTCCCCAACCCATGAGCTGCAGCCCATTCGGAATCGGGCCACACAAGTGGCTTTTCCAGCTCATGTATGCACGACTTACCCAAGCAGTGGACTGGTTCTTCCCTGGGCCACCAAGCCGTAAAGGTTGGGGACCGCTGCTAGTTGACCTTCCTAGAAGCCCCTGTTAGTTCCTGTCCCCACCGAGGTTGGCTTCCTGCAAAGAGAGAAAATGGCCCCAGGTTCTTCTCAAAGGCACCTTCCCAACTTGGTGCTCTTCAGTCACTTGAAAATTGCGGGTCACAGCTCCTCCAGGAACCCCCAGTTTGCTGCTTGCTCCTAGCCTTAGGGGTACCGGCATCAAGACAGTACAGGAAGTCCTCAAATTAACCACAATTGGGACCAGGATTTCTGCTGCTAAGCAAGGCAGTGAAGTGCATTGTGCCTGATTTTTTGACCTGTTTTGCCATGGTTTTTAAGTGAATCATTACAGTTAAGTGACTTGTTAAGCGGATCCTTTTCTCCCCCCCCCCACCCCCATTTACTTTGCTAGTGGGAAGGTTGCAAATGGTGGTCAGGGGAGCTTGTTGGAGTGCTGAAACCGTCATAAGTATGTGCTGTTTGTGACAAGTGCCTGAATTTTGATTGCATGGCCATGGGGGTGCTGCCAGACCTCACTTTTCCAGTATTGCTGCAACTTTGGTGGCTAAATGAATGCTTGTAACTCAAGGCCTGCCTGTACAAGTAGCCCTCAACTTATGACCAGAATGGACAGTGGGTTAAGTGAGCTGTGCCCCATTTTGCAACCTTTCTTGCCATCGTTATTAAGCGAATCACTGCAGTTGTTCAGTTGGTAATACGGCTGTTAAGCGAATCTGGCTTCCCCCTTGACTTTGCTTGTCAGGAGGTCGCAAATGGGGATCCTGTGACCCTGGGACACTGCAACCGTCATAAGTACATGCCAATTGCCAACTGCCTGAATTTTGATCAGGTGATCCTTGGGGGTGCTGCGATGGTTGTAGGTGTGAAAAATGATCTTAAGTCACACTTAACTCAGTGCTGTTGTAGCTTTGAATGGTCAGTAAACGAACTGTTGTAAGTCGGAGACTTCCTGTACCGTTAAAGGTACCCATAGGGCTGACTAGGCAAGTGACTTCTAGGACCTGCCTAGAATCCCACCCTCTGATAGATGAGAAAACACACACACACACACACACACGGAATTCTCAAGCTGTGCCCAGTGGGATTCTGGGAGCCAGAATTTGAGTGGCTGCGTCTTCCTTTCCTAGGTGAAGGAGCTGGTGCTGGACAACTGCCGCTCAGACGACGGCAAGATCAGCGGGCTCTCCCCGGACTTCGAAAACCTGGAATTTCTCAGCATGATTAACGTAAACCTCCTCTCCATCTCTAACCTTCCCAAACTTAACAAACTCCGGAAGGTGAGCACCTGGGCGGGATGGCGGGCCTCCCCAAAACCTTATGTGTGTCTTTGTGTTGAGGGGGATCGGCGCTTGGGGGGCCATTTCAGCTTCTGTACATTGCAGTGAGCTGTTCACTCTAAACCAGCGTTTTCCCAATCTTGGGAGACTTTCAGGGGTGTGAACTTCAACTCCCAGAATTCCCCAGCCAGCATGGAGTAGCATGGCTGGCTGGGGAATTCTGGGAGTTGGAAGTCCAGGCCTCTTAAAGTTCCCCAAGACTGGGAAAACGTTGCTCTTGATCAGGGCTAGGCAACCTCGGCTCTTTTATGACTCGTGGAGTTCAACTCCCAGAATTCCTGAGCCAGCCATGCTGAGGGGAAAGGGAGAGATTTCCAAGCTGAGCCATGCTGGCTGAGGAATTCTGGGAGTTGAAGTCCACCAGTCATAAAAGAGCCAAGGTTGCCTAGCCCTGGTCTTGATCATTCCTTTTGGCAAGATGGTGGTGGGGGGGGGAGAAATGGGGTGCAGCTTCAGTTGGGTGGTGGCAGCCCCCATTTTGACTTTTCTGACCTCTCCCCCACACGCACATGGCCCCACATGCCCGTAAAAAAAAATCTACCCTGATTTTTTTGTTTACCTTTGTCTTCTCCATTAGCCCCGCATTTTTATTTTGTTTTATATTTTATTTAGCTTTATTACATATTTTTTATTTTTCCATATTTTATTTCATTTTCTTTTCTTTTAATATTTGAATTATATACTTTTTATTTTTCATGTTTTAATTTATTATACATTTTTTTACTTTTCGTTTTTTCTTTAGTTTATATATTTTTTTACATATTTTTACCTTTTATATTTGGCTGGTGGCATTTTTGCACCATGGAAATGTATTTATTTATTTATTTTGGACGGGCCTTAGTCATCCAAAACTTGAAGCTGTTGTTTTTCCTAGAATCTGGGAGGGTTGAAGGAGTAGCAGAGTCACGTAATAAATCACTAAAAAATCTCCTGGGGGGGGGTCTTTGTGAAGCCTCAGAGGCTATGGGGAGGGTCAGTGGGCACACTCTGGGTGGGGAATGGCCGTGTGGCACACACACCAAGGAGAGAGACCGGTTGTCTGTTTTTGTTCCGGCGTATCTGGAGCCCCGTTTTCTTTTTGGCAGCTGGAGCTGAGTGACAATCGTATTTCGGGTGGGCTGGAAGTCCTTGCGGAAAAAACACCAAATTTGACGCAGTTGAACCTCAGTGGGAATAAAATCAAAGAGATCAACACACTGGAACCTCTGGTGAGTTTGCCCTAATGGCCAGCGAGCGGGAGAGAGAGAGAGAGAGTTTGTGTGTGTGTGTGTGTGTGTGTGTGTGTGTAAAGACCTGCAGAATGATTTGAGATCCAAAGCTTTCAGGGGGAGGTGCTGCTTGGAGTTTGCCTGGGATTACAACTTAAATCGGGCCCAGAATTTCTGCAGCTGTCATAAAAACAGGCCAAGTTCCCGAGTTTTGATCAGGTGACCATGGGGATGCAGCAACGGTCATAAGTTCACTTTTTCCAGTGCCACTGTAACTTTGGTCCCTAAATGAACTGTTGTAAGTCAAGGACTACCCGTAACTAGTGAGTTTTCTAAATCCTGCGTCTGTAGGTTACCAGATAAAGAAAAATATGGATTTGAAACTGATCTAGGTCAGGAGTGGAGAACTGTGGCCCCTTTCTGACATGCGGACTTCAGCTCCCAGAATTCCTCAGCCAGCATAGAGCAGCGTTTCCCAACCTTAGGAACTTGAAGATGCGTGGACTTCAACTCCCAGAATTCCCCAGCCAGCATAGCTGGCTGGGGAATTCTGGGAGTTGAAGTCCACGCATCTTCAAGTTCCTAAGGTTGGGAAACACTGGCATAGAGAACTATGACCCTTTTATAACTTGGTGACTTCAACTCCCTTAGCCAGCATGGGGGACCGTGTCCCTTTTACGACTTGCAGATTTCAACTCCCAGAATTCCTCAGCCAGCATGGAGACTCCGCCGTGCTGGCTGAGGAATTCTGGGAGTCGAAGTCCGCAAGTCGTAAAAGGGACATGGTTCGCCACCCCCTGACCTTAGTAGGATGGAAAGAAGTTTTATTGTAGAAACAATTGTGTGTATTGGGGAAGGTAGGGATCCAGCTACTCTGTGCCTGGGGAAGGGGAGGCACCAGGACACCCCCCCTTTGAATTGGGCCACCTTCTCCCCTCCCGCTGCAGAAAAAGCTGCCCCACCTGCAGAACCTCGACCTCTTCAACTGCGAGGTGATGATGCTGATGAACTACCGCGAGAGCATCTTCAGCCTCCTGCCTCAGCTGATCTATCTCGACGGGTTCGATGTCAGCGGCAAAGAAGCCCCCGACTCCGACCCAGAAGCCGATGGGCTGGACGATGAGGATGACGAGAACGGAGACGGTGAGTAGTGGGATTCCGGTGATGCGGCTGCCATCTTGACTTCTCTCACTTAGAGAGCGGGTGAGATACGTTGGAATAGAGTTCCCCAACCCTTTGGGGTTGGCGGAGCGGGGAGGTGAGGGGAAGAAGGGATGGGGGTTTTTTTGTGGGGGAGGGCAGACTGGTTACGGAAAAGACCTGCGATGAATTCCCACGTGGTTTAGCAAGCATGTTTAGAACTTTTCCTATGTTGGCTTAAATCAGGGGTGTCAAACTCAATTTCATTGAGGGCCGCATCAGCATTGCGGTTGCCCTCAGGGGGCTGGGTGGGTGTGGCCAGTGTGCGTATGGCCTACTGGGTGGTCGTGGCCAGCTCTACATCATTGGCATCAAGGGTGCCTATGGGGGCCTGGGCAGGGGTGGGACAGATCTGAGGGTCTCTGGCAGGAGGAGGGTCTCTGGGCCAGGGCCAAGGCGAGGGCCGTTCTCTCACTGTTTCCAGGATGGATTTGTGGGCCGTATGAAACCACTTCGCGGGCCGGATCTTGGCCCCGGGCCTTGTGTTTGACATGTCTGGCTTAAATAGTCCCTTTTTCACCACCTTGAGGTCTAGAACAGGGCTCTCCAATCTTGGCAAACTTTTAAGACTTGCGGACTTCAACTCCCAGAATCCCCCATTCATTGTGGATGGGTGAGGAATTCTGGGAGTTGAAGTCCACAAGTCTTAAAGTTGCCAAGTTTGGAAACCCCTGGACCTGAATCCTTTTCATATGGAGGAGTTACTTAGGGTTGCACCCTGCCTGGCAAAGGACAGAAGGGGTCCCATCTGACCTTTGCCCTCCAGAGTAACATGGAGTTCACAGATTCCCTTAGCCTGGGACCAGATTTTAGGAATCGGCTGTGCTTAGCTCATGGAGATGTACAGGTAGTCCTCGACGTACAAGCACAATTGACGTACAAGCAAATCTCTGTTGCAAAGTGAGACATTTGAGCGTTGCCCCATTGCTTGACCTTCCTTGCCACAGAAGTTAAATGAATCACTGCTGCTAAGTTAGCAACATGGTTGTTAAAGTGAATCTGGCTTCCCCCATGGGGTTCACATGACGTTGCCACCGTCATAAATGTGAGTCAATTGCCAAGGATCATGGTGATCCTTCAACAGCTGTAAGTGTGCAAAACAGTCACTTTTTTCAATGCCGTTGTAACCTCGGTCTCTGAATGAACTGTTGTAAGCCGAGGACTGTCTGTGGTTGCGAACTCATCTCTGATGCCGGGGGCGTCTTTTGCTTGTAGAAGATGAGGAGGAGGAGGAAGAGGAATACGAAGAATTAGATGACGAAGATGACCTGGACGGTGAGGAAGAGGAGAATGGGGGCGACGATGAAGTGAGTCTAACATCCCATATTCTGCACAAAGGCTCCACTGTGAAGGATACGCTGGCTTTTTTCCCCCCATCTTAACAAATCTTGTTAAAAAAGAACTCTGAATCTCAGCTTTGGGGAAAATCTAAACTCTGAAGTGGATCACTGCTGCTATTAAGTTAGCAAATGGTTGTTAAGTGAATCTGGCTTCTCTAACGCCTTTGCTTGTCAGAAGGTCACAAAAGGGGATCGCGTGACCCCGGGACACCGTCGCCGTCATAAACGTGAGTCGATTGCCAAGCGTCGTTTAGATTTTTCCCAAAGCTGAGGTTCGCAGAGTTCTCAGATTTGTTATGTTAAGAAAAAAATCTCTAGTATAAGAATTCCACCAGGTGGAATTACAGGTAATCCTCAACTTTTTTTTTTTTAAAATGTCCCTTCCTCCTTCAGGATGACGAAGACGAGGATGACGGCGACGAGGATGAGGATGAAGATGAGGATGAGGATGAAGAAGCTGGTGGGTATATTGCTCTGACTCGCGACTGAGAATCACGTCTCTGGTTGGGTTGTGAGGTCCTTGGGAGATCATCTAGACCAGAGGTCCCCATCCTTGGCCACTTTATGACTTGTGGACTTCAACTCCCAGAATTCCTCAGCCAACCATTACAGTGGTTGGATTCGGTCTGAACGCCAATCTCAGTCCCACCTCGTCCTCTAGGACAGCTACCTGTCCAGCAGTCATGGGTGTGACACTCCTGGCGCCCCTCCTTTGCCGGGATGAGAGAGGAAGCGGGGATAAGATGCCGGTTTTCCACCTCACCCAACCTCACCCTCCTTGGTCTCCTTTTGTTGCAGAGGTCCAGCAGGGCGAGAAGCGGAAACGAGATCCTGAGGAGGACCCCTACGAAGACGAGGATGAAGACAGTGACGACTGAGTCCTTCCGTCCTTCCTCCTCGGCTCCTTTTGCAGGCCAACCCGTGTTTTTGGCGGACTGTTGTGACTTTCCCGGCCTTAACCGCCCCCTCCCCTTTGTGAGACTGTGACCAATCCCCTTCCCCTCTTCTGCCGGCGCTCCGCTCTTTTGTACGGCCGTGACACCCCCACAGTATATATTTTTTTAAGATGTAGAAAAAGGGGTAGGTGTTTCAGGAGAAGTTGGATAATTTTTTTTTTTGTGGGGGGGTTAGCTTTCTCTTCCCTTTCCCACCCCTCGCACTGCACCCCGTCTTTCCTCCACCAACTCCCCCTACCCAGCCCAACCCCGGATATAGGAGGTATTTGCGACCAAAGGCTTACCAATGCAAGGGCAGGTTTGATTGCACCTCCAAGCAATTTGGGTTCCTTTGCATCCCCCACCCATCCTCGCTTTGCATCCCCCCCCTTGGCCACTTGATTCCAAATGCATTTGGACACAGCGATTCTTGGTGGGGGTGTGTGTCAGCCGTGGCGCCTCCCACTCTTCCAGTGGGGGAGTACGCACGACGAAGATGCACCCTTCTGGGAATGAGGCCGAGCAGGGGGTGTCTGGTGCAGCTGTGGCCCCCAGCATGAGTTCCGGATGCGGGATCTGCGGGGCTACGGCACTGCTTCTGCTCAAACTGTGACGACTGGATTGTGGGGTTGCCCACTGCAATGTTCTGTTTTAATTTGTCTGCTTCGGCGATTTGTTCCTTGCTGACCGGTGGCCCTCCAAAGCCCAGACGGCTGGTTCTCTGAGGAGTTCAACTGTGCCCCCCCCTTGCCCCCCAGACGTTTGGGGCAGCGGTCTCACAACAGGAAGCTGGCACAGGTGTGGGAAACCCACACACACACACACACACACAAATCGAAACGGGGATTTCTGCTCCACAAGCTAGCAAAAGCGACAGAAAAGGTTGCGTCTCCTTTTTTTAAAAAAAATTTACAAGCAATTCTGTAGTGGTACAGTTCCATACCAACCTGGCTAGGGAAGACCCTTGGGGCAAGCAACAATAAAACACACCCCAAGTTTGGAGCTGCTGTTAAACGTTCCCCCTCTTTCCCTATTCCTGGCCGTTGGGTGGTCTTCACCCCAGTTTACAAAGTCAGCCCTGATTTGGCTCAAACTAACCCAATAAATCAGGGGTCCTCAACCTTGGCCCCTTTAAGACTTGTGGACTTAAAGGGGCCAAGGTTGAGGACCCACTGCCATAAATAACATCTCCATTCCCCCACCCCACCCCCTGCCTTTGGAATTTTGGGTTATATATATATAAATATATATATATATATATCCTGTTTGTTATGAAATTTGAATAAGACTTTTAATAAAAGATTTTGGTTTTTAAAAAGGATTGATGCAGGAAGCCAAAATTTGATGACTGGGAGGGAATTTCGTGCACCCGCTTTTGCAAAAAAAAAAGGGGGGGGAGGGGAATTTGAAAGGGTCTTGAAGAAAAGATGGGGTGTCTATTTTAAGTCCACAGGTTTTGGGAAGTGCCTTGCAGTAGCTAAGCTCACCCTTAATGGAAGGGGCTCCTTAAGGCCATCCAGTTCATCCCTTGCTCAGCGCAGGAATCCAGATAAACGCAGGCCGAGGAGATTGTCCACCCAGCCTCTCCAGAGCAGTGTTCCCCTGTGAGCTGCAATCGGAATCTGCTTGATATTGTGGTTTGTTAAAGCATGGTTTGTGGGATCCATTCCTAGCGGTGGGTGCTTAACCTGGCCTAAGAGATGGGAAAGGGAGAGGGTCATTTGGAAACAAGCATGGATTGTTTCCGTGGATACATGGCTCTTGAAGAAGTGGGCAGATCCTTCATCCCAAAGGGTGGTGGGGTGACGGAGAAAGACCAGGAACGGTGATCTGTTCTGCAATGTTTCTGTGGCTATTCTTGGTTAGCACTAGCATTGATGGTGTTACCTAGTTAGGGACATGAACCGTCTGCAAGAAAAGCAAACTCAAGACCAAGGAGCCCTCATTTCGAGCCTGAGCTACAGATATTCTCCTAGGTTGCCCAGGGACCACAAATGAAATTCAACCAGGTTAAATCAAGTGGGAAACTCACGTGCATTGGCTTAGTTTCTTCCACATGCTGGTGTTTGGGATTGAGGGGGCCAAATAACAGGCTCACCTTGATATAATTCAATGTCGACCTCGGCATCTTGGAGATGGGTGGACTTCAACTTACGGAATTGGAGGGGGGCGCGTGTTAACTTATTTTTCAATAAGGGCAGGACAAGAAACAAGTCCCTTTAAGCTCAGGCCTACTGCTTCAGGGACTCCATCGAGCCACCTCCTTCTCTGTCGTCCCCTTCTTCTCTTGCCCTCAACCTTTCCCAGCATGAGGCTCTTCTCCAGTGAGTCCTTCCTTCTCATTAGGCGGCCAAAGTATTGGAGTTTTAGCTTCAGGAGCTTAAATGGACTCCAGAAGATAGTAGAGGACAGGAAGGCCTGGAGGAACGTTGTCCATAGGGTCGCGATGGGTCGGACACGACTTCGCAGCTGATAACAAGAAATGATGGAAACTGACCAAAGAGAAGCGACCTGGAATTAAGGAGAAACTTAACCGGTGGGACAGCTGGCTTCCAGAAATTGTGGGTGCTCTTATCACTGGAGATTTTTAAGAAGATACGACAGCCACTTGACTGAAACGGTATATGGTTTCCTGCCTGAGCAGGGGGTTGGACTAGAAAATCGCCACAGTGCCAATTGTTACTGTACTGTAAATTCAGAAGCACCGGATGGGAACTAATCAAGGAGAAGCAGCCTAGAACTAAGATTTCCTGACAGAACAATTAACCAGTGGAACAGCTTGCCACCAGAAGTGGGGGCTCCATCACTGGAGGTTTTTTAAGAAGAGACTGGACAGCCATTTGTCTGAAACGGTCTAGCTAGGCTACTCCAAAGCCCCTTCCATCTCTGTCCACCCATCTCCAAGCTGCCTAAGCTTTGAAAATCATTGCTATAATCTGATATGGTGAAGTGCCTATAAGGGGAGGGGGATGTGAACTGGGGGGAGGGGGCTTTTAGTTGCTGAGTCAGTGTGGGGGTCACTCCAGAGAATACAGGCAGGATTTAACCCAAGCCACCTGACAACAGAGGTCCCGTGAATCTTGAATGCCCACCATGCAGGGTTTCTAGAAACAGAATCCGGAAGTGGGTCTCTCCTGGAGCTCTGAAAAAAGTGTTGAAATGCAGGGTGGGGGGTCTTGATGGGGGCAGGACTAGAATGTTTTAGCTGCGGGTGTTGCAGAAAAGAGAGAGGTTGTAAAGAGACAACTTGGTTTTAGCCATGTCGGGCTGGGTGGTTAGTACGTTCTACAAACCTAGTTTAGCCCACCGGTTGATGTAGCATGCAGGGCGATGGACTGTCAAAACAATTTGTCTGGAGGGACCAATCACCAGGCTCAAAATTATCCTACTTTTGGACATACTACAAGAAAATTCAGATCGCTGGAGGTTACAGGTAGCCCTTGACTTATGGCCACAATGGAGCCTGTTGCTAAGTGAGACAGTTGAATTTTGCCCCATTTTACAACCTTTCTTACCAGTTAAGTGAATCACTGCAGCTGTTAAGTTAGTCACAGGATTGTTAAGTGAATCTGGCTCTCCCCCCCCCCCCACCTTGGCCTTGTCAGAAGGTCGCAAAAGGAGATCATGTGACCGTCATAAATAGGAGTAAGTTGCCAGGCTGTTTGAATTTGCATCACATGGCTACGGGTGTGAAAATGGTCCTAACTCACTATACCTTCGAACAGTCGCTGGCCCAGACTGAGGGGTTTTAATTATTTATTAATGGGGTTTTAGTTTAAATTCAGGGACTTAATTTAATTTTAGTTTTACTCGATTTTAACTTTGTATGTATGTATTTTTAATTTTTCCCTGTAAACCGCCCTGAGTCCTACGGGAATAGGGCGGTACACAAGTTTAAATAATAAATAAATAAATGAATAAATGATGCTTGAAAAAGTGGAAGAGAGCCTGCATCAGTGGGGAGGGATGGGACCCCCTTGGAAGGGGTCTAGGACTCTAGGTCAACTGGCCGCAGTCATTTTGCTGTGGCCATCTCGCCACAGACAATTCCACGGGGTGAACCGACGTGATCACTGTTATCTGCCAGTGTTTCTTTAACATTATTTTCAGTGACAAAAAAAATGGAAATGTCGAAGAAACAGTGATGAGATACGCATGGCGTGGTTATATCACACGCAGAATTGTCTAACGGCCACAGCAAATTGTCCCATTCCAGCTTAAGACCCAAAGGGCCAGTTAGGGGGAAGATCCTCCTGGAAAAGACTTTGTGTAATTTCCAAGAGTCGGAAATGACCACACATCATCCTTGTGCAAATCGGGAAGTTTATTCATAACCAGGTTAAGTGTGATGAACAGAGCCTGCGTAATATGCTGGGCTCATAATATCAATGGAATGGAATAGAAGTAGAGCAGAATAGAATAATGACTAGAATAAAATAATGAAAAGGACAGAAATAGAATAGAGCTGGAAGGGACCTTGGAGGTCTTCTAGTCCAGCCCCCTGCTCAAGCAGGAGAACCTGTATCGTCTCAGACATGTGCATGTCTAGCCTCTGCTTGAAAATCTCCAGCGGTGTGGTTTTGCTGGCTTGCGGGGCGATAGTTTGGGCACTGCCAGCGTGGCTGAATCCTGGTGAACTAAGTTACCACGGTTAGCATTGCAGGTTCAGCTGCAGGTTCGCTTGGATGTTAGCAATCGCTCCCCCCCCCCATTCAACCTGGTTCCGTCTCTCTTCAGCTCAGCCTGTGATCGGACCCTACCTAAAATAAGTCAGAATAGAGCCGGAAGGGACCTTGGAGGTCTTCTAGTCTAACCCCAGCCCCCCGCCGCTCGAGCAGGAGACCCCACCAGGGGTAGGCATCCTTGGCTCTTTTATGAGTCGTGGACTTCAACTCCCAGAATTCCTGAGCCAGCATACCCCGAAATACATTGTAGCGGTGCGGAAAGCCCCCACCCCACTTTGGCACTTCTGCTGAGTCACGCGACCCCAAGCTCCGTTGAACGCCGGTTTCTCCGCCCGCTGCCCTAGCGAGCCTTCGCTTCCGTCCTCCGGTTTGGGTGCGCGGTCGCTGGGAGCTCCGAGTCTTCTGTCTGAGAGCGGCAGCCGTCCTTGTTCTTCCCCAGCGTAGCGGAGAGATGAGCTACTGCGGGGTTGGCGGTGGCTGGGAGGTTCAGCGCGCGAATCTGGAGCTCCGGCAGCCTCCGCCGGCAGCACCACACAGTCCTTGGGGGGGGGGGTATCAGCTGGAGGCTGCCTGAGCTCTGCTGAGGCCCCCGGAATCTGAGTGCGGCGCTGCAGCTGATCAGCGCTGCCCAGGTGGCTCTGCCAGAGCCCAGGAAGGCGGCATGCCGGGAAGGAAAAGGGAAGAGGCGGGGAGGAGAAGGGACTTGAAAAAAGAGGGGTTTGGGCGGGAGATTGAGAGAGAGCGAGGAACGGAGGTTTGGTGTGGGGTCTGAGGGAGAGAAGGTTTCTGTGGGGCAAGCCTGAGGGAGATAAGAGTAAGAGAGGCTTCTGTGGGGCACGCCTGAGGGAGACAGGGTAAGAGAGGCTTCTGTGGGGCAAACCTGAGAGAGATAGAGTATTATATTTATATATTTATATTTATTAAATTTTTATACTGCCCTTCTCCCAAAGGACTCAGGGCGATGTAAGAGGTTCTTTGGGGCAAACCTGAGGGAGATACGAGAGGCTTATGTGGGGCAAGCCTGAGGGAGATAAGAGAGACTTATGTGGGGCAAGCCTGAGGGAGTGAAAGAGATAGAAGGGTTTCTGTATGGTTCTCTCCCTTGTGCTTTTTTTTCTTCTTTCTCACAATGTTCTCAGTGAAATCTTTGTTGTCACAGCTCCTGGCTTCTAAACATTTTGCTGCTTTTACATGAATTTGTAACTGGCTGTACTAGACATAATGAAGGGCCTTTAATGCAAAGGGCGGTGGGGGGGGTCACCTTTGTTTTCTGTGGAATAAGATTAAAGTTTAGAACTGGTGCATTATTTTTTTGCCCTCTCCCTGGAAAAAAGTAGCAATCTAGTAGATAATTGTGTGGATACAAATACAGATAATGATGCAAAGAATATTAAAGATTAACATCAAATTCAAAAGAAACTAGAACTTTATGGATAGCCAATTAGAAAAGACTTATGGGAGATTTTGTTTTTGTTTTTTTACCTGGTAACTGCAGCAAGATTATACTCAAATTTGGAAAAATACTGAAATACCTAGAGTGAAGAAATGGATTGTCAAGATAATGGAATTAGCAGAAATGGCAAAATTGACCTATTTGATCAGTGGTGGGACAATAAATACTTTTGGGCTTTTTGTTCAAAATGGTGATTTCCTGATTTCAAAGGGTTGAATATTATAGACTAGGCCAGGGCAAAGTTATTATTGCTGGTATATTCTTTTGGTAGAGCTGTATTTATTGGTATTTTACTAAAAACAATTTTAATCCCTAAGAAATAATTATGTCAAGAAAAAGAAAAATTGACTCCGAATGCAGGATATTCCAGAACAATGGACTTACGATTACTTTTTCATACAGTGCAAGGAAAAAGCTTTTTATCTGATTTTCCAGAATTCAGTGTCTGTCTTCAAGGAATACAATTGGTGTCAACACTACAAAACTCAACATAAAGATAAATATGATTGTTTGGGCGGACAAATGAGAAAAGATAAAATATTAAAAGTGAAAAATGGATTGACAACTCAGGAAAATACTTTTGTGAAGGAGAAGCAGCTAACTATTTCATCACTGAAAGTTTTCAAGTTGCCAAGCTAATAGTGCGTACTAGCAGACCATTCGTAGAGGGAGAATTTGTTAAACAACTGTTGGTAGTCCTAGCATGGTGGGGTCTACGAAAGGAGTGGTTGCACGCATTAACCAAGAGATGGACAAACACAACCATTTGCATCCAATAGCCATACACTGCCTCATCCACCAACAAGCGCTATGTTGTAAATCACTGAAGTGGGACTGTCATGAAAATTGTGGTATCTTCATTAGAGCTCATTCACTAAACCAGAGTTAGTTTCAGGACTTTCTGTCTGAGCTAAATGTTACCTATGAAGATATTCTGTATGACACAGAAGTCTGTTGTCTGAGTTGAGGGAGAAGCATTTTGAAACCTTTTTTTTTTTACTTACTTCCAGAGGTTTCTGTTTTTCTGCTTAGAAGTACCAGAGCTCAGAGATGCTGAATGGAAATGGCACCTTGCCTTTCTGACAGATGTAACAGAGCTACTCAACAGTTTCAGTGTGCAACTTCAAGGAAAGGGGAAGCTCATCTGTGATACACATTCACATGTGAAATCACTTGAAGTAAAATTGGATATACCCATTAAACAAGTGAGGGAGGAGAACTTCTGCCATCTTCCCACAACTCAAAAACTATTTGCAGAAAAACCAGCAGTTGCATTCACAAACAAAACGTGTGGATTCACTGGAAATGTTGCAAAAGTAGTTTCAAAGTAGATTTAAAGAGCTTCCTCTCCATGAACAGGACATACATACAGCTTTTCCGGAACTCATTTTCTATTGACATTGAAATTGTTGATCCGATTTACCAAATGGAACTGGCCGAAGTACAGAATTGTGACTCGCTGAAAGATACATTCAAGTCAAACAGCCTTACTAATTTCTATGTATCTCTCCCCTCTATCTTAAACTCAGGAATCACACGCTTAAAATGGCAACCATCTTTGGCAGCACCTATGTCTATCAACAGACTTTCTCCCGAATGAAACATCTGAAATCTCCAACCAGATCCAGACTAACTGATGCTCACTTGCATCACTTGTTACAACTGGCATTGACAAATATGGAACCGGACATTGACTGTCTCATAAGCCAAAAGCAGGCCCATACTTCCAATTGAAATACTAATAAGCTTATGTTAATTAAAGGTATTCATTTTAAATATAGCATTTTTTCCTGTTTTTTGTACTACAAATAAGATATGTGCACTGTGCATAGGAATTTGTTTGCTGAAAGTAAAAAAAATGGACCCAGGAAAAAATATTCAAATATAGACAAATTAGATTTTTTTATTAATAAAAACTTATTAACAGTATATCATTTTTCCCCAACTATAGTCTTGCCCCCCCAACAGTCTGAGGGACATTGGAACTGGCCCCATTTAAAAAGTTTGAAAACCCCTACCCTATACTATTGTCCAAATAGAGGGCACAAGAAGAAGGAAGGTGTGGAAACTGACCAAAGAGAGAAGCAACCTGGAATTAAGGAGAAACTTCCTAACAGTGAGAACAGTTAACCAGTGGAACAACCTGCCTCCAGAAGTTGTTGGAGCTCCATCACTGGAGTTTTTTAAGAAGAGACAGGACAACCACCTATCTGAAAGGGTATAGGATCTCCTGCTTCAGCAGGGGGTTAGACTAGAAGATGTCTAAGGGTCCCTTCCAGCTCTATTCTGATTGATCGCCGGCTCCACAATTTCAACATGCTCCCTTGCGTTTCTAACCTCTCGTTCAGAAGGGGAGGTTCCTCATGGCTGGCTGGCATTAAAGGTGGAAGCCATCTCTTTCAAAGGCTCCTGACATGAGGAATGGAGGGGAAGGGGCTTGTCCTTTGGCCCTGGCCCTGGTCTGGCTGGGGAGGAAGCCCTGTGAGGGGTGCACTTTAAAGGTAAAAGTAAAGGTTCCCCCGCACATGTGTGCTAGTCGTTTCCGACTCTAGGGGCCGGTGCTCATCTGTGTTTCAAAGCCGAAGAGCCAGCGCTTGTCCGAGGACGTCTCCGTGGTCATGTGGCCGGCATAACTAGACGCCAAAGGCACACGGAGCACTGTTACCTTCCCACCGTACTGGTCCCTATTTTTCTACTTGCATTTTTACGTGCTTTCGAACTGCTAGGTTGGCAGAAGGTGGGACGAGTAACAGGAGCTCACTCTGCTACGTGGCACTCGGGATTTGACCCGCCAAACTGCCGACCATCTGATCGACAAGCTCAGCATCCTAACCCACTGAGCCACTGCATCCCTTCGGGTGCACTTTAGCAGGAGCTAAATTGCCTTGGCTTCGTCTTTGGAAAGCATCTTCTAAGCGCCCAGAAGGTTTTTGCATCTTTATGGGCCTCTAAAAGCACTTCCCTCTTCATCTCCCCACCACCACCAAGCCATGCCCCCCACCAATAAAAGCCTCTGCTCTGCACGGAGCCACTCAATTCTCACTGAGCATGATCGATTTTTGATGCCGACGACACTGCCTCTCCTGGACCAAATGGTGGCATTTGTTAAGAGAGCTGCTAATTATTAATTTAAAGGAGTTGAAGCTCAGTGGCTTGGGGCGAAGCTGGGGTGGGAGAGAGTGTGGTGAGGATGTCCCCCCTTAGTGGAAGCCTGTTAGTTCCTGTTGGCGGCTGACCATGTTCTGAGCTGGCCCAGGAACTCCACAGAAGGGCAGACTCAACGAACCGTTGGTTTTCTATGTTTCCAAATGCTGAGTTTTGAGGGTTGTGTGAATTGAAAAGGAGAGACAGCTGTATGCTGGATGGGCAGTAGATGCTTTCCAGGAGAATTTCTGCTCTTTTTTAAGTTGTCCTGCGAACATATCTAATATTCCTCCTCTTATTTTCTCCACAACAATCCTGTGAGGATTGGGCTGAGAGAGGACTGGACCAAAGTCACCCAGCCACCTTTGATGCCTAAGGCAGGACTAGAACTCACCACTCCTGGTGATTGTCCCAAAGTCACCCAGCTGGCTTTCATGGCTAAGACTCATGGTTTCCAGCTTTCTATCCTGGTGCTTTAACCCCTAAACCAAACTGCCAGTTCATTTCCTTAGGGGGGGAGCTGGAAGCATCTCCTTCCTTTCAGTTTCAATTCTCCAGCATGCCAGAAGGGGGATACTGAGGGTCCGGTCCCAAAAGAAATCAGTTTTAGGGAGGCTAAAATAATATATCCCAATGCAAATCCAGATGTGGGAGGCACGGCCCCAAGTTATAGCATGCCACAATGAATGAACCTTTATTGTCAAAGTAAGGTAAAGGTAAAGGTTCCCCCGCACATGCGTGCTAGTCGTTTCCGACTCTAGGGGCCGGTGCTCATCTCCGTTTCAAAGCCGAAGAGCCAGCGCTTGTCCGAGGACGTCTCCGTGGTCATGTGGCCGGCATGGCTAGACGCCAAAGGCGCACGGAACGCTGTTACCTTCCCACCGTACTGGTCCCTATTTTTCTACTTGCATTTTTAGGTGCTTTCAAACTGCTAGGTTGGCAGAAGCTGGGACGAGTAACAGGCACTCACTCTGCTATGCGGTACTCAGGATTCGACCCGCCAAACTGCCGACCTTCTGATCGACAAGCTCAGCGTCCTAACCCACTGAGGCACCGCATCCCACTATTGTCAAAGTACAACCATGTAAACACTGAGATTGGCTGAGCCTCCCTTCATGCCCCCACCCCAACTCACAGTGAGCCATTTCTGACCTTCCCAGCCATTTTCCAACAAGCAACAGGGGAACTGGATTCACTTAACAATCACCTGTTTTCCTTAGGATGCAGTGAGCTGCTCAAGAAGCTGGCAAAAAAAAATCGTAACATTGGGTGTGATTCACTTAACAAGCTTAGCAAAAGAAATTTGGACCCAAGTTGAGGACTGCCTGCACACAGATTGGACTGGGCAGAGTTGAGAATTGGGGATCTAAAATCCAGGACCTGAGCAACGGGAAACGCCGGGAAGTTCCTTGGCGAAAGATCTTCCTGAGGGAGGCCATTAAAATGCTTCCCTGCCGATAGCTGAGCTGGGGCAGGAGGAGAGGAGCACTAATGGACGTGGTCGGAGTGGGAACCAGACCCCTTTGTAGGAAGAGCATGTAAATAATTCAGGGGATCAAGTATCACGTCTGCTGGGCACGGCTAAGCTAGACGGGCTCCCTCTGTGGGGCAGGGGGGGGCAAGAAGGCTGAAAGGAGCAGAACCCCCCACAGCAATATTCATAAACCTGGGAAGGGGGAGCCGGGGCTGAAGCAACCTTCTGGGAGATACAGGCAGTCCTTCCCTCGTGACCATTCATCTAGTGACCGTTCAAAGTGGCAAAGGCACTGGAAAAAGTGACATGATCGGTTTCCACAGTGAAGACCGTTGCAGCATCTCCATAGTCATGTGATCAAAATCTGGACGCTTGGCAACAGACTTTTATATAGGCTGCAATCTCCCAGGGGTCAAAAGGACCCCTTTTGCGACCTTCTGAGAAGCAAAGTGAAGCCAGATTCACTTGACAATCGTGTGACTAACTTTACAACAACTTATTATTATTATTATTATTATTATTATTATTATTATTATTATTATTACTATTACTATTATTATTATTATTAAGTTGGAAGGGACCTTGGAGGTCATCTAGTCCAACCCCCTGCTCAGGCAGGAAACCCTATACCATTTCAGGCAAATGGCTGTACAGTCTCTTCTTAAAAACTTGCAATGTTGGAGCATTCACCGCTTCTGGAGGCAGGTTGTTCCACTGGTTAGTTGTTCTGTCAGGAAGTTTCTCCTTAGTTCTAGGTTGCTTCTCTCCTTGACTAGTTTCCATCCGTTGCTTCTTGTTCTGCCTTCAGATGCTTTGGAAAAGAGCTTGACCGACTCTTCTTTGGGGCAGCCCCTGAGATATTGGAACACTGCTATCATGTCACCATCACCCTTATGATGAAACAAAAAATCTCAGCTGAAAGGAAAAATGATCTCTCAGCAGGAAAAAAAAGGGGTAACAGATTGTGTTGTAAAAGTATGTAGCAGGTTTTTTTTTAAAAAAAATGCTGTTTATACTGAAGTTAAAAGTTTTTATTTATTTATTTATTTAATTAAATTTTTATACCGCCCTTCTCCCGAAGGACTCAGGGCGGTGAACAGGGCATATCTTAAAACTACAAAAATACAAAAGTTAAAAAAAGAATTAAATTATTGCCCACAATAAAAACAATAATATATATATATAAATATTAAAACCCTAAGTGATTCCCCATCAGGCCAGGCCAGCTTGTTCAAATAAATGGGTCTTTAACCCGCGCCGGAAGGAGCAGAGATCCGGTGCCATCCGGAGCTCAACCGGCAGCTGGTTCCACAAAGCCGGAGCGCCCACAGTTAATGTAAGGATAGGACTATTCAATGAAGGGAAAGGCTGATTTCTCCTCAAGGAATTTTGCTGGAAAGCGGATTGGCTTGCTTTCTAGAAGATAGATGCTCTTTCAGCATTCTACTCTCTGCCTAAAAAATTCATCTCTATCCTCCCTTGTCTTAATTTGCTCCTTATTTCTCTATCCTATCTGCCTTGCTTTTCGGCTGCCTTCTGGTGCTCAGCCGATCTTTCTAGCTGCCCCCAGGCATTGCTCTTCTGGGGTCTCCATTCTATGTTCAGCCAGTCTTTCTGTGAGGAGCCAGTCTACTAGCCGGTCTTTCTGTGCTGAGCAGATTTACTAATCGGTTTTTTCCTGCTGAGCTGGTCTACTACAGTAGTTGCTTTTTCTCTGCTGAGCCGGTTTAATAGCAGGGGTCTCTGGGTTGAGCTGGTTTAATAGCTGGTTTTTCTATGCCAAGACGGTCTAGTCACTTTTTCTCCGCTGAGCTGGTTTAAAAACCAGTCTCTGTGCTGAGCAGGTTTACTACCTGTTTTTTCTGTGCTGAGCTGTTCTATACCTGGTCTCTCTGTGCTGAGCAGGTTTACTACTGGTAGTTGGGGTTTTTTTTTTCTGCTGTGCCGCTCTATTAGGCAGTCTTTCTCTGCTGAGCTGGTTTAATACTTGGTTTTTCTGTAGTTTTTCTGGTCTACTAGTCAGTTTTTTTTCTGAGCTGGTTTAAAAACCGGTCTCTCTGTGCCCAGCAGGTTTACTACTGGTAGTTGGGGTTTGTTTTCCCTACTGAGTCGGTCTTTCTCTGCTGAGCCGGTCTACTAGCTGTTCTCTCTGTACTGAGCAGATTTACTACCAGTAGTTGGTTTTTTTTCTGCTGAGCAGTTTAATAGCTGCTTTTTCTGTGCTGAGCCGGTCTACTAGTCGGTTTTTCTCGGGTGGGCCGCTCCACCATCTGTCCCCATCCACCGCTCCGGCTCCAGCGGTGGCTCCGGCTCCGTCCTTCAGCCAGGCTCGCTCGAGTTGCCGGTGAGCTCCTCGTTGCTCCGCCGCCTCTGCGGCGCTTCCTCCAGCTCAGGTAGGCCTCCGTTGGCCTAGAAGTCCTCCAACGCCTCTTCTAGCGGTATTATTCCGTTAATAAACATCGAGAGGTGCCTAGAGCGGTCCGAACGTTGCTACCGCTCGTGGTAAAAGCGTTCCTGGGCAACAACGGCCGAGGGCGGGACTTCCGGTGCTTCGAAAATTGAACCGAAAAGGGCGGGAAGGCGACTTCAAGCCTTCGGCGCCAGACATCGCCTTAGTGGGCGGGGCGAACGGAATCCCATTAGCCGGGTTTCATAATCATTTCAATTAATGTTTCCTTAGCAACACTAGAAGAAACCAAGATTGTTTTCCTGGGTAGAAATGTCGCTTGGCGCCTCGGCCCTCCCACAACCGCCCAACCGGTTGGGAGACGGGCACTCTCCCCAGCCAATGACGGGCCCGCGGTTGCAGGAAGTGTGTTCCGTGATGTCACGCGGTGGCGCTATTGGATGGGGAGAAGGTCTTCGGTTCGCGCGAGAGTTGTAGAGTGTCTCAACCGTGGCCGCTTTAAGATGGATGGACTTCAACAGCATGGCCGGCTGTGGAATTCTGGGAGTTGAAGTCCACCCATCTTAAAGCGGCCACGGTTGAGAAACACACAACCCAGTTGTGTCTTTTTCCACCTTCTCCAGCTTTATTTCCTGAGGCTCCTCTGCCCCACTTCGCATCCAGCAACGGGACCAGGTCTTTGGGGCTGGGCTGCTGCTCTCTGCTTCTGTCTGCCCCGGGAATTGCAGCCATGCCTAAGGAGTTCCCTTGAGGGCACTTAGACGGACCCTTGCTTGTGGGCCCCTGCGTCCTGCTCACCTGTTTGTGCTTCTTTCTCTTTGGGTTGGTGTGTGTGCACACCCTCCCAGTTGGTTTTGTTGCTTTGCAGGGTTTCTTGTCCATTTATTTCTTTATTAAATGTGTTTGTTTGTTTATGTTTCTCAGCATTCGTTTACCTTTATGACATCATCTAACTTTATTAGCTTTCTATATTTCTGTATCATCCATCTCTGTCTATCTAGCTATATCTATCCCATCGTTCCATCTCTTTTTATTATTATTAAAGAGTTTTACAAAAAAATTTTACAATACATATCCCAAAAACCCACCCACCCCTTCCCCCCCACTTCCCAGAGCTGAATACAGGGTTATAGATATAATAATCATATTCTAACTAAAATTCTCCATTATAAAATTAACCAAATTCATAATGTGCTTTAACTCCCCTTAAACATAGATACATTCAAATTATTAAAAGCATAATAATAACTTAAACAAAAATATAATCAATACTAATACTAAAATTAATAACAATATCCCTCTAAAATCTACTCATAAGCTAAGTGGAACTTTTTAGTCCCATATTTATTCTGAATATAATCTATCCATCTTCTCCAAACTGAAATATATCTTTCTTGTGAGTGATCCTTCAAATAAGCAGAAATCTTAGACATTTCTGCAAGATTCGATACTTTAAGTACCCATTCTTCTATAGTAGGCAAACTACCCTTCTTCCAGTATTGTCCCACCAGTAACCGTGCTGCTGTTATCAAGTTCAACATCAAATTGATTTCTTTAGTATCACAATCTACAACAATACCCAATAAAAACAATTGTGGAGAGAACTTTATCTTTCTCTTAAAAATCTTTTGAATGTTCCACCAAATTTTAATCCAAAAAGCTTTTATATTTCTACAAGTCCACCACATATCCCATCGTTCCATCTCTTTATCTATCTACCATCTTTCCATATCTATCCATCTATCTATCTATCTATCTATCTATCTATCTATCTATCTATCTATCTATCTATCTATCTACCATCATTCCATCTCTCTCTATCCCTTCCAACTCTGTTCTTGTTCTGTTCTATTCTATTCTATTCTACATTGTAGTATATTCTGCATTCTATTCTATTCTATTCCATTCCATTCCATTCCATAATTCTATTCTATTCCGTTCCATTCCATTCCATTTTATAATTCTATTCTATTCTATTCTATTCTTTCCCGTTGTTCAAGGTCCCTCCACAGATCTGCGACAAAGTACAAGTAGTCCTCAACTTAGGACGGACCTTGAAAAAGGGATTTGGACCCGAATTTGAAGTTGCAATGGCCATTTGAAGGGTGTCAAATTTTTGTTGTTGTTTCTCAGGGACGTTAAGCTCGTTCTTGTATAGTTCCTCTGTGTAATTTTGCCACCTCTTCTTAATCTCTTCTGCCTGTTAGGTCCCTGCCATTTTGGTCCTTTATCATGCCCATTTTTGCATGAAAAGTTCCCTTCATCTCCAATTTTCTTGAAAATAATAATAATAATAATAATAATAATAATAATAATAATAATAATAATAATAAGTTGGAAGGGACCTTGGAGGTCATCTAGTCCAACCCCCTGCTAAGGCAGGAAACCCTGTACCATTTCAGACAAATGGCTGTCCAGTCTCTTCTTAAAAACATCCAGTGTTGGAGCATTCACCGCTTCTGGAGGCAGGTTGTTCCACTGGTTGATTGTTCTGACTGTCATGAAGTTTCTCCTTAGTTCCAGGTTGCTTCTCTCCTTGACTAGTTTCCATCCGTTGCTTCTTGTCCTGCCTTCAGGCGCTTTGGAGAAGAGCTTGACTCCCTCTTCTTTGGGGCAGCCCCTGAGATACTGGAACGCTGCTATTATGTCACTCCTCACCCTTTTCTTCATTAAACTAGACATACGCAATTCCAGCAACCGTTCCCTATACGTTTTAGCCTCCAGTCCCCCAATCATCTTTGTTGCTCTTCTCTGTACTCTTTCTAGAGTCTCGACATCTTTTTTACATCGTGGTGACCAAAACTGGATGCAGTATTCCAGGTGTGGCCTTACCAAGGCATTGTAAAGTGGTATTAGTACTTCACGTGATCTTGATTCTATCCCTCTGTTAATTCAGCCTAGCACTGTGTTGGCTTTTTTGGCAGCTGCAGCACACAGCTGGCTCCTATTTAAGGGATGGTCCACTGGGACTCCGAGATCCCTCTCACAGTTGTTACTGTTGAGCAAGGTACCACCTATCTTATACCTGTGCATTTGATTTTTCCTGCCTAAATGTAGAACCTTACTTTTTTCACAAAGATCTCTGGTCCTCCCTATTCTATTGTTTTCTTCTATTTCTTTGCACTGTTCATTTAAGAAGGCATTCTTATCTCTTCTAGCTATTCTCTGGAATTCTGCATTCAATTGGGCATATCTATGTTTTTCTCCCTTGCCTTTCGCTTCCCTCCTTTCCTCAGCTATTTGCAAAGCTTCCTCAGACAGCCATTTTGCTTTCTTGCATTTCTTTTTCTTTGGGATGGTTTTGGTTGCTACCTGTTGTACAATGTCGCGAACCTCTGTCCATAGTTCTTCAGGCACTCTGTCTATCAGATCTAATTCCTTAAATCTATTTGTCACCTCTACTGTATATTCAACAGGGATATGATTTAATTCATACCTGACTGGCCTAGCACTTTTCCCTACTTTCTTTAATTTAAGCCTAAACTTTGCAAGGAGAAGCTCATGGTCTGAGCCACAGTCAGCTCCTGGTCTTGTTTTTACTGACTGTATAGAGCTTCTCCATCTTTGGCTGCAGAGCATATAGTCAATCTGATTTCTGTGTTGACCGTCTGGTGATGTCCATGTGTAGAGCCGTCTCTTGGGTTGTTGGAAAAGAGTGTTTGCTATGACCATCGTATTCTCTTGACAAATTCTATCAGCCTGTGCCCTGCTAACCACAGTTTAAAACTAGAGATTACTTTCAGTTTCCAGCTAAAAACACCCTGCAACGAAGAATGCACAGTCTTTGCTTTATGCAGTATTCACTTAACAATGGTCATTAAAAAAAAGGTTCACAAATTGGGAATGGCCACATGGTGACCCACTTAACAATCAGTGGAGGTTTTCAAGAAGAGACTGGACCACCGTTTGTCCGGAATGAGATAGGGTATCCTGCTTGAGCAGGAGAATTAGAATTAAAATAATAGAGTTGGGAGGGATCTTGTGGGTCATCTAGTCCAGCCCCCCACCCAAGAAGGAGAGCCTGCCTACACCATTTCCGACGGTTTGCAGTCCAGTCTCTTCTTGAAAGCCTCCAGTGATGAAGCTCCCCAGCTTCTGAAGGCAACTTCTGTTGCCTTGGTTGATTGGTCGCGCTGTCAGAAAATTCCTCCTCCGTTCCAGGTTGCTTCTCTCCTTGACTAGTTTCCATCCGTTGCTTCTGGTCCTGCCTTCGGGCGCTTTGGAGAATAGCTTGACTCCCTCTTCTTTGGGGCAGCCCCTGAGATATTGGAACACTGCTATCATGTCACCCCTCGTCCTTCTCTTCATTAAACTAGACATATCCAGTTCTTGCAACCGTTCTTCATATCTTTTAACCTCCAGTCCCCTGATCATCTTGGTTGCTCTTCTCTGCACTCTTTCTAGAGTCTCAACACCTTTTTTTTTTTTTACATCGTGGTGACCAAAACTGGTTGCCGTATCCCAGGTGTGGCCTTAAGGGTCCCTTCCGACTCTGCTGTTCTGTTATCTGCTGCTTTCTCTGGCCCCCTTTGGGGAGGGCTGAATTAAGCCTCCCAGCACTCTTGTTTTCCAGCTGCCTGGGAACGCTGCCCCAAAGGAGGGAGGGAGGGAGGGAGGGGGGGCCAGGACGAGGAAGGAGGCCTCAGGTGGGTCTCTCAGGTGCACAAGAGGCAGCGCACAGCCGCCAAGGCCAAGCCAGGAAGAAAAGATGCTTTGTTCTCCTTTGGTTCCCCCCCCCCCGTGGCCTTCTCTCACCACCCCCCTCCACTCAAAGACTGGTCCACCCCCCTCCCCATCAAGTCAGGTGCCTCCATCTTGCAGGGTCACACACAAGTCACACCTTGCGCTGGGCCGGTGTCTGCTTTGCAGCTGGCAGCCGGCTTCGCACAACTGAGAGAGAGAGAGAGAGAGAGGTTTGCTGGGGTGCGGCCTGACAACGAGCCCTAAAGGCGGGCGGTTCCTTCTGGAGGCAGGGCAGGGGACTGGGAGGCAGTGCCACATGGGCCGCGGAGTCCCCGCCTTTGGAGAACCCGGCCCCGGGGCTCGACACCCGCGAATCGGGCCGATGGGGGCTTGCGCGGCTAGCCAAACAAGCCAGCCAGGAGAGGCGAAGGAGGGACGAGGCCTTTGCCAGCGGGTTCAGAGCCTCCCCCACCCCTGAGCACCGAGTGGCCCCCCCCCCCCGGAAGTGCCGGCGCCCCTGTGCACTGGAGGGAGCCAGGTTCAAGTCTGGCTCAGCCGCAAATGCCCTCCTTGTGCCTCTCGTCCTTCCTGCCCAGCCTTGCTCCCAGGGGGTGGTGAGCTGAGCTACCTAAGCTTTACTCATCCTGTCTCTCTCCTCTCTTTCTCTTTCTGCCTCTCTTTCTCTGCCTCCTCTTCCCTGTGTTTGTGTGTGTGTCTTTCTCTTTTCCTTGTTTCTCTGTGTCTCTTTATCTCTCTCTCTGTCTTTCTCTGTCTCTCTCACTCTTTCTTTCTCTCTCTCTCTTTCTCATTCCATCCCTCTCTCTCTCTTTGTCTCTTTCTTGCTCCTTCTCTCTTTGTCTCTCTCTTTCTCTCCCTTTCTCCCTCTCTCTCTCTCTCTCTCTCTCTCTCTCTCTCTCTCTGGCTCCTTCTCTCTCTCTACCTGTCTCTCACTCTCTTTCTTTGTCTCTCTCTCTCTTTCTCGTTCCTTCTCTCTCTCCCTCTCTCTCTCTCTCTCTCTTTGTCTCTTTTCTCTCCTGTCTCCCTGTCTCTCTTTCTTTGTCTCTTTCTCCCTCACTCTCTCTCTCTCTCTTTGTCTCTTTTCTCTCCTCTCTCCCTGGCTCTTTCTTTCTTTCTTTCTTTCTTTCTTTCTTTCTTTCTTTCTTTCTTTCTTTCTTTCTTTCTCTCTCTCTCTCTCTCTCTCTCTCTCTCTCCCATTTTGTCTCTGTATCTTTCTCTTTCTCTCTCTCTGTGTGTGTATGTGTGTGTGTCTCTCATCCCCCACAGCCTACCTCGCAGGACCATTGTGGGGAACGCTCTCTACGCACCCTTACGCTCCTAGACCTAGAGGAAAGGCAGGGTGTAAATTAAACAAACAACCTTGCACAATGATTGCCTTGGCAAAAGCAGACCGTGGTCACTTTGGGCCCCTTCCTTCCAAAGTCCCGAGAAAGCAACAACATCCTTGGGAGGGGGGGCACTTTTGGTGAGGGGGGGGCAGGCCGTGAGAAGTCAGCAGCCCCCGCTTGTAATTCCTCCTCCTCCCCCCACGAGGGCCCAATCCAGAGAAGCTTCCAGCTTCTTTTGCAGCCTCATCAATCTTTAATTTGCTCTTTCTAGAGAGGAGCCCAAAAGGGGGGGGGGGTCAGCCAGCAGAGCCCCAGCCCCCCCTCCCTCCCTCCCAAAATGGGTCAAGAGCGGGGTTGGTTGACCGAAGGACACCCCTTCCAAAAGCCCCCCCCCCCGAAAGAAACAGACAAACGCAGAAGTGAAACTGAGTCGGAGAACCAGAAACCCAGCTGGCTGACGGGCGCCTGGTTGGCCTTGAAGGCGCTAAGCGGGGTCAGGCCCGGTTTGCACTTGGATGGGGGGCAACTGGGGCTGGGGAAACGGTGACACGGCCGTTAAGTGAATCCAGATCCCGCTGTCACCTTGGCTAGAGGGAAGGTTGTAAAAGGAGATCACGTCTCACACACACACACACACACACGCACACACACACAGACACACACCCAGGGACACCGCAACCGTCATAGGTACGAGTCAGTTGCCAAGCGTCTAAATTTTGATCACGTGACCAAAATGGGGATGCTGCAACGGGCGTTAAGTGTGGGAAACGGTCCTAAGTCCCTTTCTTCAGTGCCTTTGTAAAATAATAATAATAATTCTGCCTGAGCGGGGGGTTGGACTAGATGACCTCCAAGGTCCCTTCCAACATAATAATAATAATAATAATAATAATAATAATAATAATAATAATAGGAGGAGGAGGAGGAGAAGAAGAAGAGGAGAGAGTTGGAAGGGACCTTAGAGGTCATCTAGTCCAACCCCCTGCTCAGGCAGGCAACCCTATACCTACCTACCTTCCTTCCCTCATACCCTCCCTCCCTCCCTTCCTTCCTTTCTTCTATATCAGAATGGAAGGGACCTTAGAGGTCATCTAGTCCAACCCCCTGCTCAGGTAGGAAAGCCTCTACCATTTCAGACAAATGGTTGTCCAGTCTCTTCTTAAAAACCTCTGGTTTTTAAGTCACTAAATGTACCGTTGTAAGTCGAGGACTGTGGTCCCTCTCTCTCTCTCTCTCTCTCTCTCTCTCTCACACACACACACACACACACACTCAAAACCCACAACGCCCTTCTCCAGAACCCTTGAAAAACCAGCTTTCCGAGAGGACCAGGCAGGAGAGGATTGTACCCTTCAAAAACAGGATTTCTCTTATGGATCCTTTCCCCAACGTGGTGCCCTCGGCTCTCAACGTCCCAGGAGGCCCGGCCAGGCCCCGGAGGAAGCCAGCTCCGACAACAACCAATCCAGGGAAAAGCTGTCGCACAACTCGCACGTGCTTCTCCAGCCGAGAGCCGGCAACAAAGGCGGCAGAGATGCAGGAAGACCCCAGACTCGCCCTTGAGCTGCCTCCTTGTCAGCCATCAGCGGAGGTGGAGGCAATGCGCAGTGACCTATTTTCCCGTAAATCTTTGCAAGCCGCTGCTTCTGCCAGGGCTCCACGGCGGGGGACCTTCCCTCTTAGCCCTTGCAAGATGTTCAGTTAGGCTGTCAGGCAAGACACACACACACACACACACACACACACCTGTTTAAGCCTGCTTTATGGGCTCTGCTTTTTGGAAGGGGGTTGATCCTCAGACTTGTAGAAGTCTCTCGCCCCACACACCCCCAACCTCGTCCTTCAGAAAATTCTCAACCTTTCCCCTTGTTTTCAGCAGCTTAGTTTGGAAGAGAATTAAATGTAGGTTTAGAATTGGAAGGAATGGAATTGGATTTGGATTTGGATTTGGATTTGGAATAGAGCAGGGTGGGATAGGATAGAAAATAGAACAGAACAGAGTAGAATAGAATAGAAAGGAATAGAATGGAATGGAATGCAATAGAGTAGAGTAGAGTAGAATAGAATAGAATTACAGGATAGAACAGAACAGAATAGAATACAGAATAGAATAGAACAGAATAGACTAGAATACAGAATAGAATAGAATTATAGAATAGAATAGAATAGAATAGAATTACAGGATAGAATAGAATAGAATATGGAGTAGGATGGGATAGGATAGGATAGGATAGGATAGGAGAATACAATACAATAGAGAATATTGTAGAGAATGGAATGGAATAGAAGCTGGAAGGGACCTTGAAGGTCATCTAGTCCAACCCCCTGCTCGAGAGGAGACGCTATCCCATTTGAGACAAGAGGCTGTGCAGCCTCGTCTTAAAAACCTCCAGTGACTGAGCGCCCACAGCCTGCACTGGCAAGCCGTTCCCTTGAGCACAAGCCAGCTTCGAATCCTTGCAAAAACCAGGTTCTCCGTCCCATGGGTTGCCAACAAGCCTGGCAATGCACAGCCGTGACAGGCCTTCCTTCCTGCTGCGCCCTGCCCCAAATCTTTGGCATCGGCTCAGCGCGAACGGGGATGAGCAGCAACACGGGAAATGTTTTCCTAATGAACATCGCCAGGATGGCTTTTTCCAAACAGCTAAGCGGAGTTAGGATCCGGGAACAGGCGTGAAATCGGCGTCTGGCTCCAACGGAGGGGCAGTTGGCACCAAGCTTGGGAAGAGGGCTTGGCCCCACCTAGCATTTTTTACAGGTCAGGGTGACCTGTCCCAGCCCTCTTGGGGGGTTGCAAAAGCCGGGCTTCTGGCCTGGAAAACTCTCGCTTCCTGGATTCCAGGGCGCAGCTCCAGGGGTCGGCTGATCTCTCTGCCCAGAGCCTCCGGGGGGGATGTGTCTGTTGTGCCTTTGTGAGAGTAAGGAGGTCAAATGTCCGTGGAGATTCTCCGTCATGCAGGTCACGGTTGTCCCAACGGGGCTTTTTCAGGAGGCCACTGGGCTTTATTTGTTTTTCTCGGAAGAGCTTTCACTTCTCATCCCAGAAGCTTCTTCAACTCTGACTGGAATGGTGGGGAAGTGGAAAGATTTATACTCCTTGCAGACTGCTCGTCATTTGCCTTTTTTTAAAGAGTCACTGAGGTCACTGGGAGGTTGGTCTGTGTCCTCAGGGTCACCTGAGCGGTGCAAATGGGTGTGGAGACTTTCTTGGCCGCAGGATGTTTTTTCTGCCCTGGGTCCCTTCACCGCTGAAGACCGGCGCAGGCTGTTGGGGACGAGTCTCTGTTGTCTGCGTCTCAAACTGGAGCAGAGTTTGGCTTCACACCCACTTGCACTGCTCAGCTGACCTTGAGGAGACAGATAAACCTCCAAGTGGCCTCAACGACCCTCTAAGGTAAAGGTAAAGGTTCTCCCGCACATGCGTGCTAGTCGTTTCCAACTCTAGGGGCCGGTGCTCATCTCCGTTTCAAAGCCGAAGAGCCAGCGCTTGTCCGAGGACGTCTCCGTGGTCATGTGGCCGGCATGACTAGATGCCAAAGGCGCACGGAATGCTGTTACCTTCCCACCGTAGTGGTCCCTATTTTTCTACTTGCATTTTTACGTGCTTTCGAACTGCTAGGTTGGCAGAAGCTGGGACGAGTAACAGGCGCTCAACTCTGTTACGCGGCACTCGGGATTCAACCCGCCAAACTGCCGACCTTCTGATCGACAAGCTCAGCGTCCTAACCCACTGAGCCACCGCGTCCCTTTCAACGACCCTCTAAAAGAACGCAAATGACCCGCTCTCTGCAAGGAGTATAAATCCTTCTATTCCCCACCATCCAGTCAGAGCGGAAGAAGCTTCTGGGGTGGGAAGGGAAACATCTTCAAAGGAAAAACCAGGAAGTCCAGTTGCCTCCTGAAAAAGGCCCCTTTGGGAGGTATTTTTTCCAGCCTGCTGCCCACAAGAGCAGGCAGAAGACGGCAGTCCCAGGTGAAATATACTTAATCCCCGACATACAACAATTCACTTAGTGACGTTTCAAAGTGACAGTGGCACTGAAAAAAAGGGACTTATGTCCATTTTTCAGACTGATGACCGTTGCAGGATCTCCGCGGTCACATGATCCAAACTCAAGAGCCTTGGCAACCGACTCGTGTTATTTGACAGTTGCTGGGACCCGGGCTTCATGCGGTCCCCTTTCTGAGACCGACCGACAAGCAAAGTCCACAGGGGGGGGGGGAAGCCCGATTCACTGAACAACTGGGTTGTTAGTTTAACAACCGCGGGGATTCACCTAACAGGCGTGGCAATCCACGTCGTAAAATGGGGCAAAACTCATTGAACAACTCTCTCGCTTAGCGAAAGAAATTTACCTGCCTATAGTAAAAGCGATGGCAGTTTGATCGTGCAAGAGATAACAATCGGCAGAAGAACACAACGGATGGAAACTGACCAAGGAGAGAAGCAGCCTGGAACTACTGTAAGGAGAAACTTCCTGACAGTGAGGACAATTCACCAGTGGAACGGCTTGCCACCAGAAGCTGTGGGTGCTTCATCACTGGAGGTTTTCAAGTTGAGACAGGACAGCCATTTGTCTGAAATGGGATAGGGTTTCCTGCTTGAGCAGAGGGTTGGACTAGAAGACCTCCAAGGTCCCTTCCAACTATTCTATTTGGATTTATTGTATCAACCTAAATGGCTTGGGTCCGGGATATCTGAGGGAACACCTGCTGATGGCATCAAGTTCCCTTCGTCCAGTGCGCTCCCACAGGGAGGGTCTTCTCAGGGTGCCACCGGTAAGAGACTGCCGGCGGACGACACTCAGGGATAGGGCCTTCTCAGTGGGGGCGCCTGCCCTTTGGAACCAGCTGCCAGTGGAGCTGAGGACTGCCCCCGACCTCCGTTCATTCCGCCGGGACCTGAAGACCTGGCTCTTCGAGCTCTCTGGCCCAGGCTGAGAATTTTAATTTTAATTTTAACTGGGGTTTTATTTGTTCAGGGACGGATATAATTTTTTAAATTGTTTTTACCTTTTGTATTTTTTGTTTTAATCACCCTGTAAACCGCCCTGAGTCCTTCGGGAAAGGGCGGTATATAAATGTAATAAAATAAATAAATAAACCCTTCTTGCGGTGAGATGCATGGACCCCCATGGGGAGAGCAGAAAGATGCACACAAAGGCGCGCACACTGCTTACACAAACACATAGGCAGGCAGAAACAGGTGCAACCCACACAGTTCTTTGATTTTTTTTTCTTTTTCTTTTTCTTTTGCTCCACCAAAAAAGCCACTGACCTTTCCTTCAGCCACCGCTGAGAAAAGCATAAGGCGGATTCCGCTGGTTTTTCTCTTACCTTGTCATTTTCACTTTTATTTCGGTCCTTGGGGGACTTTTAAATAGATAAAAGTGGACTTAAAATAAGCACGCATATATATATATATATAAATATGTGTTTGTGTGTGTGTGTGTGTATAGCTTCTAAAAGCAGCCATTGCAAAACAGGGAGAGGAAAAGCAGCTAAAAGTGTTCCTTTGGAGTAAATATAGAAGGAGGGGGAGTTGGAACGGTTTGTAGGTTTGTATGGAGCACAAATCTGGGTGGGATCCAGTGGATTCCCCCTCAAGGAGCAGAGGGGCTTCCGAGAAGGAGCTCTTGATCTGCTTATCAGATCGGGAGATGCTTCGAAAGATTACTTGCTGGAAGATGCAAACAACCATGTAGAGGACCCCGTCTTCCCCTCTGCTTAGCCCTGGCCAAGCCACCTCCCTTCCCCCCACCTTTAAAACATGGAAAAGGGGGACCAAGGTAGAGAGAGTTCTGGGGGGGGGGAAGCCCTGTGAGGAGGGGGGGAGAATCTGGCTACGGAGGGAGGGAGAGAGGGAAGACAGATGGATGATAGATAGATAGATAGATAGATAGATAGATAGATAGATAGATAGATAGATAGATAGATGATAGATAGATGATAGATAGATAGATAGATAGATAGATAGACAGATAGATAGATGATAGATAGATAGATAGATGATAGATAGATAGATAGATAGATAGACAGACAGATAGATAGATAGATAGATAGATAGATGATAGATAGATAGATGATAGATAGATAGATAGATAGATAGATAGATAGATAGATGATAGATAGATAGATAGATAGATAGATGATAGATAGATAGATGATAGATAGATAGATAGACAGACAGACAGATAGATAGATAGATAGATAGATAGATAGATAGATAGATGATAGATAGATAGATGATAGATAGATAGATAGATAGATAGATAGATAGATAGATAGATAGATAGATAGAATTCTTTCATTAGCCAAGTATGATTGGACACACAAGGAATTTGTCTCCAGTGCAGAAGCTCTCAGTGTACACGCAAACAAGAAAGTGATAGGTCACAGATCATAGATCATAGTTGCAATCATTACTCATATGTTACAAACAAGTTGAAATCATAGATACCAACAGGAGAAGCTAGTAGGAAAGATGAGAAATGAGCAAGGTGAGAAGATAAGAAAGATGGGAAGGACGATAGCAATACAGCCCTACTAGATGGGTAAAATATCTTTAGGCCTAAGACAGTGTTTAGTTTATAGAACAACAATATTGGAAGAAAGAACTGCATTTTTTTTATATTGGGAAGGTTTTTTTCCCAAAGAGAGAGTGGTTTTAATCTTTTGTTTCTCAACCTTAGCAACTTCGTAGGGACTACAACTCCCAGAATTCCCCAGTCAGGGAATTCTGGAAGTCCTGACATCTTTATGACATAAGGTAAAGGTAAAGGTTCCTCCGCACACGCGTGCTAGTCGTTTCCGACTCTAGGGGCCGGTGCTCATCTCCGTTTCAAAGCTGAAGAGCCAGCGCTTGTCCGAGGACGTCTCCGTGGTCAGGTGGCCGGCACGACTAGACGCCAAAGGCGCACGGAACGCTGTTACCTTCCCACCGTAGCGGTCCCTATTTTTCTACTTGCATTTTTACGTGCTTTCGAACTGCTAGGTTGGCAGAAGCTGGGACGCATAACAGGCGCTCACTCTGCTACGCGGCACTCGGGATTCGACCCGCCAAACTGCCAACCTTCTGATCGACAAGCTCAGCGTCCTTTATGACATAAAGGAATATAAAACTTTATAAAACCCCACTAAGATCACACCTGGACTACTGCAACCCATTTTGGTCACCATACTGCAAAAAAGATGTGGAGACTCTGGAAAGAGTGCAAAGAAGAGCAACTAAGATGATCAAAGGAGACTGGAGACCAAAACATACGAAGAACAGCTGCAGGGTTTGAGTTTGGCCAGTCTAGAGAAAAGAAGAAATAGGGGAGACACGATAGCAGTATTCCAGTCTTTAAGGGGCTGCCCCAAAGAAGAGGGGTCACATTATTCTCCAAAGCACCAGAAGGCAGGACAAGAAACAATGGATGGAAACTGACCAAGGAGAGAAGCAACTTGGAATTAAGGAGAAACTTCCTAACAGTGAGGACAATTAACCAGTGGAACAGCTTGCCACCAGACATCGTGGGCCCTCCATCACTGGAGGTTTTTAAGAAGAGGCTAGAGTAGGTTCTCCTGCTTGAGTAGGGGGCTGGACTAGAAGACCTCCAAGGTCCCTTCCAGCTCTATTCTATTCTATTCTATTCTATTCTATTCTATTCTATTCTATTCTATTCTATTCTATTCTATTCTATTCTATTCTATTCTTTATCTCAAAACATGCTGGCTGGAGAATTCTGGGACTTGAAGTCCACCCTTCTCAAAGTGGCCCAGGGTTCAGGAGCCCTGCTCTAAACAAACCCCAGATGTGTCGGGAACCCAACATGCCATCTCTGGGCAGGGATCTCCCAAGCCAACATTCCTGAGCTCCAAGGCTGCGGAGGGGCTCTCTGCGGAAACACGGGAGTGTGTGTGTGTGTGTGTGTGTGTGTGTGTGTGTGTGTGTGTGCTGCTGAAGTCCTCTGTCACGTGATCAGGAGGGAGGTGGCTTAGAGTAGCCTGTACCTGCCTGGGCGATGCAGCCGGGGATGATGGGAGCTGCAGTCGCCAGCCAAAGCAGCAAAAATTCCAGGTTTATTTTTCCCCCCTTCCTTTGGTGAACAAAGGGCCCACAGCAGTTGTGAAAAGCTGGTTAATGATTCCGGGAAACAAACCAGCTTGGCACTCGGGGGGGCAAAAAGGGGGCGTGGGAGGCCAGCTGTGCCAAATGTTGCAGCTGGCTGGCAGAGTCCGCCAATGATTGGTCTAGCCGGGTTCCAGTGGAGGCAACTATTGACTGGGGACAGAAGGGCACCTGGGGGAGTGGCGTCCCACCCATCCCGACGGTGTTGTGCAAACAGTGCGAACGATGCCAGCCGGCAGGGAATGAAGCTGGCAGCCGAGGCGGGCATGGCCTGCTTCCGTGCTCAGGGTTGCAAACTGGCAGGCCGAGAGGAAGGGGAAACCGCTCCGAAGGAAAGCAGCCAAGACCAATCCTTCGGCACAATCCGGGAACCGGGGGGTGGGGGGGGAGGTTTCTCGGCTTGCACAACTCTGCAAGCTATAAGTGGTCCTCGACGCGCGACCACAGTTGAGCCCCCCAAATTTGCATCCCTAAGCGAGACACTTGCAAACCGTGGTTAAGCGAATCCCTCCACTTGTTAAGTTAGTCCCACGAGTTTGCCCTCCCCATTGACTTTGCTTGTCAGAAGGTTGCAAAAAGGGGAACACGCGACCATCATAAATACGAGTCAGTTGCCAAGTGTCTGCGTTTTGATCACATTTGATCTGGGGGGGGATGCTGCAAAGGTCACACCTGTGGAAAAAGGGTCGTAAGTCACTTTATTCAGTGCCGTTGTAACTTTGAAGGGTCACTAAGGGTCATTCTAAGATGGCGGCGCCTGGAATGGCTGCGGCTGCATTGGCTCTTGAAAGCAAATAGTTTTGGGAGGGATAGTAAGGGCTATAGGCCACATGATCAGGAATATTTTAATGTGTTTGAGCAACATGGTGGAACTAAGGTAACATACGACATACGACCGACAATCTTTGCTGGCCTGGCGAGTTTCTAGCTGTTTTGGAACTGTTGGTGAGACCGTTAAAAGTCGTTGCCGCTGTTTGAATTTGTTCTACCAGCAGCAAGATCTGACTGCTGGCCCAGTGATGGATTGTATTGCAAATCAGGGCTGTTTCCAGAGGAGGCAGAGGAGGAGAGGAGCCGGAGCTTATGGAGCGAAGGAACTGGATGAGGCTGTCGGTAGGCCCAGAGGAAGAGAGAGAGGCTTTTGGAGGAGTTGGTGGCTCCAGGGGCGAAAAGAAGCAAGGCCTCTTTAAGGAAAAGGTGGAAGAGTCAGGATCAGAAAAAGGAAAGAATACAAGTGAATTTGAGGGCTAATCCACATGGAGCCCCATTTCCATCTGTCCTGTGTGCCGTCGTTCACTCCCTAGAGACTAAAATGGACAATGTGAAATTTGAGCGGGCCACGAACAAGGAGTATATATCGGAGGTGGTGACCCTTTGAGAGCTGTACGCAACGAAATTTCATTTTGATGTATGCCGATTGGTGTACATTCAAAGTGACAATAAAGTTATCATCATCACTAGACGAAGCCCGGGGCTAGAATAAAAGAGTAGGAGGGGACCTTGGAGGTCATCTAGTCCAACCCTCTGCTCAAGCAGGAGCCCCTATCCCATTCCACACAAATCTCTTCTTGAAAAACCTCCAGTGATGGAGCACCCACAACTTCTTGTGGCAAGCCATTCCTCTGATTAATTAACAGAATGACTGAGTTGGAAGGGACCTTGGAGGTCATCTAGTCCAACCCACTGCTCAAGCAGGAGGCCCTATCCCATTCCAGACAAATAGTTGCCCAATCTCTCCTCGTTGTTGTTAGCTGCGAAGTCGTGTCCGACCCATCGCGACCCCACAGACAACATTCCTCCAGGCCTTCCTGTCCTCTACCATCTTCTGGAGTCCCTTTAAGCTCACGCCTCCTGCTTCAGTGACTCCATCCAGCCACCTCATTCTCTGTCGTCCCCTTCTTCTCTTGCCCTCAATCTTTCCCAGCATTAGGCTCTTCTCCAGTGAGTCCTTCCTTCTCATGAGGTGGCCAAAGTATTTGAGTTTTAGCTTCAGGATCTGGCCTTCTAAAGAGCAGTCAGGGTTGATCTCCTCTAGGACTGACCGGTTTGATCGCCTTGCAGTCCAAGGGACTCGCAGGAGTCTTCTCCAGCACCAGAGTTCAAAGGCCTCAATTCTTTGGCGCTCAGCCTTTCTTATGGTCCAACTTTCACTGCCATACATTGCGACTGGGAAGACCGTAGCCTTGACTATACGCACTTTTGTTGGCAGGGTGATGTCTCTGCTTTTTAGTGTGCTGTCTAGATTTGCCATGGCTTTCCTCCCAAGGAGCAAGCGTCTTTTCATTTCTTGGCTACAATCCCCATCTGCAGTGATCAATCTCTCCTTAAAAACCTCCAGTATTGGATCCGCCACAAGTTCTGGTGGCAAGCCGTTCCACTGGTGAATTGTTCTGTCAGGACATTTCTAGGTTGCTTCTCTCCTTGATAATCATGTGATCGATTGCTAATTGGATCAATGGCCAGGGGGAGGGGGCAAAAGGCCAGCTGCTGCTCTGTAAACGAAGAAGCCCTGTCAGAAAAGGGGGGCCCGTCCGGGACCGGGTCCTTGGTTTGCGAACACCCTCCTTATTTTCCAATCATGACTTGCCGAGATCAGCTCATGCTATGACCGGTCAGCTGAAGAGGGCTCTTGCCAATCCACACAAAATGTGGGGTTTTGTGTGGGAGGCAAAGTTTGCAATGGATCCAAGCCAAAAGCAGAAGTGAACGGTGGTGCCTTTATCAGTGGCTTTTGATTGGCAGGTGCCCTCCCTTTTGCCCGCCGAGAATCTTGCCCGCCCTCCCAGAATCATAGAGTGGGAGGGAGGGAAAGGCACCTCGGAGGTCATCTAGTCCAGGGGTGTCCAACCTTGGCAACTTTAAAACTTGTGGACTTCAACTCCCAGAATTCCTGAGCCAGCGTGGGGGAACTATGGCTCCTTCATGACTCGTGGACTTCAACTCCCAGAATTCCTGAGCCAGTATAAGGGGAACTATGGCTCCCTTCATGACTCGTGGACTTCAACTCCCAGAATTCCTGAGCCAGCATGGCTCAGCTTGGAAACCAATCCCTTTCCCCTGAGCGTGGCTGGCTCAGGAATTCTGGGAGTTGAAGTCCGCAAGTCATAAAAGAGCCAAGGTTGCCTACCCCTGATATAGGGTCTCCTGCTTGGGCAGGGGGTTGGACTAGATGACCTCCAATGTCCCTTCCAACTCTGTTATTCTCTCATTCTGACCCTGGGCGGTTGGCTTCCTTTTGCTGGCAATATCTGGTCAACTGCGGCTGTCCACGGAGGCTCCATTCAGCTAACTAGGTGAAGCTGAAGGAAATGAAATCTTCTGGTCCCTGCAAGTCCCCCAATTTTCAAGCGACTCAATTCCCCCTCCCCGGGAAGTTGTTCAAGCTGGGCAGGATGGGACCATACTTTATGCATGTAGTCCTCACTTAACAATGCTACTGGAATTTCTGTTGTTAAATGAAGCAGCCGTTAGGCTAAACACGGCAGGACTGCACTACAAGCTCACAAGAGTTTGTTTAATGGCACATGAAAAAAAATGACTTATGACGGATTTTTCACACTTAACGAGCGTTGCAGTAGCAGCAGCACACACCCCCCCACACACACATGGTCATATGATCAAAATTCGGACGCTGAGGAACTGGCATGATGGTTGCAGTGTCCCTTGGGGGGGTCACGTGATTCTCCTTTTGCGAACTTTTTGACGATCGTAGTCAAAATTCACTTAACAACCGTGTTACTAACGTGACCATTGCAGTGATTCGCTTAACAACTGCAGCAAGGAAGGTCGCAGAGTGGAGCCAGACTCAATGACTGTCTTCCTTAGCAACAGATATTTTGGGCTGCCCTGCGGTCGTAAGTTGAGGATGACCTGTGCTTAGCAACAACAGTTGCGATAGCCTCTCTTGTGTTCATTCGTCCAGGACTGTGTGACACAACAGATTTATTCAAGACATAGGAATACCTGTGGAGCACGCATGAAGCTGGCTTAAGTTTTAAACCAGGTTAGTTGTTTTGAGCCTTAGCACAGCCACTCTGGTTTAGAGGCTCTGCTTTGTGGATGTTTGGCTTTGTGAACTGAACTCAACCAATGGAGGTGTATTCAACAAACAACAGCTTAGTGTGTTGGGTGAAGACAGCTGTGGCCTTTGTGCATCCTGTGCCACACAACCCCATGGTGGTCCCTTTGGAAAAACCCCTTGAAGCACAAGCAGCCACTGACCTACCTTGACATATCCCTCTTCCCCAAGAGGCTGCCGGCCTAGGAATGTCCACCAGAGGGCGGCCAAGCCTCTTTCCCGCCAGCCACCTAGTGTTGTACTGGAGTACTGCAACCCAGATTGGCCAACCCTGTGCACAGAGGATCAGAAGGAACACTGCCTTCCTTCAGTGGGCAACTGGATGACGTGAGCCCAGCCCGCGGTGTGTGGCAACCACAATCTGTTCAAGCTTGTTCTGTCCTGAACTTTTACACAGTGACCTTCTGGGTCAAACGTGGGAAGGAATGACAGGCGCCAAGGCCAAAACAAGAGAAACAATCTGAAGCACTCACGCTGTTCTCCGCCCCCCCCCCCAGAAAGCATCAATCTTAGCGTACAGTTGAAAGTTGGAGACAATCTGCAGCCTTAATTGTTGGAGCTCTTGCTAAAATCCGAGGCTGAAATCGGAGCTGTGGCTTTTTGGGATGGTGGGGGGGGAATGTCTTTTCATTTTGCAAAAAGAGACCATCTAGTCCAGGGGTGTCAAACTCGCAATGTTATGTGATGTGTCATAACGTATCGTGACTTTTTTTCCATTGCTGGGAATGGGATGGGCCCCGTTTCGGCATGATGCATCCGGCCCATGGGCCGGCAGTTTGACACCCCTGATTCTAGTCAGTCAGAAGTCACTTGTCCGAGATGGTATAGGTTCTCCTGCTTGAACAGGGGGCTGGACTAGAAGACCTCCAAGGTCCCTTCCAGCTCTATTCTATTCTATTCTATTCTATTCTATTCTATTCTATTCTATTCTATTCTATTCTATTCTATTCTATTCTATTCTATATTTATTCTATTCTATATTTATTCTATTCTATATTATATTTTCTATTCTATTCTATATTCTATACTTATTCTATTCTATATTATGTTTTCTATTCTATATCTCTATTCTATATTCTCTATTCGTTCTATCTTATGTTTTCTGTTCTATTCTATATTCTATATTCTATTCTATTCTATTCTATTCTATTCTATTCTATTCTATTCTATTCTATTCTATATTTATTCTATTTTATATTATGTTTTCTATTCTATTCTTTATTCTCTATTTATCCTATTCTATATTCTCTATTCTATTCCATTCTATACTCTATATTTATTCTATTCTATATTATGTTTTCTATTCTATTCTATTCTATTCTATTCTATTCTATTCTATTCTATTCTATTCTATTCTATTCTATTCTATTCTATTCTATTCTATTCTATTCTATTCTATTCTATTCTATTCTTCACCCAGGAATCCTACAAACATTGTGGAGCGGAGAAGGAGCTCAGTGGAAAAATAGCACTGACCTACTTTGCAGGGCTGACGGGAAGGCTTGTGAAACACTGAGTTAGTCCTGTGGAATTGTGAAATTGGCCCACAATCTTCCTGGGAAGTGTTAAGCAACACTCCCTAAGCCACAAAACGTAACAGAACAGAACAGAACAAGGGAAGGGACCTTGGAGGTCATCTAGCCCAACCCCCTGCTCAGGCAGGAGACCCTATACCATTTCAGACAAATGGCTGTCCAGTCTCTTCTGAACAACTTCCAGTGTCGGAGCACCCACAACTTCTGGTGGCAAGCCATTCCACTGGTTAATTGCTCTAGCTGTCAGGAAATTTCTCCTAAATTCTAGGTTGCTTCTCTCTTGATCTGTTTCCGTCTGTCACTTCTTGTCCTGCCTTCAGGTGCTTTGGAGAACAGAATAGGAGATGGAAGGGACTTTGGAGGTCGTCTAGTCCAACCCTCTGTTTGAGTAGGAAACCCTATACAATTTCAGACAAGTAGCTGTCTAGTCTCAAAAGCCCCCATTGTTGAAGCACCCACTTCTGGTGGCAAGCCGTTCCACTGGCTAATTTTCTAACTGTCAGGAAATTCCTCCTTAGTTCTAGGTTGCTTCTCTCCTTGATGAGTTTCCATCCTTTGCTTCTTGTCCTGCCCTCGTGACAAATAAACCCCCATTCTGATAGGAAAGTGGATGCTTGAGCCAGGCAGATTCAGTTTCACATGGAATTGTTGCCATCTGAAAGCAAATCTTGGTTTCTAGGTATGCCAAGAGGTATTTCCTTGGATTTAAGCCCTCATTTATTATTATTATTATTATTATTATTATTATTATTATTATTATTATTATTATTATTATTATTCTGTTCAGTCGCATCCTGTATTCTGGTAAACAGCCTGGCTAAGTCCCTGCAAAATATTATTATTTTTTTAGAAATGATTTTGCCATTGCTTCCTTCCCAGGGCTGATAGGGAGAGACTGGCCCAAGGTCCCCCAGCTGGGTTTGTGCCTAAGGCAGAACTAGAACTCAGGGTCTTCTGCTTACTGCCCTGATGTCTTCACCACGACACCAATCAGTCAGGAAGGAAGACTCCAATTATGGCCAAACCCTGGCAACGGAAGAAGAGGGCAGGGTGTGTATATGGGTGTGTGCGATAGTTTGTGTACGATGTGAATATAGCCAGAGAGTCAGTCTGTAGCCCTATTTATATACACTGATGACAACCTGGGTTCAACTTAGCTCTGATGCTCTCTGTGCATCAACGCTGCAATTCCTGCTCTGGTTGAAAGAGATCAGCGCCCACAAGGGAGACTGCAAAACACAATTCCCACAATGTATTACGCCGAGACAGAAACCACACCCAGGCTTTGAATGCCCGATTCACATGACATCCTAACACAACGGGCCTGGGTTTCCATGACACTCAGTTCAGCTTCCTCTGCCGAGGGTCCACTACTACAACCCAGACGCAGGGGTAGGCAACCTTGGCTCTTTTATGACTCGTGGACTTCAACTCCCAGAATTCCTGAGCCAGCCATGCTGAGGGGAAAGGGAGAGGTTTCCAAGCTGAGCCATGTTGGCTCAAGGATTCTGGGAGTTGAAGTCCATGAGTCATGAAGGGGCCATAGTTCCCTCATGCTGGCTCAGGAATTCTGGGAGTTGAAGTCCACGAGTCATGAAGGGGCCATAGTTCCCTATGCTGGCTCAGGAATTCTGGGAGTTGAAGTCCACGAGTCATAAAAGAGCCAAGGTTGCCTACTCCTGGCCCAGAGCCTCCACTGGCTGGGGAATTATGGGAGGTGAAGTCTGCCCATCGTAAAGTTGCAGAGTGTGAGAAAACCTGGCCTAGATTAATCAACCCGTTGCCTGAGATGGTACATAGCAGAGTTCCCCAATCTTTCCGGAAGGGAACAGCAGAGAAATGTCCACGTGTGTGGCCCGCATGCACATGCACAAATGGGCGCGCACAGGATGGCATCGCTAGCGTCCGTGCGTGTGCGCAAGTGGGTCGTGTTCAACCACGGCATGCATTCTGGCGCCTGTGCACATGCACAAACAGGCTGTGCACACCTGCATGTGCTGATGCACGAGCACATGCGTGTATGTGCAAATGGGGCTGCTAGTGCCCACATGGTGGTGCTACTGGGGGTGGGCCTGGTGGCCAACAGGCCGTGGCCCGGTACCATAGATTGGGGACCCCTGGAATGTAGGATTTCGTGCTCAAGCAGGGGGTTGGACTAGAAGACCTCCATGGTCCCATCCAGCTCTATTGTTCTGTTCAAACATATGATGGAGTCCTATTTATACCACACACGATTGACCCTGGATGGATTCACACCGTAGGACTGATGACCATTTTTCACTCTGCTGACCCTTGCAGCATCCCCCATGGTCATGTGATCAAAATTCATTCACTCCTATTTATGACGGTCGCCGTGTCTCCCCGGGGTCACGTGATCCCCCTTTTGCCACCTTCTGACAAGCAAAGTCAATGGGGGGAAGAAGCCACATTCACTTAACGACGTGGATTCGCTTAATAACCGTGGGAAGAAAGGTTGTAAAAACGGGGCAGAGCACACTTAACAACCGTCTCGCTGAGCGACAGTACATTTGGGCTCAATTGCCATCGTAAGCCGAGGACTGCCTGCAATTTATGGTAGCCGCCGAGCGAGCGGAGTTCAGGAGATCCTTTTTCCTGGATTCAAATTTTATTTATTTTTATTTATTTATTTATTTTTTATTTTAATTCCATTTATATCCCGCCCTTCTCCGAAGACTCAGGGCGGCTTACAAGCTTAGCAATAGCCTTCATTCTATGTCTATGCCTGCTTATTAAGGCTTTCACACACACCCCAAGCGGCATTATTACAAAGTCAGCTTAATTGCCCCCAACAATCTGGGTCCTCATTTTACCTACCTGGGAAGGATGGAAGGCTGAGTCAACCTTGAGCCTGGTGGGATGCGAACCTGCACTAATTGCAGGCAGCTGGTGTTACTTAAGGAGGCATTAGCCCACTGCTCCACCAAGGCTCAATTAATTTTACTCAGGAAAGTTTTGCCCTCAATGAAGCCAGCCGGACTGTTGGGAAAGGTGATCCCAGGTGAGAATGTTAAGCCATAAGAGGCCACGCAAGAGAGCCTCGTGTGCACGCAGAGAAAGGGATGGAGAAGAATAGGGGGCGAGTCTGTTTAACACAGCGTTGGCTCTCTTTTCTCTGACAAGTCCCGCCTTCTTTTCCCAAAAGTGCTGCTCATCCTAAACGGGAAGAGGATCATGGGTTCTCCGATCTTAGGTGCAGAGTTCCAGCAGAGAATACCCAAAAGCAGAGTTGTCGTGCTCCGTTGTGCCATCCGGTGCTGGTCCGGTTGTTTGCAGCCCATACGAAGAGACTGGACAGCCACTTGTCTCCAATTGTGCAGATAGTCCTCAGCTTACGTTAAGTGTCAAAAGTTACAAGGGCATTGAAAAAAAAGGGATTTTTCACTCTTACGACCATGGTAGCAAAATTCGGACACTTGGCAACGGGTTCATATTTATGACCGTTACTGAATCCAACCTTCTGACAAGCAAAGTCAACGGGGACGCCAGATTCACTTAACAACCGTGTCACTCCCTTAACAACTGCAGGGATTCACTTAACAACCGGGGTCAAGAAAGGTCACAAAATGGGGGCAAATTCACTTAACCAATACCTCCCTTAACAACAGAGATTTTGCGCTCAATTCTGCACTAGCTGCACAGGGTCCCCCGCTACGCTGGAACGAAGGACGAATTTCCCGACAGCGAGAATAATGAACCAGCGGAACAACTTGCCACCAGAAGCGGTGGGTGCTCCAACACTGGGATTTTATAAGAAGAGATTGGACAATCATTTGTCTGATACGGCATAGGGTTTCTAGCCCGAGCGGGGGAGGGGGGAGGGTTGGACTAGAAGACCCCCAAGGCCCCTTCCAGCTCTATTGTGATTGAAATTTTTTTGACAGCGAGCACCATTAACCAGTGGAACAGCTTGCCTCCGGAGGCTGCGGGTGCTCCATCACTGGAGGCTTTTGAAACTGGACAGCCAATAATAATAATAATAATAATAATAATAATAATAATAATAATAATAATAATAATATAAAGTTGGAAGGGACCTTGGAGGTCATCTAGTCCAACCCCCTGCTAAGGCAGGAAACCCTATACCATTTCAGGCAAATGGCTGTCCAGTCTCTTCTTAAAAACCTCCAGTGTTGGAGCATTCACCACCTCTGGAGGCAGGTTGTTCCGCTGGTTAATTGTTCTAACTGTCAGGAAGTTTCTCCTTAGTTCTAGGTTGCTTCTCTCCTTGACGAGTTTCCATCCGTTGCTTCTTGTCCTGCTTTCAGGCACTTTGGAGAATAGCTTGACTCCCTCTTCTTTGTGGCGGCCCCTGAGATACTGGAACACCGCTACCATGTCCCCCCTCGCCCTTCTCTTCATTAAACTAGATATACCCAATTCCAGCAACCGTTCCGTGTATGTTTTAGCCTCCAGTCCCCTGATCATCTTGGTTGCTCTTCTCTGCACTGTTTCTAGAGTCTCGATGGGACAGTTCCCCATCTGTCCCCTCATCCAAATCATTAATGAAGATATTGAAGAGCACTGGGCCCAGAACAGAGCCCTGGGGCACCCCACTACACACTTCCCTCCATGTAGATGCGGTTCCATTGAGGACCACACGCTGAGTACGGCCTGTCAGCCAGCGACGAATCCATCTGGCGGTGATGCTATCTAACCCACATTTTTCTATATTATCAGGCAGTAGGTTGTGATCTAGTTTATCGAATGCCTTACTGAAGTCCGAGTAAATGACATCTACAGCGTTCCTCTGGTCTAGGTGGGTCTCCTGCCTGATCAGGGGGTTGGACTAGATTACAGCGTTTCCCAACCTTAGGAACTTGAAGATGCGTGGACTTCAACTCCCAGAATTCCCCAAGTTCCTAAGGTTGGGAAACGCTGGACTAGAAGAGCTCCGAGGCCCCTTTCTAACTCTATTCCGGTCGAGCGATTGGAATGGGAAGCGCCCACCCTCGGGCGACCTTAGCCGCTCGGGCAGAGGCCAGGAGAGTCAGAGCGACCGCGGGCCGCAAGCGCTTTGCCGGGCATTGCCCTCTTTGCCCCCCCCCGGTGCCCCCCCCACCACCCCGGAGCCTTTATTGATGCGCGAGAGAAGGCACACGCGCGGGGCGGGGTCGGAGGAGGCGGAGGAGGGCGGGGCCGCTCCAGCCATGTGCGCGCGGCGCGGGCGGCGTCTATAAAAGGGGCCGCGTCCGCCGCCTCCTCTCCAAAGCGAGCGCCGGCGGCGAGGCGTTAGCGGCGCGCGGCTTCTGCTCCTTCCCGCGCCCGCTCGCTGGCCGCGATGCCTTGCCGGGCGCCGCTGCGGAGCCTGGCCTGCCTGCTGGCTTTGCTGGCGGCGGCCTCCTCGGCTTCCCCGCGCCGGGAGCGCGCCCCGAAGGCGGCGGCCTCCTGGGAGGAGGTGAACGTGCTGGCCCACGGGCTGCTGCAGCTGGGCCACGGGCTCCGCGAGCACGTCGAGCGGCTGGGCGGGCAGCTGCGCCAGCTGAGCGGCCGGCTGGGCGCCCACGACGCCTCGCTGGCCGGGCTGGAGCGCTCGGCGGCCGAGCAGCGGGAGCAGCTGGCCCGCGCCCAGCACCTCTTCGACGGCCGCTGGGCCGAGCTGGACGGGCGGCTGCGCCGGCTGGAGGGACGGCTCGACGGGACGGGCCAGGCGGGAGCCGGCAACCGCAGCGGGGACGGCCCGGCGGCTGCTGCAACGGCGGCGGCGGAGGAGGAGCAGGGCGCGCTGCAGGTGCGTCCCGGACTCCCGGAGGCTCGGCCGGCCGTCCTCGGGCGCTCTGCACGCGGGCAGAGGCAGCCTTTGTCTGCCGGGAGGCGCTGGGGTCGCCTGGTTCCCGGCCAGCCCTGTCCCGCCTTTCAGAGCCGAGAGCGGCCCCCGAAGGCTGGGCAGGAGGGGCAGCCGAAAGGCGACCCCCCCTCCTCGTTCCCGGGGCTCGTTTCCCCTGGGCTGGACCGGCAGTCAGCTGCCCGGCCGGGATTCAAACCCGGCTCGCTTGCCTTTCTCCCCCGAGGGCTTCCAAAATCGCCCAAACTGCTGGGGAAAGTTGCGCGCCAGGCAAATCGGTGCGTAAAAGCGCCTTGGGGAAGGAGGCTCTGCCAGCTGACCCAGTGTTTCCCAACCTCGGGTACTGTAAGATGCGTGGACTTCAACTCCCAGAATTCCCCAGCCAGCTATGCTGGGGAATTCTGGGAGTTGAAGTCCACGCATCTTACAGTACCCGAGGTTGGGAAACACTGCCCTAGAGGTCGTGCCAAGCCCCTCGTGGAAAAGAAGAGAGGAGGGGGGGCTGGGGGTGGGGGGGGGTCTGCGCAAGACGCCCCCCCCTCTCCCGGGTTCCCTGGCTCGCCTCCCGCCTTGTGCAAAGGGATCCCCCCCCCGAAGTGAAACGGCCGCCGCGCCCGGAGCTGCGCTTTGAGGTTGACTCCGGGGTAGGGGTCCCCAACCCACCCACCCCGCGGGTCCGTGGACCGGCACCGGTCCGCAGCGAAGGCCTCATCCGCGGGATGCCAGCCCTCCCGTCCGCCGAAAAGCCCGCCTGCCTCCGTGGCAGGGGTCCCCTGGCGCCCAAAGAGGTTGGGGGGAATGGAGGACACCCCTCCAGGCTTTCGGGTTTTTTTTCCCCCCTCCTCGATGTGGTTGGTGGCTCATCTCGGGTCTTTTTTTTTTTTTAGATGGCTAGGTAGGATTCTGGTGGTTTTTCCCCCCCACCCCACCGACACACACACACACACACCGAACTACCCACGTTGATCTCCCCCAGCCTCTTTCTTTGTCTGTCCCAGAACCTGATCAGGCGTCAGAACGGGAGGATTGAGGAGCTGCTCCAGAAGATCAAGCAGCAGCAATTCCAGATGGACAAACAGAACCTGCAGATTAAGAGTCTTCAGAGCAAGGTATTTGGGGGGGGGTGGAGGGAGGGGAGGGACCGTCCTGCAGGCTGAAAACCCCCCCCCACCCGCACTTTTCCGGAGGGCAGTTGAGGCATTCCAGCAGATCACCTGTGGCCAGGGGTGTGACGGAGGGGAGGGAAGTGGGGTCTGGAAGGAGAAGCTGTCTTGGGGTGGGGGTGGGGTGGGTGGGAGGGGAACCTGGCATAAGGGAGTCTCCTGCTCCCTGGAAGGGCAGTGGCCCATGGGGTGGAGGGCACTGTGTGTGTGGGGGGGAGGGGAGGGAACGCTAACTGGGGATCCAGGGGAAGGGCAGGTGAAATTCAGCTGGGAAAAGCAGGGCCAAACCTTTCAGAAATGTCAGATCCGGTGAGACCTTGTGGTTGGCGGCCGGGGATAATGGGGGATGAGGCTTTGTTAGGCTGACAACATGGCAGGAAACACGGGGGTCCCCTTTAATTACTTTTCTCCCACTATGATGGGGAGAGTGCTCAGCCAAGGGCTGGATTGGATCTTTCCAGATTTATTTTATTTTATTTTAATTCCATTTATATCCCGCCCTTCTCCGAAGACTCAGGGCGGCTTACAAGCTTAGCAGTAGCCTTCATGCCTGACTTTTTGTGTGTATGTGTGTGTGTCTGTGTGTGTGTGTGTGAAATGCCTCCTATGAGGGACCACATAGATACACTTCCCCCCACTCCCCTCCTCTTTTTCTTGCAAACGTTTGTTTGAAGTCCAAATAGCAAGGAATCTATTTTAAAAAAAAACAAACCCGGCAGCCTCTGCAGACAAAGGAAGGGCAGAGAATTCTAGAATGGGAATGGGACCGTGGAGGTCATCTAGTCTCACCCTTGCTCTTGCGGAAGACTCTTGGTTTTACAAGTTAGAGTAATGCAGATGCCAAAGGGCAGGCGACTGGCGATTTTGATGGATGAATTAAAGCACCGTTTCTCAACCTGGGCCGGTTTTAAGACGGGTGGAATTCTGGGAGTTGAAGTCCCCCCCTCCCCCGGTCTTAAAACTGGCCCAGGTTGGGACAATCAATTTCCTCAAATTGAAAACAAAAATGTGAGAATGAACTTCTTAATTTCCACATGCCCAAGACTGAACATTAACTTGACCTTTGACCTGGTGGATATTTCCTCCCTCTTTGGCTGACCTGTGTGTTTTCTCTCTTGATTGTAACTTGGGGAAACGGCCCAGAAATTCAACCTTTTTAGGGGGAAGGGTGTGGGGGGGGGAGGCCAGACAGGAAAGTATTTCTCCCCACTTTTTATGATCTCTGGCTCCAGGCAACCAGAGTCTAGATCAGGGGTAGGCAACCTCGGCTCTTTTATGACTCGTGGACTTCAACTCCCAGAATTCCTGAGCCAGCCAAGCTGGCTCAGGAATTCTGGGAGTTGAAGTCCACGAGTCATAAAAGAGCCGAGGTTGCCTACCCCTGGTCTAGATCCTTCGCCCTGAAAGCTTTTGGTGGATGGAGGTCTTTCTTTTATGATTTTTTTTTTAAAAAAAACTCATTTATTAAATTTATCCGCTGGCCGACTCTTAGGGCAAGGAGAGCTCCTGAAAGTGAATTGCGGTGCAGGGACACAGCCTTGCAGAGACGCAGAACCTGGTCCAAAAAGATCCTTCAGCTTCACTACAAGTGCAGCCTTGCGATGGATAAGCAGGTCTGTTCTTCTCTGCAAGGCAGGCTCACGCTTTCTGACGTACAACATCGGCTGCTTCCTTCGGGGCTGGATTCGGCTGTGACCCTCCTCCATCGGGTGGGAAGGTTTTAATCTCCCGAGGTCGTCTTCCAGTCCTCGGCTTAACGGCCGTTTGCTTAACAACTGTCCCAAGCTAACGACAATGCTGGAAAAAAGTGACTTCCAACCGATCCTCGCATTTATGATCGGGGCGTCCTGGAATCACACGATTGCCAAGCGGATTCAATGGGGGCAGGCTGGGTTTGCTTCACAACACTGTGATTCGCTTAACGGCCATGGCGAAAGTCGTAAAAATTGGGCGGGAGTTACTTAGCAACCGCATCGCTTAGAAATGGACGTTCCGGTCCCAATTTTGATTGCAAGGGGAGTCTTATGGCTTGTTTGTCTGGTGTTAATCCCGGCTTATCTGGAGTTTCTCAATTTCTCTCCTCCATCCGCCCTCTTCCTCAGCGGTCCATCAGTTGAAGGCTGGTGCAGAAAGCCCACTCCCATATTGTGTACTGTGCCCTCGAGAGTGGGAGAAGTCACTCATGCGCTCGTGACCTCTCGTTTGGACTACTGCAACGCGCTCTACATGGGACTGCCCTTGAGGACCACCCGGAGGCTTCAACTGGTGCAGAATGCAGCCGCGCGAGTTGTGTTGGGGGTCTTCCGATACTCCCATGTTACACCTCTGCTCCGCGAGCTGCATTGGCTGCCGGTTGCCCTCCGGGTGAGATTCAAGGTGCTGGTTATGACCTACAAAGCCCTACATGGCATGGGTCCGGATTACCTACGGCAACACCTGCGGCCGGCGTCAACTTCCCTCCGTCCTGTGCGCTCCCACAGAGAGGGCCGCCTCAGGGTGCCTCCGATCAGAGAATGCCGATTGGTGGCCCCCAGGGGGAGGGCCTTCTCTGTGGGTGCGCCAGACCTGTGGAACCGCCTCCCGGTTGAGTTCCGGATGGCCCCCGACCTGCGCTCCTTCCGGCGCGATTTAAAAACTTATCTATTTGAACAATCTGGCCTGGTCTGATGGGTTTGGGGTTGGATTTAAATAAGTTCTTAACACATTTTTAGTATTGTATTCTTGGGCATAATTATTTAATTCTTTTTAATCTCTTTTTTAACTTTTGTATTTACATTTTGATATTTATTGCCCTGTACACCGCCCTGAGTCCTTCGGGAGAAGGGCGGTATAAAAATTTAATAAATAAAATAAATAAATAAAAATAAATAAGTTCCAGAACCCCACAGCACAGCTGGCATTCTGGGAATGGGTACAGCGACGTGTCTGGAGGGCGCTGCGTTGGAGAATAAAAGGTTCTTTCCACCAGTCCGTACCCAGAGAAGCAGCGATTGGCACTGGACAAACGAGCATAAAACAATAAATCAAGGAACTATCAAGGGGGGGGAATCACACCCCTACCACCAGTGGCACGGTATACAAATAGGGAGAAAACCCCACTTCCTTGTAGCACTGATGACGTTACCTAGTTGAGTAATGAAGGTCTTTAAGAAAAACCGTTAAGCTCAGAGACCAGGAAGGAATCTGCAGCAGAGAAAGAGAAACTCAGATAAGCAGGGATTAACACCAGACAAACGAGGGTTTACCTGTATAAGGCTGTGGCTTGTCTAAGGCAGTTTGAGGCCTACCAGGAGAGGCAGACGGGACCAGGTTTTTGTTTATGTTGTATCCCACCTTTATTGCTTTCACAAATAAGTCAAGGTGACAAACGTCCAACGCAACCCCCTTTTCCCCACCACCACAACCGTGTGGACCAAAGTCACCCAGCCAGCTTTCATGGCTAAGGCAGGACTAGAACTCACCGTCTCCCGGTGATTGGCCCAAAGTCACCCGGCTGGCTTTCATGGTTAGGCTGGGACTAGAACTTACCATCTCCTGGTAATTGATCTAAAGTCACCCAGTTGCTTTTCGTGGCTAAGGCAGGACTAGAACTCGCCATCTCCTGGTGATTGGCCCAAAGTCACCCAGCTGTCTTTTACACTTAAGGCAGGACTAGAACTCGCCGTCTCCTGGTGATTGGCCCAAAGTCACTCAGCTGTCTTTTATACTTAAGGCAGGACTAGAACTCGCTGTCTCCTGGTGATTGGCCCAAAGTCACCCAGCTGTCTTTTATACTTAAGGCAGGACTAGAACTCGCTGTCTCCTGGTGATTGGCCCAAAGTCACCCAGCTGTCTTTTATACTTAAGGCAGGACTAGAACTCGCTGTCTCCTGGTGATTGGCCCAAAGTCACCCAGCTGTCTTATACTTAAGGCAGGACTAGAACTCGCCGTCTCCTGGTGATTGGCCCAAAGTCACCCAGCTGTCTTATACTTAAGGCAGGACTAGAACTCGCCGTCTCCTGGTGATTGGCCCAAAGTCACCCAGCTGTCTTTTATACTTAAGGCAGGACTAGAACTCGCTGTCTCCTGGTGATTGGCCCAAAGTCACCCAGCTGTCTTTTATACTTAAGGCAGGACTAGAACTCGCTGTCTCCTGGTGATTGGCCCAAAGTCACCCAGCTGTCTTATACTTAAGGCAGGACTAGAACTCGCCGTCTCCTGGTGATTGGCCCAAAGTCACCCAGCTGTCTTATACTTAAGGCAGGACTAGAACTCGCCGTCTCCTGGTGATTGGCCCAAAGTCACCCAGCTGTCTTTTATACTTAAGGCAGGACTAGAACTCACTGTCTCCTGGTGATTGGCCCAAAGTCACCCAGCTGTCTTTTATACTTAAGGCAGGACTAGAACTCGCTGTCTCCTGGTGATTGGCCCAAAGTCACCCAGCTGTCTTTTATACTTAAGGCAGGACTAGAACTCGCTGTCTCCTGGTGATTGGCCCAAAGTCACCCAGCTGTCTTATACTTAAGGCAGGACTAGAACTCGCCGTCTCCTGGTGATTGGCCCAAAGTCACCCAGCTGTCTTTTACACTTAAGGCAGGACTAGAACTCGCCGTCTCCTGGTGATTGGCCCAAAGTCACCCAGCCGGCTTACATGCCTAAAGCGGGACTAGAACTCCTGCTTTGTAGCCAAGTGCTTCAACCACTAGGCCAAACTGGTTCTGAGGGAGGAGAGCCTACAGGTTGCTTGTAGATTCTGTCCACTATCTTCCTTCCCTTTGAAAATTGAAAAAAAAATCCTTTTCCTCTCCCCCCCACCCCCTCCCCAATTCCCAGGTCAACACGCTCATCCCGTTACACCGCAGCGAGAAGGACCTGCAGAGGCCTCGGTGGAAGGTGACCGTCCAGCGGAGTGCGGAGGGTCAAGTGGTCAACCACAGCCAATTGGCCAAGCCTGGTGGGAGCCGGGAAGCTTCGAGTGAGTAGGCAGCCATCTTGGCTGAATTTTATTTATTTTATTTATTTATCCCCACCCACCCGCCCTATGGGGCTTGGAAGAAAAAAAATATTTTTTTCCCCCTTTTGCACAAGAGGCCGGAAGCCAGGGACCTTTAGCAGCTGCCAACAACCTGTCGGTGTTACAACACTTTTCAGGTTGGCAGGGAAAGAGTTGAGCAACTTCAAAAGTTCAGTTGACCTTGGTGAATCGTGCCTGGCGCAGCTCTCCGGGTGTCCTCAAATCGGGGCGGGTGGGAAACAAAAAACCAGAAAGGGACAGATGTACAGGCAGTCCTCGGCTTAACAACCGCAACTCGCCCCCAGATTTCTGTTGCTAAGTGAGATGCTGTGTGGGTGAAGGAATTTGTAGGGGGAAAAAAACCTCGGGTCAGCCTAAATGTTTGTCCTCGGACTCGGGCCTATTTCCCCCAGGAAGAATCATGAGGACTAGTGCTCTTTCCATTCTTTCAAGCTGTAGTTCGTTACGTCAGCAGGTTGGCAAAAAAAAAAAAAAAAAGGTGTTGGGTATGGCTAGTCCTCGGCTTGCGACCGCAGCTGGGCCCAACCTTTCTGAAGCCAAGCCGGACGGTTCTTAATTGAAGTGCCTCCCATTTTACGACTTTTCTTGCCGCAGTTGTTCAGCGAAGCGCTGCAGCTGGTAAATTAGCAACACGGTCGTTAAGCGAAGCTGGGTTTCACCCCATTGACGTTGCCTGTCGGAAGGTCGCAAAAGGGGGGGGCGTCCCGTGAGTCCCCCCCCCCCGGGACACGGCAACCGTCCTAAGTACACGCCAGTTGCCAAAGGGTCTGAATTTTGCTCACGTGATCGCAACGGTTCGAAGTGTGAAAAACAGGCGTGTGTGTCTTTTTTTTCTTTTCCCCCCCTCCAGTGCTGTTGTAAATACAAACGGTCGTAAGTCGAGGGTGGGAGGGAAGCTGGTGACGGGCCGGGATGCCGTGGCCTAAAACTAGGAAAACAGTTTTCCAAAGTTGCGAACGTTTAAATCAGGCTGGGCAAAAAGAAGGGTCTTTGCCCACGTTACTCAATGGAGCATCCTCGCTCAGGGGCAGTCTATCTCTGCGTACCAGATCACGAGGCTTTTTTTTAAAAAAACAACAACAACACAATCTCAGGCTTTACAGAGGCCCAAAATGAAAGGTTAGATGGGTTCATGGCTGGTGCAAAAAACCTCCACAGCCGACCAGCCTGTTGTTGCGCAAAGCGCACAGAGAAAGCAAACCCCCCCCCCAAAAAACACAACTTGGCTTGCACTGACATCCACCTGGCTTCAGCCTGCACCTTTATGAGTTCTGCCTCTGTACGCGCTCAGGAGCCCTCTCCCCTCGCTTTCCTTCTTCCCGACCTTGGCAACTTCGAAGACTTTTGGGGCTTCAACTCCCAGCCTGGCTTACTGAGGAATTCTGGGAGTTGAAGTCCACAAGTCATAAAAGGGCCAAGTTTGATAGACCCCCCCTGCTCTAAATCTTAATAGTTATCGGCTGGCAGCTGCCACCCCTCCCCTGCCCCTCATTTAACAGACCCTGGACTTTTCCCTCTTTGGGGCTGCTTCGGTTGTCTCCTGCCAGATGTGCAGGGAGGAGCCTAGCCCAAACATCTGGAGGCTCCTGGTTTAGAGAAAGCACCCCCCCCTCTTTTCCCCATTGTGGGGTGGCCTTCTGCCAAGTGTGTGAAAGTTGAGCAGGAAAGCTTGCCGGGCGCCGGGAGTTTCGGGGGTTAATGGCTGGTGTGCCAGGAGAAAGTGGGGGGGGGGGAGCAAAGGAGAAAGCTGGCCTCTCTCCAAGTAGGGGAAAGGCCAACCCCCCCCTCCCCATTCATGCTCCTGGCTTCCAAAATATGCAGGAGCCATCCAGTTCTCCCCAGGAAAGGCAGAGGAAGCTTGCAGAGAGGCTGGCTTGCTTTTGCATCCCCCCTCCTCCTCCACCCCCCCCCCACAACTCCCAACCACCAGGAAAATGTACACACACACACCCTTCAACCTCCCAGCCAGCCTGAATTCGGTCCCGGGGGAGAGAGAATTCTAGTCTGCGGGGAAAGGCTGCTCTTTCTGGCTAGCACGGAATCTACCCAAGGACCTTTTCCTATTTAGGGGAAGCAGGATCGTGGATTTTGCAGAATATAGAATGACAGAGCTGGAAGGGACCCCCGGAGGTCTTCTAGCCCAACCCCCTGCTCAAGCAGGAGAGCCTAGCCCTAGACCATTTCAATCGAATCGATCAACCAGAATAGAGTTGGAAAGGGACCTTGGAGGTCATCTAGTCCAACCCCCTGCTCAAGTAGGAGACCCTAGACCGTTTCAGACAAACTGCTGTCCAGTCTCTTCTTAAAAAACCTCCAGTGTTGGAGCACCCACAACTTCTGGTGGCAAGTTGTTCCACTGATTAATCGTCCTCACTGTCGGGAAATTCCTCCTTAATTCTAGTATTTTCTCCCCACTTTCCTTAGAGGTAATCTCCTTTTTTTGGGGGGAGGGGGGTTTAGGGAGATAGACAGCTCAAAGAGGGCCAGTCCAAAGCTTCCAGTTCACCCCAAGAAAGTCCTCAGTTCCCCGACCTAAAAAGGCTTAGGAACCAAGCGCAGCTCTATTGGGGGATAATTAACCGTTGTGCAGCCAGATGTCAGGGCAGTCTATCTGAAAGTGGTGAAAAGGTCGGCCTATCGCAGTTTGTCAAGGGACACCGTCACATCCAAGGTGGCGGCAGGGGGCAGTTCAGGCTTGGTTGCTGAATGTTCTTGGTCTAAGAGAGGGGAAGGGGGTTTGCAAATAAAGGGGGTTGGAATGGGGGGGGCAGGCCTGTTCCCCAGCAGAGACTCTTCCCAGAAATGGCGGTGGTCAGCCTTGAGGAATTGTGACTCACACTGATGACAAAGGCCTGGGATGCCAGGGGTCTGAGCATGTTGTGCATTACACACACACACACACACACAATCACAGACACACACACGCCTTACACAGATGGGTAAAAATTCCGTAGGGAAAAAACATTAATCTCTTTTCGCAGTGTTTTTGGTTTTTTTTGCCAAGCCCCTTGCAATTCAATTAGGTCAAATGGTGGGTGATTATGGGATGGAATAGAATTAGACTAGACTAGACTAGACTAGACTAGAATAGAATAGAATAGAATAGAATAGAATAGAATAGAGAATGGAATAGAATAGAATAGAATATAGAATAGAATAGAATAGAATATAGAATAGAATATGGAATAGAATAGAATATGGAATAAATAGAATAGAATAGAATAGAACAGAATAAAATTGAATATGGAATAAATAGAATAGAATAGAATAGAGAAGAGAGAATAGAATAGAATGGAAAATAGAATAGAATAGAATAAAATATGGAATAAATAGAATGGAATAGAATATGGAATAAATAGAATAGAATAGAGAAGATAGAATAGAATAGAATATGGAATAAATAGAATAGAATGGAATAGAATATGGAATAAATAGAATATAGAATAGAATAGAATAGAATAGAGAAGGGAAGGGAAGGGAAGGGAAGGGACCTTGGGGGGAAGAGGGAGTCAAGCTATTCTCCAAAGCACCTGAAGGCAGGACAAGAAGCAACGGATGGAAACTAGTCAAGGAGAGAAGCAACCTGGAACTAAGGAGAAACTTCCTGACAGTGAGGACAACTAACCAGTGGAACAACCTGCCTCCAGAAGCTGTGAATGCTCCAACACTGGAAGTTTTTAAGAAGAGACTGGACAGCCATTTGTCTGAAATGGTCTAGGGTTTCCTGCCTGAGCAGGGGGTTGGACTAGATGACCTCCCAGGTCCCTTCCAACTTTATTATTATGATTCTAGTCCAGCCCTCTGCTCAAGCAGGAGATACCCTTTCAGACAAGTGACTGTCCAGTCTCTTCTTACAAACCTCCAGTGATGGAGCACCCACGATTCCTGGTGGCAACCCGTTCCACTAGATGACCTCCAAGGTCCCTTCCAGCTTCTATTATTATTATTATTATTATTATTAACACCGGTTAATTCTTCACTGTCAGGAAGTTTCTCCTCAATTCCAAGTTGCTTCTCTCCTTGATCGTTGTTTCTCCTTCTGTCCTCTGGTGCTTTGGAGAACAACGTGACCCCCCCCACACACTCTTCTTTTGTGGCAGCCCCTCAAATACCGGAAGGCTGCCCTCATGTCCCTCCTGATTTGGATTTGGATAGCTCTGGGCTGGCTTGCGTCGGTAGTCCTCAAGAATTTGGCAGCAAGGTTGACCTGGCCGGCTCAAATTTTCCCAGGGCTGTCCTTGATCCAACTCAGCCCCTTCTCTTACTGCATGGTGTGTTTTTTGTGTGTGTTTGTCTGGTCGCAACTGCCTGCTCTGCCTGGCGTGCAGCAACAAGTCACGTCCTTTGCCGGCTGGATGATGCAAGCTGCCCCTCCCTCCCTCTGAAGGGGGGAGGAGGAGGAGGAGGAATTTGGGGGAAAGTTCATGTTTACACTCCTGGGTCTGTTCTCCTCCTTCTCCCCCCCACCCCCCCAATTCCACAGCCCGGCCTGTTCTCTGGCATCCTGCCCCAGGCAGCTGTTTTGAGAACCTCAGCTAAATTTATCCAAGGCTGGGAGGAAGGAGGGCCCCCCCTGCCATTCCAAGGATGCTGATTTCCCCCCCCCCCCCAATGCAAGAACCAGAACAGGATTTCTCTTTGTCTGGGGCTGCAATTCCCCCACCCTCCCTCTGCTCTGGGCAAAGTCCCCCTGCGCCCTGCCACGTCCCTGCTCTGCCCCTCCCCTTCTGCCCCGTTTGCCCACCTGCCCTGCCCTGCCCTGGCTTGCCGGCAGCTGCTGGGCTGGCCCGAAGCAAAGTCCAGATGTTGCAGCTAGTCGAGGTGTGTGTGTGTGTGTGTGTATGTATGTGCATGACTCTGAGGCAGGCTCTCCCGGCCCCCCAGGTCAGGCTTTTGCACGCACACACACACACACACCCTGTGTGAGATGGTCTCACGAGGCCGATGTTTCGTTAAGGTGCTTCCAAGTAAAAAGGCATCACGCAGGGATGCAGTCATTCAAAGCTTTATTTAACGATAAAGTAAATAGAAAGAGTTCCTTGGCATGGAGGCATCCATGCCTGGGTTGAGCTCAGTAGATCAGCAAGCAAGCAAGCAGAAGAGAGAACAAAGAGAGCAGAGCAAGCAGAGAGCAGCCCCTGAGCAGAGGTATTTATGGGGGTCCTCAGTCCCTCCCTTACCAATTAACTCTCGCCAATGGGGCTGCAGGGGCCGGGGACCCCTGACCCATCAGTGGGAGCAAAGAAGCCTCTTTGCTCCCATCTGATGACCTTTTTGGGGAACTGCCATGGCTGGCCCAAAACATCTAACACCCTGGTGATCCGTGCGCCTTGCGTGCCTGGGGTATGAATGAGCCCGATGTTTCTGAGCACGTACAGAGGGCTTTGGACGCAGGCCCGGGATGCAATTTGTTGACTAGGGAGGGCTCTTTCGGGCAGCTTTCAGCCTGGCTCGGCTGGATGCTTCTGGGTGAGGGGTGGGGTTGCTAGCACTCAGCGGTGGGTCATCCCCGATGGAAAAGCTTGTTTTTTTCCGTGAAAGAGAAGGTGTGTGTGTGTAGCTCAGGGTTCAAACGAGGGGTTCCTGGGCACCCCCCTGAGCGCGGTGGTTTTTCCCGCAGATGTTTCACTTCCCAACTGAGGAACATCAGCAATGCTAGAGGGGAGGGGGCTTTGCAGGGAGGAGGAAGAGGAAGAGAAGGGAGGGAGGAAGAAGGGGAAGGAGGAGGAGTGTGGGGTCCCTGGTGCTCTCTGAGCTTGGTGAGGTTTTTTTGCAGACGTTTCATGACCCAACTAGGGAACATCATCAGTGTTAGAAGGGAGAGGAAGAGGAGGAGGAAGAAGGGAAGGATGGGAGGGAGGAAGAAGGAGGACTGTGGGGTCTGTGCTGCTCTCTTGAGCTTTCTTCTTTTCTCGTGACCCAACTAGGGAACATCATCAGTGCTAGAAGGGGTGTGTGTGTGTGTGTGGAGAGGGAGAGGAGGACCGTGGGGTCCTGGCTGCTCTCTGGCCTGCTTTGTTTTCTTGCAGACGTTGCATTACCCAGCTGTGTAGCATCATCAGTGCTAGGGAGCCAGGCTGGGCCAGCAGAGGTGATGGGACCTGGCTGGGCAGTGCCGGAAAACAGGCCCGGCTCAGAGAGAGTCCCGGACTCAGCTCAGCTTTTCTTCACGGGCCCCTTTTTTCCCCCTGATGGGGCGACGGCCGCACCCCGCTTTCCCCACGGAGTGGCTCAGCCTTTTCCAGCACAGACATCTGGATGGCATCTGGGCGGGGAAAGCACAGCTGAAGTTTAGTTACCCCCCCCTTCTGCCCTACGCCCATCCTCAGTTTTGCCCTTTCGTCAGAGCAGAGACCGGAGCCAGCCCCCCACCCCACCCCCAGGTTTCTGGAGCAGACGGGCCCTCTCTCTGATGGGGGGTGGTAGTTGGGGGAGCCCGGTGGAGTGTGGTGTCCTTGCACGCAGATGTTCACTCTTTGCGGTGATGAGGGGGATGACGAACCACCACGGGACGATAAGCGGCCTCTTTGGAACTCACCCAGGAGGCTCCTTGCAAACCCCTCCCCTACTCTCTCTCTCTCTCTCTCTCTCTCTCACACACACACACACACACACTCACACTCACACAAACACACGTACATCAGGGTTTCTTAGTCACGGGGAGCGATTTCCAACAGGCCTGCTCTGGCCTCGGGTTGGTTTTTTTTGCAGATGTGTGAGTGTAGGTGTGTGTGTGGCAGAGAGAGAGATTAAGAGGGAGAGAGAGAGAGTGAGAGGCAGCCAACGACAGAGGAGAGAGTGAGAGAGAGAGCGATTGAGAGAGGAGAAAACGAGAGAGGGAGAACGAGGGAAAGAATGACAGAATGAGAGAGAGAGGAGAGAGATTAAGAGAGAATGAGAGAAAGAATGAGAGAGTGACAGAATGAGAGAGAGAAAGAAAGTGACAGGAGAGAGAACAACAGGAGAATGAAGATGGAGAGAAAGAATGAGGGAAAGAAAGAATGACAGAGAGAGAATGAGGGAGAGATTAAGAGAATGAGAGAGAGAGAGAATGACAGGAGAGAATGAGATTGAGAGAGAGGAGAAAAAGATGGAGAGTGAATGAGAGAGAGGAGAGAGATTAAGAATGAGAAAAGAATGAGAAGACTAACAGAAAGAGAGAGAAAAAGAATGACAGGAGAGAAAGAGATTGAGAGGAGAAAATGAGAGAATGAGGGAAAGAATGAGAGAATGACAGGAGAGATTAAGAGAATGAGAGAAAGAATGAGATTGATAGAAAGAGAGAGAGAGAACGACAGGAGAGAAAGCGATTGAGAGGAGAAAATGAGAAATTGAGAGAGAAAAAGGAGAGAATGAGGGAGAGAGATGAAGAGAATGAGAGAAAGAAAGTGACAGGAGAGATTGAGAGGAGAGAATGAGGGAAAGAAAGAATGAGAGAGATTAGAGGCTTTTGTGGCACGGAAGGCAGGAGCATCTGGTTTCCAGTCTAACAGGGTTGGCATCTGGACAGGGCCGAGAGGCGAGGAGGTGGGCCGGAGCCCCCACGGCGGTGGCTGCAGCATTAAGGGGCAGCCCCAAAATGGAGGAAATGCAGGGCAGGCAATGAAAAGGAGACACTCTCTCTCTCTCTCTCTCTGTCATTCTCTCCTCTCTCTCTCTCTCTCCTTCTGTCTCACTTTCTCTCCTGTCATTCTTTCTCTCATTCCCTTAATCTGTCTCTCACTTTCTCTCATTCTCCCATTTTCTCCTCACATTCTCTTAATCTCTCTCTCCCTCATCCTGTCATTCTCCTTTCCCTCATTCTTTTTCTCCCCTCTCAATCTCTCCTGTAATTCTTTCTTTCTTTCTCTTAATCCAGGGGTGTCAAACTCAATTTCACGGAGGGCCGCATCAGCATCGCGGTTGCCCTCAGGGGGCTGGGTGGGCGTGGCCAGGGTGGGCGTGGCCTACTGGGTGGGCGTGGCTAGAGTGCATATGGCCTGCTGGGTGGGCGTGGCCAGCTCTACATCCTTCGCATCGAGGGTGCCTATGGGGGCCCGGGCAGGAGTGGGACAGATCTGGGGGTCTCTGGCAGGAGGAGGGTCTCTGGGCCAGGGCCAAGGCAGTGGGGGCCGTTCCCTCACTCTTTCCAGGATGGCTTTGCGGGCCGCATGAAACCACTTTGCGGGCCTCATCTGGCCCCCGGGCCTTGTGTTTGACATGTCTGCTCTAGGAAATCCTTCTTATTCAGTCCCTCTGAACTGAATAACGGAGTAACAGAATAACAAGAGTCTTGAAGGGACCTCGGAGATCTTCTAGTCCAACCCCCTGCTCAAGCAAGACACCCTATGCCATTTCAGACAAGTGGACCGTCAGTCTCTTCTTAAAAGCCTCCAGGGATGGAGCGCCCACGACTTCTGGTGGCAAGCTGTTCCACTGGTTAATTGTCCTCACTGTCAGGAAATTTCTCCTTAATTCCAGGTTGCTTCTCTCCTCGATCGGTTTCCATCCGTTGCTTCTTTTCCTGCCTTCAGGTGCTTTGGAAAATAAGTTGACCCCCCCCCTCTTATTTGGGGCAGCCCCTCAACATTGCTATCACGTTCCCCCCCCTCCACTTAATTAGAAGACTGGACGTACCCAATTCCAGCAACTGTTCCTTGTATGTTTTAGCCTCCAGTCCCCCGATCATCTTTCTCTGCCCTCTTTCCAGAGTCTCAACATCTTTTTTTACATCGTAGTGACCAACACTGGATGCCGTATTCAAAGTGTGGCCTTACCGAGTGGTAGAGAGACAGTTAACTGGAGGCAGTTGAATGAAAGAGCAGCGTTAAGTGCCAGAATCCCAGCGATGCCCAATCGAACTCCGTGGGAATGGTGTGCAATAACTAGGCTGGCCTTGGGGTGTTGTGCTTTTCTGCTTCAGCTTTTAAGATGCCGCCCATCGATCAATCGATCGATCTCGGGAAATCAATTAAAGCACTGAGGCTTGTGCAGCCAAAAGGCGCTGTGTTCTTGGGAGTGTTTACACAGATATATAAACCAGGCGGGGCATCGGTTTTGAACCCACAACGCCTCCAGATTTACGGTACTAAATCTCGTTTACTCAGATTTTTTTTTCTCTTTGCTCCATGAGACTTCGTTTGGGGAAAAAAGTGTTTACGTTTTTGTTTTTTTAATTGTGCCTACTACAGTTTCTGAAAGGGAGAATATTTGGAGAATAACTTGACTGCCACGAAGAAGGAGTCAAACTATTCTCCAACGCCCCTGAAGGCAGGACAAGAAACAATGGATGGAAACTCAGTTGGTGGATCTTGGTATATTTGCAGCTGGTGGCTGATCAGAGGCGGAATCTCTTTTGTTCCGTAGAGTGGCTTCCATAACATGCCGTTCTTTTCTGTTCTGTTCTGTTCTGTGCTATGCTATTCTGTTCTATTTTATTTTATTCTACTCTATTCTCTTTATTCTATTCTGTAATTCTATTCTGTTCTATTTCTATTTTGTAATTCTGTTCTGTTGTATTCTGTAATACTGTTCTGTTATATTTCTATTTATTCCATTCCATTCCATTCCATATTCTATACTAATACTAATACTAATACTAATACTAATACTAATACTAATACTAATACTAATACTATACTATACTATACTATACTATACTATACTATACTATACTATACTATACTATACTATACTATTGACTTTAGGGTCATATGTAATCGTTGGTTCATTCAGTTAGTCACTCCTTCATATAGGTTCTCCCGCTTCTGCAGGGGGCTGGACTAGAAGACCTCCAAGGTCCCTACCAGCTCTATTCTGTTCTTCTCGCTTGCAGAGCTTCCAGCCGGCTGTCACAATCTCTTCCTTGAGGGTCAGCGGAGCAGCGGGGTCTTTGATATCCAGCCCCTCGGAGGCCAGGCTTTCAAAGTCTTCTGTGACATGGGTAAGTTGGGAAGGGGAGGGGGAAGAGAAGAGCCTGGGTTCAAATCTCTATTATAGCCAGGAGGTGGCTGATTTGATTGGGAAAGAGAGCGTGTATGTGTGTGTTGCTTCCACTGTAAAAAAAAGTCGGAATAGAATAGAATAGAATAGAATAGAATAGAATAGAATAGAATAGAATATGGAATAAATAGAATAGAATAGAATATGGAATAAATAGAATAGAATAGAATATGGAATAAATAGAATAGAATAGAATAGAATATGGAATAAATAGAATAGAATAGAATAGAATAGAATAGAATAGAATAGAATAGAATAGAATAGAATATGGAATAAATAGAATAGAATAGAATATGGAATAAATAGAATAGAATAGAATAGAATAGAATAGAATAGAATATGGAATAAATAGAATAGAATAGAATAGAATATGGAATAAATAGAATAGAATAGAATAGAATATGGAATAAATAGAATAGAATAGAATAGAATATGGAATAAATAGAATAGAATAGAATAGAATAGAATAGAATAGAATAGAATAGAATAATAGAATAGAATATGGAATAAATAGAATAGAATAGAACAGAATAGAATAGGAAGGGACCCTTGGAGGTCCTCTAGTCCAACCGTCTGCTCAAGCAGGAAACCTGGCCTATACCATCTCAGACAAGTGGCTGTCCAAGCCTCTTCTTAAAACCCTCCACTGATGGAGCACCCATGATTTCTGGTGGCCAGCTGTTCCACTGGTTCATTGTCCTCACTGTCAGGAGGTTTCTCCTTACTTCCAGGTTTGTTTCTCTCTTTGATCAAGTACCATCCATCGTTTCTTCTCCCGCCCTCTGGTGCTTTGGAGAATAAGTTGACACCCCCCCCTCTTCTTTCTGGCAGCCCTGCCAATACTTTTACTCAGATGCCAAGTGGAGGGGGGGTGTCTTGCCCCTTTGGTGGTGCCCTAAGTCTTGCTCTTCTCTGTTGGCAGATGACGGCGGCTGGACCGTGATCCAGAGGCGCCAAGACGGCTCGGTAGATTTTGACCGGCTCTGGGACGCTTATAAGGACGGCTTTGGAAATCTGACAGGTGGGTGAAGGGTGGGGGGTTGACCCCCAGGATTCCTGGCAGGAGGCTGCTCCCCTGGCAGATAGAAGAGGGCACCGGGTTGGGGAAGGAATCCAGTGGCAGAGATTTGGCAGCTCTAGCTTTGAAGCTGCCTTCTAACGGCATAAATTTCCCGGATTTATTTATTGAGTTAAATCAGGGGTCTTCAAACTTGGCCCTTTTATCACTTGTGGACTTCAACTCCCAGAATTCCTCAGCCAGCCAAGCTGGCTGAGGAATTCTGGAAGTTGAAGTCCACAAATCATAAAAGGGCCATGGTTCCTCCATGCTGGCTGAGGAATTCTGGAAGTTGAAGTCCACAAGTCATAAAAGAGCCATGGTTCCTCCATGCTGGCTGAGGAATTCTGGAAGTTGAAGTCCACAAATCATAAAAGGGCCATGGTTCCTCCATGCTGGCTGAGGAATTCTGGAAGTTGAAGTCCACAAATCATAAAAGGGCCATGGTTCCTCCATGCTGGCTGAGGAATTCTGGAAGTTGAAGTCCACAAATCATAAAAGGGCCATGGTTCCTCCATGCTGGCTGAGGAATTCTGGAAGTTGAAGTCCACAACTCAAAAGGGCCAAGTCTGAAGAAATCCATCACTTACTGCCATTCAGTTAGTTTAGTTCAAAGTTACGTCACCAAAAGAAGTGACTTGGGGCCGGTCCTCACTCTTATGACCATTGCAGCATTTCTCTCACCCCACCCCCAGTCAAGGGGATCAAAATCTTTGCATTTGGCCAACCAGCATGTACTCACAGTGGCTGGGGTCAGGGGATCACCGTTGGTGACCTTCCCAGACAGACCCGACAAACAAAATCACTGGAGGAAGGTGGATTCGCTTAACAACCAGGCGATTCACTTAACGACTGCAGCGTTTTGCTCAGCCACTGCATCCAAAAAAAAAAGGTTGCTTAATCTGCGCGATTCACTTGAACTGCTAATAAGCAATGGAAATTCTTTCCCAGTTGTGGTTGTTAAGCCCTGGACTAAATACGCGAGTAGTCCTCAGCTTACATCCGCTCGTTTAGTGACCGTCCCAAGTTACGACGACAGCAGTGCAAAAAGTGACTGTGGACCATTTTTCACACTTAGACCGTCGCAGCATCCCCAGGGTCATGTGATTGGCATCCGGACGCTTGGCGACTGTCTCGTATTTATGACGGCCGCAGCGTCCCTGGGTCATGTGGTTCTCCTCCCTCCCCCCCCCCTTTTGCGTCCTTCTGACAAGCAAAGTCAGGGGAAGCCCGATTCACTTAACGACCGGGTGACTTGAGTTATCAACTCGCATTGATGGCAGGAAAGGTGGTAAAAGGGGGGGGGCTACAACTCAACAGAGCAATCGTCTCACTTAATAGTGGAAATCTGCGGTCGTAAGCCGAGGACTGCTGCCTTTTTTCACGGCTGTCTTTGCTTTCCAGGAGATTTCTGGCTGGGCTTGGAGAAGATGCATCGGCTGGTGAAGGCCGAGGCCTTCCAGCTTCTGATTGAGCTGCAGGACTGGGAAGGCAACGCGCGGAGAGCCCACTTCCTCTTCCGGCTGGGCGGGGAGGAGACGGCTTACACCCTCAGCCTCCTGGGACCCATCCGGGGGGAGCTGGAGAGCGCCATGGGCGACTTCCCCCAGCTGCCCTTCTCCACCCGGGATCGTGACCACGACCTGAAGGGCGACACCAACTGCGCCAAGCACCTCTCAGGTCAGCGGACGCGGCTGCCGGGAAGCCCCCAGGAGGGCGACTCTCAACCCCCTCCCCTTTCACAGGAGCGGACTTCAACTCCCAGAAGTCCACCCGTTTTCAATTTGGTTCACTTCCCCATGCTGGCTGAGGAATTCTGGGAGTTGAAGTCCACCCGTTTTAAATTTGGTTCAATTCTGCATGTTGGCCGGGGAATCCTGGGAGCTTTGAATGTAGCATTGCGGCCGCCATCTTGACTTTTCTGACCACTCTCTCCTGGCAAAGAAAGGTTGAGCACCTAGCAGAGGTCTCGGTGATGTATTTTAATATTTGTCCAATATCCTTGATATTGACATGCCTACAGAAATTGTGGCTGTAACCCAAGAATTACCCATCAGGCATGCAAAGAACTCTTGTGAAAATCTTCCCAAAGTTTCTCTCCCAGTCTGGAATATACAGTTGCTCCTCGACGTACGACAGTTCATTTACTGACCGTTCAAAGTTGCAACTGAGAGAAGGGACGTACAAACATATTTCAGAGTTACGGCCATTGCTGCAGCATTCTCCCCCACCCTCCCCGGGTCACATGACCAAAATTCAGAACCTTGTCAACTGGTCCGTATTTGTGACGGTCGCAGCGTCCCCGGGATCAGGTGGATTCCCCCCTTTTGACCTTGTGACAGGCAAAATCAGCGGGGAAAGCTGGACTCACTTAACGGCTTTGTTACTGATTTAACTGCCACGGCGATCCAGTTAACAACGTTGGCAAAACTCACTTAACAAATGCCTCGCTTAAGGACGGAAATTTTGGGGATCGGTTGTGATCTAGCTGTAACCTTTCCCTCTCGCCTTGTCGATGGAGGTGCTGTCCTGCTGGGGCCCTGGGAAGGGAATCTTTCCCCCCCAGTCAGCTTACGTGCCTGGCTGACCCCCATCTTCTGCCCCTTCTCTCCTTGCAGGGGGCTGGTGGTTCAGCTACTGCGGCCACGTCAACCTCAACGGCCGGTACTTCCGCTCCATCCCACGCCAGCGGCACGAAAGAAAGCAAGGCATCTTCTGGAAGACCTGGCGGGGGCGCTACTACCCCCTGCGATACGCTGCCATGAAGATCCGCCCTGCAGAGACGGACCGGGGGTCCTAAGCCCCCCCCTCCACACACACAAAAGACTGGGCACGGCCCTTCCTGCCGGTTCACGCGAGACGCAGCTGGTCTCTGTCTCTGGAGCCTGGGCAGCCGTGCCCCACAGCTGGCGTTCGGTCGGAGGGTCCAGGCGGGGGGGGGGCAGCTTCCTTTGTAAGGGAGGGGGGTGAGCCTGGCCATTGGGGGTGGGTACATATGTGGGGAGAAGGCTGCTGTGTTGTAATGTCATCTGGGGGAGGCAGAGGAATTTGGGGAGCCCCACCTCTCCTGGGACTCCTGGGATCGCGGGAAAGTTTTTTGGGGTGCGGCGAGGCTGATTCTGCTGATTTTATGCCACATCCATGTGCAAAACACACGTGGCTTCTTCCCCCTCCCCCCAAAAAATATCTCTGCAAAGGCATTGAGCCAGCTCTGGGGCTGGCGGGGAGGCTGGTGAGGTGGGGGGGGGGTAGAAGGCCACTCCCCCCTGCAAGTGCTAGGGGCCTCTTTTACAGAGCCCCCAAACTGGCTTCTTTGAATTTAATGCGCCCCCCCCCCTCCCTCTCTTCGGATCCTCTTTGGGTCATATTGACTTAAAAATGCTCCTGGGTTGGTCTTGTGCAGGGGGGTGGGCGGTGGTTACATGTTAGGTGTGTTTTTTGTCCCTTTTCCAATCCTCCAATGTTTATATATATATATGTATGTATATGCTCACCATAAGAAATGGGAGATTTCTTTTATTTTGTTTTCCTCTTCGCTTTTTTAAAAAAAAAATAATCTTTTTTTTATACTTAGGTGTGAAACTTTGTGGTCAGTGATATGTCTTTGATGAATAATGATTAAAAACGACGGGATATTTTTTTTTTCTTTCCCCTCCCGTTCAGATTCTTTTGGTGGCACCGCGGGATGATTTAAAAAGAGAGGTTGAAGCTTTTTGGACAGTCCTGGTTCACATGGTCCGCCCGGCCAGGAGGTTGCGGATGCTACGCACCCTGGCAAAGATAACATTTTAAGTCTCTGAAATTCAGGATTTGGGTACTCGGGGGAGGGAGGGGGGAAACCAGGAGGACATCTAGTCGGCTCACTTGCTAGAACAAAAGGACATGATCCTGAGAAATAAATTGTCTAGAGCAGGGGTCAGGAACCCGAAACAGCAAAAGAGCCACTCGGAACCGGTTCCGTCACACACACAAAAAAGTAGGAGCCGCAAAATGTGCGTGCGCCTGCGTGCATGCATGCGCATGCGCAGAACAAGCGAAAACATACACCACCCCGACACCCACGCCGCATCCTGAGCCGCACGCTTACGGGGGGGATGGACTCGCAGTCCGAGACAACCGCGGAGGGCCATGCGAAGACGAGTAAGGAAAGGGTCTTTCAGAGGATCCCGCCCAGCACCCCTCGGAGGCAACGGGCCCTTCCCCACCCGAAGGAAGCCTCGCGAGTGTCTCCTGCAGTGCGGCTCCCCCGAGCCGGGAGGCACCTGAGCGACAGCGGCGACGGGTCTCCCTGGCGACGGGAGCTGGGTTGCGGCGGTGCCTTCAGCCCGGGTGCCGCCGGAACCACCCGAGCACCCTGCCTCTCCCCCCGGGACCTCCAAACCTCTGCGTTTGATGAACACAGCAGCTCTCCAAACGGGGAGGGGGAGGTTTGGAGAGCTGCGCAGCTCTCCAAACCGCCGTCGCCCCATTTGCAGAGCTGCTGTAGGCAGCCTGAGATTTAATTTTACCAAACTAATTTGCTTATTCAGCTGAACCTTCCTGACTGACTCATCACTGGGATAAAAAAGAAATGGATGAATCTATTTAAGTCGAGCTGTTAAATGGAAAGGATTAGAGGCTGCAAGAGCTCCATTAGAGGATTAGCTTGGAGGCGGAGGCGGCAACCCTATTGAAATCAATTTGCCAATTACATTACTAAGCTGTTTACCAACCATGTCTTAATGGCTAGGTTTGCAGAACACGTGAAGCCAAAATGGGCTTGGTTAGTATCTTAATAAATGTACAGACATCCCCGTCATCCTGTCTTCTCTTAAAAAGTGGGCTTGCATTCTCACAAAATATAGGCACTGCACCAATGTAGTCTTCCAACATCTCATCCCATTTATCACTTAAAGCATAAAGGTTGGCAGCCTAAAAACATCTTAACAGCCTCGGGTGAAATCTATATATCTTTTCAGGCCTTCTTAAATTTTAACAAGCGAAAATGGGGACTGTCGTGGAAAATGCAGTTAATTATTATTAAACCTCTGATGATAACACTTTAGACTGAGACAGACATTATCTTGCAAATTAGTTGGGGCTAAGCCATGCAAACACTGGTCAGTTTATAATGCCTTGGTAAGGCCACACCTGGAATACAGTATCCAGTTTTAGTCACCATGATGTAAAAAAAAGATGTTGAGACTAAAAAGAGTGCAGAGAAAAGCAGAAAGAATGATTAGGGGACTGGAGATTAAAACATACGAAGAACGGTTGCTGGAATTGGGTCTGTCTAGTTTAAAGGGACGTGGTGGCTCAGTGGGTTAGGATGCTGAGCTTGTCGATCAGAAGGTCGGCAGTTTGGCGGGTCGAATCACGAGTGCCGCATAGCAGAGTGAGCGCCTGTTACTCGTCCCAGCTCCTGCCAACCTAGCAGTTCGAAAGCATGTAAAAATGCAAGTAGAAAAATAGGGACCACTCCGGTGGGAAGGTAACAGCGTTCCGTGCGCCTTTGGCGTCTAGTCATGCTGGCCACATGACCACGGAGACGTCCTCGGACAAGTGCTGGCTCTTCGGCTTGGAAATGGAGATGAGCACCGGCCCCTAGAGTCGGAAACGACTAGCGCGCGTGTGCGGGGGAACCTTTACCTTTACTAGTTTAGTGAAGAGAAGCACGAGGGGGGGACATGATAGCAGTCTTCCAGTATCTCAGGGGCTGCCCCAAAGAAGAGGGAGTCAAGCTATTTTCCAAAGCACCCGAAGGCAGGACAAGAAGCAATGGATGGAAACTCATCAAGGAGAGAAGCAGGAGAAACTTCCTGACAGTGAGAATAATTAACCAGTGGAACAACTTGCCACCAGACGTTGTGGTTGCTCCAACACTGGATTTTAAAAAAAAAAAGATTGGACACAAACAAAGAACAATCATAAACATCCATATGCTACCAACAATAAATTCTTAAATCTATCACTCTCTAGCTCATATAAGATAACTACAAACAATACTAATATTACATATAAAGAAAAAAAGAAATAGAAAGGAAGACTTATTCAAATGCTAAATGAAACTTTTTAGTCCCATATTTGTTCTGGATATATTCAATCCATTTTCTCCACTCCATAATATAACGTTCTTGCGAATGATCTTTCAAATAAGCCGAGATCTTTGCCATCTCTGCCAGGTCAGAAACCTTTAAAGTCCATTCTTCTATAGTCGGCAATTCCTCCTTCTTCCAATATTGACCTATTAAAAGTCTTGCTGCTGTAATTAAACTCAACATCAACTTAGTGTCCACAACAGTAGCATCTGTAATTATACCCAACAAAAAGAGTTGCGGACAAAACTTTATCCTTTGCTTGAAAATCTTCTGCATATTCCACCAAATTTTTATCCAAAAAGCCTTGACCTTTTTACAGGTCCACCATATGTGAAAATATGTTGCATCTTCGCCACCACACCTCCAGCATTTTGGCTGATAATTCGGATACATACTTGCAAGCTTTTTAGGATCTAAATGCCATCTATAAAACATTTTATAAAAGTTCTCTCTTAAGTTTTGAGCTTGTGTAAATTTTACGTTCCTCACCCAGATCTTTTCCCACGTATCCATTGTAATAACTTCTTGGATGTTCTGGGCCCATTTTATCATACAATCTTTAACAAGTTCTGTTTCTGAATCAATTTCTATCAATGCAAGATATATCCGTTTGATATGTGCTGGACCCTGATTTCTAATTTGCTTTATCAAATTTTCATCAGTCATTGCAAAACCAGTTTTCTGATCTTCTTTCCACCTGGCCCGTAACTGAGTATATTGAAACCAAGTTTGAACAATCTTCTCATCTCGCAAGAGGTTATACGGCTTCAAACACCAGACATTTCTTTCCAAACTTAAAATCTCCTTATACGTAGTCACATCATGTTTGAAACCAACATTTATGTTTTCTATTGCGTGTTTTGGAATTGCCCACAATGGCATCTTACAGTCTAACTTATGTCTATACTTCTTCCAAACTCTCAACAATGCCTGTCTTAAAATATGCACTTTAAACACATTATCTACCTTCTTATCATACAACAAATATGCATGCCAGCCAAATAACAAGTCGTGGCCCTCAAGATTTAATAATCTCTCTTGTGTCAAATTAATCCAATCACTTATTCCTGCTAACGCAGCAGCTTCATAATATAATTTAAGATTGGGCATTTTGAGACCACCTCTTTCACGAGTATCCTGCATAATCTTAGGTTTAACTCGTGGCCTTTTCCCTGCCCAAACAAATTTATTGATACCCCGTTGCCATTCTTCCAAATTAGAATCTTTCTTAAGAACCGGTATCATTTGAAATAAGAATAAAATTTTAGGCAGGACATTCATTTTCACTGCTGCGATTCTTCCCAACAAAGACAATTGCAATTTTTCCCAACTCTCCATTTCTTTTTGAATTTTTCCCCATAATTTTTCATAGTTATTTTTACATAACTTTGTATTAGAGGGTGACAAAAACACCCCCAAATATTTGACCCTTTTAGCAATCTCAAATCCAGTTAATCCTTCTAAAAGAGCCTTTTGCGATACTGTCATATTTTTGGCCAGAATTTTAGTTTTTTGTGCATTAACTTTAAATCCAGAAACCTTCCCATATTGCATTATTATCTCCATCAGGTCCACAACAGAGTTCTCCGGCTGGGAACTTTTGGTTTAACTCTTGTTTGAACTTTTGATTTCTTTGTAAATAAATTTGGTTGGGTTTTTCCAGCCTGTTGACTACAAAAAGGGGTTGTCCCTGACATTCAAACAGGGCCGGTCGTAGGCTGGAACAGAACACCTTACAACTCTCTTATTCTGACACTCTAATTAAATTTCTTGAGGGGGTCCTAGGTCTCCATTGCTTCAACTTGGAGTTGAGATGATCCACTCTCCGCCAAACCTGCCAGGTCTCCCCCAGACCGTTTTGGGAACAGCCCCAAAAGTTTATCAGCCCAACAGGATTAAAAGTACTGATCTCCAACTAGGGGGATAACAGAATAACAAAGCACCAGAGGGCAGGACGAGAAACAATGGTTGGAAACAGATCAAGGAGAGAAGCAAGGAGAAACTTCCCGACAGTGAGGACAATTAACCAGTGGAACAGCTCGCCACCAGAAATTGTGGGCGCTCCATGACTGGAGATTTTCAAGAAGAGACTCAGACTATACCTTTCTGAGATGGTAGAGGCTCTCCTGCTTAAGCAGGGGGCTGGACTAGAAGACCTCCAGTTGGAAGGGACCTTGGAGGACATCTAGTCCAATCTCCTGCTCTGGCAGGAAACCCTAAACCACTTCAGCCAAATATATACAGGTAGTCCTCAACTTGCGAATATAATTGAGCTCAAAATTTTCACTGCTACAGCAAGAGAGTTGTTACGTGGGTTTTGCTCCATTTCAGGACCTTTCTTGCTCCGATTGTTAAGTTAGTAACACGGTTGTTAAGTGAATCTGGCTCCCCCCGGGGGCTTTGTTTGTCAGAAGGTGGCAAAAGGGGGTGGTGGTGTCACGTAACCTCGGGACACTGCGATGGCCATGGTTATGAGCTGGTTGCCCGGCATCTTGTGTTGATCACGTGATCCTGGGGGGGGATGCTGCAAAGGTCATAACTGTGAAAAACGGTTGTAAGTCACATTTTTCAGTGCCGTCGTGACTTTGAACAGTTACTAAACGAAGTGTGGTGGCTACCTGAGCATCTATGTAAAAATGCTGGATAAAAATCTGAATTAAGTATGAAAGATGTACCGATACAAGCCAGTCCTTCAGTGACAAGCACAACGAGGACCAGAACGTCCCCTCGCTTGGCAAGGAGGTTTGGCAGTGAACCACAGCCCAATTTACCAGCTTTTGTGCCGCGGCCACAAAGCGATTCACCCTGGTCGCTAAGTGAATCATTGCACAATCATTACGCCAATCTGGCTTCCCCCATTTTCTCAGCTTGGTCAGAAAGGGAGATTGCGGGACTGTGGGAGGTCATCAATCCACGCCGTTGCCAAGCACTCAACATTTCATCCCATGACTTGGAGATGCGGCAGCGATCATTAAGGGCGAGGACCCATCAGCCTGTGGTCACTCACTTCTTCCAGTGCTGTTGTAAAGTCACTAAACAGATGGTTGTAAGTTGTGGACAAAGACCCGCCTGCATCTATATTCAAATATAGATGCCGATGGACATCTGGCTGACTGTGTCCCACATCTGGATTTGGTAATCAGGGAGGGGGCGGATGGATGCCTTCTAAATATGATAGATGGACTGATAGATAGACAGAGAGAGATATATAAATCAACTATATCAGTCTATCTGTATCAATTATTATTATTTATTTTTATTTTAATCCCATTTATATCCCGCCCTTCTCCGAAGACTCAGGGCGGCTTACAATCTAAAGCACAAATCAATGTGCTTAGCAAGTACCTATCATCTACCTACCATCTATCAATTATCTATCCACCATCTATTATCTATGCTACTCATTTCTATCCAAATATCCATCCATCCTCCATCTATCTGTCTATCTGTCCATCTCTATCAATCACCAATCTGTTCCCTGTTATCTATCTGCCATGTTTTTATCCAACTATCAATCCATCTATCATCTATGTCAATTCATTATCTATCACTGTCTTTGTCCATCCATCCATCCATCATATCTATCTATCTATCTATCTATCTATCTATCTATCTATCTATCTATCTATCTATCTATCTATCTCTCTATCATCTATCTGTCTGTCTGTCTGTGTCTGTCTATCTACCTTTCTACCTGTCTACCTGTGTCCGTCCGTCTATCTATCTATCTATCTATCTATCTATCTATCTATCTATCTATCTGTCTATCTGTCTATCTGTCTATCTGTCTATCTGTCTATCTGTCTATCTGTCTACCTGTCTCTGTCTATCTACCTATCTACCTGTGTCTGTGTCTGTCTGTCTGTCTATCTGTCTGTCTGTCTGCCTGCCTGTCTGTCTGTGTCTGTCTATCTACCTATCTACCTGTGTCTGTCTGTCTGTCTATCTGTCTACCTGTCTACCTTTGTCTGTCTGTCTATCTATCTATCTATCTATCTATCTATCTATCTATCTATCTATCTATCTATCTATCTATCTATCTATCTATCTATCTATCTATCTATCTATCTATCTATCTATCTATCTATCTATCTATCTATCTATCTATCTATCTATCATCTAATCTCTGAGGAGAAGAGAGCGGGGAGGGGCGGGATCCCCACGCGCAGAGTGGCAGGTTGACGCCCCTCCCCCCCGCAGCCTTTCAAATGCTAAGCAGGAGGGGGCGGGGCCGCCACCTTTCGGAACCTCCAGAGGCCCCGCCCCCGCGCGGCTCCACCGTCTCTCCCCACAACGCTCGCTCCCCCGCCCTTGCCGGCCCCCGATTGGTCCTCGCCGCCGCTCGCGCTAGTGCACCACTGGCGGCCGCCCGGATGACGTCCCGCCTCCCGAGGCGCCAGCGCCGCCGCTGATAGGCGGGGCGGGCTGCCCTTCCCGGCGTCGCGTCAGCTCCGCGCCGGCCCCGCCCTTCGCCTGCCTGAGGGGAGCCTGTCAGGGCCGGCGCCGATCGCTCCGGCTCGGCCTGCTCGGCTCCGGCCGCACGCTCGCCCGCCTCGCCTGCCTGCCTGCCTGCCTGCCTTCCGCTCGAGCGGGACGGGGCCAGCGCCGCCATGGGCACCCGCGACGACGAGTACGACTATCTCTTCAAAGGTGCGCCGGGCAGCGCGAAGCGGGCCTGGGCCTGCTGGGAGGGGGGGCGGAGGGCGAGGGTCTTCCCGCCGCCCCCTCCCCCCAGCGCCTCTGCGGGGCCCGGAGCGCGTCAGGCCTCCGGAGGAATGGGGCTGGGGGCTGAAGGCAGGGGAGCCCTCCCCCCCAAAGACCCCCGTTTCTCTGGGGGGGCTCGCCCTTCCCCCCCGCCCCTCCCGGTGCCCCCCCCCGCCCCGTGAGCCTCCCCAAGCGATCTCTTCCCTCCCCCCTTTCTAAAATAACAGAAATAAGGGAGAAAACGCCGCCCCGGTTTCTGAGAAAACAAAAATAATGGAGAACAGCACCCCCATTTCTAAAATAAAAATAATGGAAGACAGTCCCCCCTTTCTAAAATAACAAAAATAATAGAGAAAAGCCCCCCCCCGTTTCTAAAATAATAAAAATAATGGAGAAAACGCCGCCCCCCTTTCTAAAATAACAAAAATAATGGAAGACAGCCCCCCCCTTTCCCAAAATAACAAAAATAATAGAGGTAAGCCCCTCCCGTTTCTAAAATAACAAAAATAATGGAGAAAACGCCACCCCCTTTCTAAAATAACAAAAATAATAGAGAAAAGGGCCCCCCCTTTCTAAAATAACAAAAATAATGGAGAAAATGCTGCCCCGGTTTCTGAGAAAACAAAAATAATGGAGAACAGCACCCCCATTTCTAAAATAAAAATAATGGAAGACAGTCCCCCTTTTCTAAAATAACAAAAATAATGGAGAAAATGCCGCCCCGGTTTCTGAGAAAACAAAAACAATGAAGAAAATGCCATTTCTAAAATAACAAAAATAATGGGGGAAATAGAAGGGGTGCTATTTCAAGCCACACCCGGTCCTTCCTTTGGATTTTCCCCAAGCTGGCAACGTGAATCTGAATTATTATTTATTTTATTGCATCTTGCCACGGGGTAACTTTGTAACTCCCGGCGGCTTACGGTGTTAAAAAGGATAAAACTATACAGAATGCATAATGTAATTTGAATAAAATACTGTAAAAGTGTAAACTGTTAATTATTAGTATTACTGATTTTGAGAAGCCGATGCGGTGCTCTTTGATCTGAATCCGACCGATTGCAACTAAGAACCCATATTAGGTCTTATCTCGCAGCGATGAGGGTAGCGAGATCTAACTACTTCGCTGCCCTCATCACGTCCGCAGATAATCGCCCGGCCGCCCTGTTTAGGGTGACCCGCTCCCTCCTTAATCAGGAGGTGAGTGGGGAACCCTTGCAGGGGCGTGCCGAGGAATTTAGTCAACATCTGTTGGACAAAATCGCTCGGATTCGGACCGGTTTGGACTCCGACTGGGCAGTATCGGACGATCAGGACACGAGCGGTCTTGTCAATGTCACCTGGGAGGAGTTCGATCCTGTGACTCCGGAGGAAGTGGACAGGATCATGGGGAGGCTGAGCTCCACCACATGTTTATTGGACCCGTGCCCTTCCTGGCTGGTTTATGCAGCTCAGGAGGGGACACGAGGCTGGTTCCAGGCGGTTATATCTGCCTCTTTGAGTGAGGGTAGTTTTCCCGCCGCCTTGAAAGAGGCGGTGGTGAGACCTCTCCTCAAGAAGCCTGCCTTGGACCCGGCTATTTTGAATAACTTTCGTCCGGTCTCCAACCTTCGCTTTCTTGCGAAGGTTGTTGAGGGTGTGGTGGCGCATCAGCTCCCTCTGGTCCTGGATGAAGCGGATTATCTAGACCCGTACCAATCGGGCTTCAGGCCCGGGTACAGCACGGAGACGGCATTGGTCGCGCTGGTGAATGATCTCTGGAGGGCCCGGGACAGGGGATATTCCTCTGTTCTAGTCCTATTAGACCTCTCAGCGGCTTTCGATACCATCGACCATGGTATCCTGCTGCAGCGTCTCAGGGGATTGCGAGTGGGAGGCACGGTTCTTCAGTGGTTCTCCTCCTATCTCCTGGGACGCTCGCAGTCGGTGTTGGCAGGGGGGCAGAGGTCGACCGCGAGGTCTCTCGTTTGTGGAGTTCCTCAGGGTTTGGTCCTCTCGCCTCTCCTGTTCAACATCTACATGAAACCGCTGGGTGAGATCATTCGTGGTTTTGGAGTTGGGTATCATCAGTATGCTGATGATACCCAACTTTTCATTTCGACCCCAAACCACCCCAGTGATGCCCTCGACGTGATGTCCCGTTGCCTGGAGGCGGTCCGGGTCTGGATGGGGAGGAACAGGCTTCGACTCAACCCTGACAAGACTGAGTGGCTGTGCGTACCGGCATCTCGGGATATTCAGGATATCCCACCCCTCATTATGGGGGGTGAGTCATTATCTCCTGTAGATAGGGCTCGCAACTTGGGAGTCCTCCTAGATTCACAACTCTCCTTAGAAGACCATATTGTAGCTGTGACTAGGGGGGCCTTCGCCCAGGTTCGGCTGGTGCGCCAGTTGCGGCCCTATCTAGACCGGGATGCCTTGCGTACGGTCACTCATGCGCTCGTGACCTCTCGTCTTGATTACTGCAACGCTCTCTACATGGGGCTACCCTTGAAGACCACTCGGAGGCTCCAACTGGTACAGAATGCAGCCGCGAGAGTTGTACTGGGAGTCTCCCGATACTCCCGTGTCACACCTTTACTCCGCGAGCTGCATTGGTTACCAGTTGTCTTCCGGGTGAGGTTCAAGGTGTTGGTAATGACCTACAAAGCCCTCCATGGCATGGGTCCAGAATACCTTGGGGAGCACCTGCAGCCGGCGTCAACTTCCCTCCGCCCAGTACGCTCCCACAGAGAGGGCCTCCTCAGGGTGCCACCGGTCAAAGAATGCCGACTGGTGGCCCCCAGGGGGAGGGCGTTCTCTGTGGGTGCACCGGATTTATGGAACCATCTTCCGGTTGAGCTCCGGATGGCGCCCGATCTCTGCTCCTTCCGGCGCGATCTTAAAACTTATCTCTTTAAACAAGCTGGCCTGGCCTGATGGGACGGGGTGGGATTTTTATAAACGACTTTAATTTTAAATTTGTATTAATTTATGGGCATTGTTTAATCATGTTTTAATAATTTTAATTTTTGTATCTAGTTTTTATGTATTGCCCTGTTCACCGCCCTGAGTCCCTAGGGAGAAGGGCGGTATACAAATTAAATTAATAAATAAATAAATAAATTCTGAATGGACGTTTAGGAGGTCCTTCTTTTGGGTTCGGCCGGAAGAGGCTCAAACCTGACCAGGATGACTGGGAACCAGGGGCAAGATGAATCTGATGAATTATTATTTATTTTTATGAAGTGTGTTAGCCACCCACCTTGCCACAAGGTAACTCGGTAACTCCGGGTGATTTACGGTGTTAAAAATGATGAAACTATACAAAATGTGTATATAATTTGAATAAAATACTGTAAAAGTATAAATTGTTAATAATTATTAGTTTTATTGCCTTTCAGAATGAGGCGTGCTTTTCTGAATGGAGTTGTAGGAGGGGTTGTGTCTACTGTACTCCCCTCTGGTGAAGTGGGCTGGAGGCTAAAACATATAGGGAACGGTTGCTGGAATTGGGCATGTGTAGTTTAATGAAGAGAAGGGTGAGGGGTGACATGATAGCAGTCTTCCAGTATCTCAGGGGCTGCCACAAAGAAGAGGGGGTCAAGCTATTTTCCAAAGCACCCGAAGGCAGGACAAGAAGCAACGGATGGAAACTAGTCAAGGAGAGAAGCAACCTAGAACTAAGGAGAAACTTCCTGACAGTGAGAACAATTAGTCAGTGGAACTCCTTGCCTCCAGAGGTGGTGAATCCTCCAACACTGGAAGTTTTTAAGAAGAGACTGGACAGCCACTTGCCTGAAATGGTATAGAGTTCCCTGCCTGAGCAGGGGGTTGGACTAGATGACCTCCAAGGTCCCTTCCAACTTTATATTATTATTATTATTAAGTGGAGAGTGAGCTCTGTCAGTCCTCATTTTTTTTACAGAAGATCAACCTTTTATTGTCCTTTTTTAGTATGAGCACACCCATTCAAAACGAAATTCTGTTGCCTGCTCTCAAAAGAAAATATGTATCTATCGGTACACATACATAACACACACGATCTATCCATCCATCCATGATCTAACTCTTACTATATCTGTCTGTCTGTCTGTATCTATCATCCATCCATCCCACCCACCCACCTACCCCATACATTCATGTTTAACCACCTGTGTTTTGAAGGTTTTTAATGTTCGGCTGGTGGTATATTGCTACTTTATGAGTGGATTGATAGGGAGATGGGTGGCATTGTCAATTTAATAATAATAATCAGTGCAAGGGCTTGCTTCCAGAAATGGTGACTTTCCATCGCTTTTAAGAAAAGACTGGACAGCTGTTTGTCTAGAATGGTATCGGATCTCAGGCTTGAGCAGGGGGTTGGACTAGAAGATCTCTAAGATCCAACTCTTGTTCTGTATTTTTTCACGAGTGTCTTCTCAGTCAAAAATGTGGTAGATGTTTTCTGTAGGTCTTTGTTGTCCCCTTGCTTTCTTGGCGGAGGGGGTGTCCTATCCCGTGGTGCGTAAAAGAACAGGGCCATTGATAAGCTGTTGTGATGCTCACATGCTCACACTGGTGCTGGCTGGGTTTAAAAGCGGGGTGGGTGTGGGTGGGAGATTGTCAGAGAAAGAAAGGTGATTATTTCCTTGGGGGCACATTTGGGGGATCTAGAGATGCAGAAGCTACCAGCATTGGGTTGCAGTAATAATCCAATCGCATTTGAGCTGCAATTAGCCTCATGGAGCTGGCATCAACTGGCCCTGATCTAGAGCATATATGGATCTCGGGCACCTAATGTAAGGCTGTAGCTCTCAGACCTTTGTTAGCATGAAGATGTAACTTAAGGTAGTAATGAAATTTAGCAAATAAAAACTCAAACACTCCTACGGCCCAACCCTGGGGAACCTCGGAGTCCAGTGTTAGGTGTGCTTGCTGATTCCTGTGAAAGTGGTCCACAACTGCAGAGCAGCCCAGTCCCATGTCTCAAAGTTGCTTTTTTTCTTCAAAAGGCAGCTGGACTGTTTGTTTCCTTGGAGAAAAGGAAGAAAACGTTTCGCTTCTCATCCGAGAAGCTTCATCAGGTTCTGAGGATGGGGAAACGGACGTTCCTGCTTGCTTTTCCTTAGGGCTATCTGTTTCTTGAAGCTACGGGGGTGTCTTCAAGCTTGGCCCTTTGATGACTGGTGGACTTCAACTCCCAGAATTCCTCAGCCAGGCACGTGTGCCTGGCTGAGGAATTCTGGGAGTTGAAGTCCACCAGTCATCAAAGGGCCAAGCTTGAAGACCCCCCCCCTCTGGCTTAAGCTGTGGAAAGTCACTGCAGAAAGCAAGCGGAAGGTGAGAATGGGCACAGGAAGTAACTCAGGAGCTAAAGGAAAATAAAAGCTTAGCGAGGATGAATCTTTTTAGCCAGTAAGTTTTTCTGTGGATGCAGGAGGCATAATTTCTGTACAGACTGTTGCCAGTGTAAGGCAACGAGTGCCAGTTGGGCCTAGTGGTTAAAGCACCAGGCTAGAAACTCAGGAGATGGTGAGGGCTGCTTTAGCCACCAAAGCCGGCCCAACCCATCTCACAGGGTTCTGGTTGTGGGGGGGAAAGGAAGAAGAAGAGGAAGGAGTATTTGGTGTGTTCTCCATCTATCTATCTCTATCTATCTATCTATCTATCTATCTATCTATCTATCTATCTATCTATCTATCTATCTATCTATCTATCTATCTTGAGGGGGTTTTCTACTCCCAGGTGTTTATTTTTGTTTAACTGTCTTTAGCGCTTTTAATTTCCGTGTGTTGTGTTTTATGGATGAAAGCATCGTTTAGGTTCTCACTCTGGTTAAAACTCTTCCGTTTCATCCTAAGAGCTTCTGCTATCTTCATAGTCCAGGTAAAGTGGCTGTTCAAGTTGTAGATATCACAAAGTGTCATCTGTGGCCTTGAGACTTGAACAATCTCCTCTGCTCTTGCCAGGTCTCCCAACGCCAAGTGGCACAACAGTCTGTATCAGGAGGCAGATGCAGAGGGGCATAGGGTAGCTCTAAGAATATTGTTAGTTAGATTCAGTTACTGTTTTCATTGGCAGGATTTAGCCTAGGTTAAGTGGGAGCACCTAGGAACTTCAGGAAATCTCTAAAAAGAAAAAGGCTAAACAAGGTTGGATCTGATTAGTATTTGGATGGGAGACCACCAAGAAATGCAGAGCTGTCTTAACATTTGAAGCATCCTGGAAAAAGGCCGTCGCAAATCACTTCTGTGCTGCTGCCAAGGACATAAAGTGGAATCTCCTGGAAGTGCCTAGTAATTGAGCTCGACTGAAGGAAATTTGGGATGGCGCGGACACATGGAATAGAAAAAGTAGCATCCAGCCATCCTGCAGGATATTCAGCTATAATTTGAAGGCTTCCTCTTAGCCACACCTTCCTTTTGTGTTGGTTTGCCAATGCTCCTTCCTTCCTTCCTTCCTTCCTTCCTTCCTTCCTTCCTTCCTTCCTTCCTTCCTTCCTTCCTTCCTTCCTCCCTCCCTCCCTCCCTCCCTCCCTCCCTCCCTCCCTCCCTCCCATTTCCAGAGGGTGAATGAAGTAATACTGATGGAGCGTTGTCTTTTCCTACCCTGGCAGTGGTGCTGATTGGAGACTCCGGCGTGGGGAAGAGTAACCTCTTATCCCGTTTCACACGGAACGAATTCAACCTGGAGAGCAAGAGCACCATTGGGGTGGAGTTTGCCACCAGAAGCATCCAGGTGGATGGGAAGACGATAAAGGCCCAGATCTGGGACACGGCAGGCCAGGAGCGCTATCGCGCCATCACCTCTGCGTAAGGCTCGGGAGGGCTCGTAGGTGGCTAACGGGGTGGGGGGTGGGGGGGGGCTAAGATCATTACAGGCAGTCCTGAGCGTATGACCATAATTGAGCCCAAGATTTCCAGGGCTAAAGCAAGACGGTTGTTAAGTGAATTTTACACCATTTTACGACCTTTCTTGCCACAGTTCTTAAGTGAATCACTGGGGTTAAGTTAGTAACATGGTTGTTAAGTGCATCTGGCTTCCTCGTTGACTCGGCGTGTCAGAAGGTCACAAAAAGTGAACCCATTCCTTTTACCGCCACCCCACCACCCCAGAGGGGGAGAGACTGCAACTGTCCTAAATCCATGCCACTTTCTGAGCGGTTGAAGTTTGATCATGTGACCTTGGGGGCCCTGCAACGGTTACAAGTGTGAAAGCTGGTCATAAGTCCCTTTTTTCCATGCCGTTGTAACTCTGAACCGTCACTAAACAAAAGGCTGTAAGTGAAGGATTACCTAATATCTTGCAAGATCTTAGGATGCCCGTTTGACGAATACTCTTGGCTACGAGATGGTAAGTGGGCCCCTCGTAGTTTGTGCTGTGCTCGAGAGATCGCGTCGCGTTTTGGCTTTCAGTTTGCGTAACTCTCTTGGAATAATTTCAGCTACTACCGCGGTGCTGTCGGGGCCCTCCTGGTGTACGACATTGCCAAGCACCTGACATATGAGAACGTGGAACGCTGGCTGAAGGAGCTGCGGGATCACGCGGACAATAATATCGTCATCATGTTGGTGGGGAACAAGAGTGATCTGCGTCACCTGAGAGCCGTGCCGACGGATGAAGCCCGGGCTTTCGCAGGTTTGGGCCGTTGACGTCTCTTAGCCCACGCTCACCCAGTCTGCCGTGACCACTGCAGCCACGCCCACCCAGTGGGCCATGCACTCCCCTGCGAGCACCACAATGCTGATGCAGCCCTGGCACTTTGCAAGAAATAAGTGGGTTTTGGGTTGCAGTTTGGGCACTCGGTCTCTAAAAGGTTTGCCATCATTGGAATATAGAATAGAGCAGAATTAGAATAGAATAGAGTAGAATAGAATTAGAATGCAATAGAATTAGAATAGTACAGAATTGAATAGAGAATAGAATAGAATAGAATAGAATAGAATAGAATAGAATAGAATTAGAGCAGAATAGAATAATGAATAGAATAAATAATAGAATAGAATTAGAGCAGAATAGAATAATGAATAGAATAAATAATAAAATAGAATAATGAATAGAATAAATAATAGAATAGAATAATGAATAGAATAGAATAAAATAGAGCAGAGCAGAAAGGGACCTTGGAGGTTGTCTAGTCCAGCCCCCTGCTCAAGCAGGAGAACCTATAGCATCTCGGACAGATGATTATTGCAGGCCACCTCTATGTGAGCTGGGCAGTGTTTAATAAATAAAATGCTTCTCCAGTTCCAGTTTGACTTGAACAAACTTTGATTCCTCTACACTTAAGTTGGCAAAACTAAAGCCAGTTTGAAAACATAACGAAGCTTTGTTTTGTTGTTCATAGTTAAAGCTAGCTACAAACATCCCTTTTGGATGCAACAGCAGCTCTTCTTCATGCGAAGCTGAAGAAATAGAACTGTCTGATCCTCTCCCGGGTTGCGATGTGTAACCCAGACCAGTAATTAACCTTCAGTTAACTCATCTTATGAGGGGGGAATCCTGTTAAAACATTCAATCGGCCTTCCCCCAGTTTGCACAAAGTAGCCCTTAAGATTGAAATGATATTTTCTCTCTCTTCGCCTTGCAGAAAAAAACAACCTGTCATTCATTGAAACTTCAGCACTCGACTCGACCAACGTAGAAGAAGCCTTCAAGAACATCCTCACAGGTAAAGGAACCTGAACTCTCCGTAATAATAATAGTAATAAAGCTGGAAGGGACCTGGGAGGTCATCTAGTCCAACCCCCTGCTCAGGCAGGAAACCCTATACCATTTCAGACAAATAGCTGTCCAGTCTCTTCTTAAAAGCTTCCAGTGTTTGGAGCATTCACCGCTTCTGGAGGCAGGTAGTTCCACTGGTTAATTGTTCTCACTGTCAGGAAGTTTTTCCTTAGTTCTAGGTTGCTTGAGTAGTTTCTCCTTGATTGCTTTCCATCCTCTGCACTTGAAGTGTGGCCACAGTCCCGCGTGGGTACAAGGGCTTGAATTTTGCGATTGTATAGTGTGGTGGTGCCGGGGTTAGAATGCAGTACCGCAGGCTACTTGTGTTGACCGCCAGCACTTTGGCAGTTCGATCCTGACCAGGCTGAAGGTTGACTCATCCTTCCGAGGTCGGTAAAATGAGGACCCAGATTGCTGGGGGGGGGGCGCTCATATGCTGACTCTGTAAACCGCTTAGAGAGGGCTCCGAAAGCGCCGGGAAGCGGTATATGAGTCTAAGCGCTGTTGCTATTGCTGTCACTCATCTCCATCTGGCAAACTCCTGACTGACAGGAAAGGAATTGTGCGGTTTGTAGGATGGGTCTTATCACGATGGTGCTGCCCGATGGAAACTTGAATTGCATCCACCCCTCCTATGTGGTTCTTGCCAAGTTTAGCCTCATCGCATCTCGTATACAGTTCTCTCTCTTCCACTGGATAAAATGCGATTCACACGACCGTTTAGGATTAGCTCCTGGTCTTACCAAATGGCAAGCGGAAAGCTCTACACTGAAGGGCAGAGTTTATTTGCCGTGCTAAATTTCCAGAAACCAAATTCTCCCTCCGTTTAGCGTGATGGGGGAAAGAGGAGAAGGTGTGTGAAATCCAAGTGGAACATCAGGCGCGCGTAAAGTGGGGAATGGGTCTTGATACAGATAGTCCTTGATCTACGACCGTCCCTTTAGTGACCGTCCAACGTGATAACGGCGTTAAAAAAGTGACTTGCGACCGGTCCTCGTGCTTACCGACCCTGGCAGCATCCCCGTGGTCACGTAATTGTGATTCAACTGTGTGGCAACTGTGCTTGTTGCTGGGGATCTCCCATAACTCTCCCAGTTTCTTGGGGAAATTAATTGCCCCTCCCTGGAGTAAAGGGAGCAAGGGGCCTTGGGTTAGTGCTGCTTTCTGTACACAGATGTTGAGGCAGGTGGGGTGGGAACCTGGGGCTGGGCCAGGAAAGTAGAGTCAGTATCTGAAACCAATTCCACCTTTGTGGAGATTTTCAGTCATCCTAGCCCACAGGTCTGCAACCCGCAGCTCCGGAGCTGCATGCGGCTCTTTCAGCCGTCTCCTGCGGCTCCCGGTCCTCTGCCATGTGCAGTCCAAAAAAAAAAAAAAGTGGGACTAAAAAAGTTCAACCAATCAATTCAAATATGCAGGGTAGGTGCATATCTCGCCTTGGCTCCACTCTTCAGTCAAACCCTGTTCTGCGCATGCGCGCATTTATGCCCATGTGCACACATTTTTTGCGGCTCCCAGTTTTTCCTTTTGTGACGGAACCGGTTCCGAGTGGCTCTTTCACTCTTTCAGGTTGCTGACCCCTGTCCTAGCCATTGTTGTCCCAAAGGTGCCTTTTTCAGGAGGCAATTGGGCTTTCTTGTTTTCCTTTGAAGACATTTTGCTTCTCATCCCGGAAGCTTCCTTCAGCTCTGACTGGATGGTGGGGAAGGGGAGGATTTACACTCCTTGCAGACAGCTGGTCATTTGCATCATTGAGGCCACTCGGAGGTTTCTCTGTGTCCTCAGGGTCACCTGAGGGGTGCAAGTGGGTGTGGAGCCTCCTTGGAACTGCTGAAGGGACTCTTTTGTGGACTGGAGATAGACGATGTTGAATTCCCTCCCCCTCCTCCGCTCCAAGTGGCCTCAACGACCCTCTTTAAAAGGAGGCAAATGACCAGCTCTCTGCAAGGAGTACAAATCCTTCCGTTCCCCACCATCCCGTCAGAGCTGAAGAAGCTTCTGGGATGAGAAGCGAAACGTCTTCAAGGAAGAACCAGGAAGCCCAGTTGCCTCCTGAAAAAAGGCACCTTTGGGACAGTTCCACCTTCCTGCTGCCCAGTCGCCAGCCTTAATCCCAGGTAGGCAGATGCTTAGGGGCCCCGGCTTCCCCCTCTTGTTGGGTGGGCCCAGTTGGTGGTGCTGCCTTCTGAGAAGGAAATCCCCCTCGGGGGCAGCAAACTCAGGTCAAGGAGCCGGGGTGGTAGCTGTCGTCCAAGAAGCCTCCCAACGGCTTTCAGAGGCACCTGTGCCGGAGGCAAACACCTGTTCGATCCCGTGGTTGGAGCGGCGGACTCCAGGGAGCCGAGAGCTTTGTGCCGCGGCAACGTCCCTGCTTGATGTGCGTTGCTGTGTTGGCAGCGTGGTCCCACGAGGCCGAGAATCCTGGAAGGCTTTAACCTGCCCTCACGTGGCATCGAGTCTGGGGGCCACCTTAGCAACTGTGAACGGTGCAGCTTTGGGTTGCCCTGCTCAAGAGTCTCTTCTCACAATCATTCGTAGCTTAGGTGGCCTCGGGCACGTGGACTGTTACGATGCGCCGCAGGTGGGGCTGCCCTGGGAGGCTTTAGCTGGCCCAGAATGGGAGAGGTTTCCAAAAGGTGCTTGGGGAATTCCCTCGTTTTCCGGTGGCAGTCTGGCCCAGGGGCTCCTGAGCAGTGGATGCCATTGTTCCTGAGTGGCTAGGTGGGGCAATCCCGTGTTATACCGCGGTCTTCTGTGACATACAAGGACCAGCCATGATGACGATGGTGGTGGTAATTCTGATTCTCAATGGCTCTGGGGGGATGTTTGGACTGCCGAAGCCAAGCAAATCTGAGCATGGGAGTTAGACTGTGGTGATGTGATATAGGAGGTGAGGTAGGCTTGAGTGGGCTGTCATCCAGTGGCTGGGGAGGAGCCATCGTAGACATCACCCACCTGGTTGCTTTTGGACTTGGGCTCCTTCTCCAGCAGCAGGTAAAAGCCAGACAGGTGTGCAAGAACTTTCTGACGTGACTTTAGAACTCCCCTCCTGTTTGCTTGAGGTTATTTCCCCCCGTGTTTTTGATGCTTGCTTAATATTGAGGACCCCGCCGTTTTCTTTTACTCCTATATGTTACGTTTTGTTGTTGTTGTTGTTACTTGCGAAGTCGTGTCCCACCCTTCGCAACCCCATGGACAACGTTCCTCCAGGCCTTCCTGTCCTCTACCATCTTCTGGAGTCCATTTAGGATCACGCCTCCTGCTTCAGTGACTCCATCCAGCCACCTCATTTTCTGTCGTCCCCTTCTTCTATTGCCCTCCACCTTTCCCAGCATGAGGCTCTTCTCCAGTGAGTCCTCCTTTCTCATTAGGTGGCCAAAGGATTTGAGTTTTAGCTGCAGGATCTGGCCTTCTAAAGAGCAGTCAGGGTGGATCTCCTCTAGGACCGACCGGTTGGATCGCCTGGCAGTCCAAGTTATGTTTTACTTTTGGTATTTTGTCCTTGGTTATATTGTGCCTTTCAGGTTAGGGTCTGATGATGGTTATTTTACAGGCAATTTTAATCCTACTCTGCCTCTTTCAACTTTTTGCTGTACTGATGGCACAGCTGAGCTGGTCAGCTGAAAAGTTGGCAGCCCGGATTCAAAACCCGTTACTTGCCCCAGCTCCTGCCCATCTCGCAGTTAGCAAGCATGCAGAAGTGAGTGGATAAACTTCAGCAGGAAGGTGACAGCGCTGCATGAGCCTTTGGCGTATAACCACTCTGGAGAAGGGCGGGATATAAATGGAATTAAAATAAATAAATAAATAAATAAATGCCTTCAGGCAAGGCCTGGCTCCCTCGGCTAAGAAACGGAGATGAGCACACACACACACACACACACACACACCGGAGATGGACACAACTGGACAAGGGGAACCTTTAGCTTTTATTATTTAATTAAGTAAGCCACCAAGTGTCATTGGATCGCAGTGGGGTACAAACACACACACACACATACACAAAATCAGCAGAATAAATACGTGGATATAATTTACTTGGACTTCAGTAAGGCATTTGATAAAGTAGATCACAACCTACTACTTGATAAGATAAAAATATGTGGGTTAGATAGCATCACCACCAGATGGATTCGTAGCTGGCTGACAGGCCGTACTCAGCGTGTGGTCCTCAATGGAACCGCATCTACATGGAAGGAAGTGTGTAGTGGGGTGCCCCAGGGCTCTGTTCTGGGCCCAGTGCTCTTCAACATCTTCATCAATGATTTGGATGAGGGGATAGATGGGGAACTCATCAAATTTGCAGATGACACCAAGCTGGCAGAAATAGCCAATACTCCAGAAGATAGGCTTAAGATACAGGAGGATCTGGACAGACTCGAACGCTGGGCACTATCTAACAAAATGAAATTCAGTGGTGAAAAAAGTAAAGTTCTACATTTAGGCAGGAAAAATCAAATGCATAGGTATAGTATAGGTGGTACCTTGCTCAATAGTAGCAACTGTGAGAGGGATCTCGGAGTCCTAGTAGACAATCACTTCAATATGAGCCAGCAGTGTGCTGCAGCTGCCAAAAAAGCCAACACAGTGCTAGGCTGCATTAACAGAGGGATAGAATCAAGATCAAGTGAAGTACTAATACCACTTTACAATGCCTTGGTAAGGCCACACCTGGAATACTGCATCCAGTTTTGGTCACCACAATGTAAAAAAGATGTCGAGACTCTAGAAAGGGTACAGAGAAGAGCAACAAAGATGATTGGGGGACTGGAGGCTAAAACATATAGGGAACGGTTGCTGGAGTTGGGTATGTCTCTAGTTTAATGAAGAGAAGGACCAGGGGTGATAGGATAGCAGCCTTCCAGGATCTCAGGGGCTGCCCCAAAGAAGAGGGAGTCAAGCTATTCTCCAAGGCACCTGAAAGCAGGACAAGAAGCAATGGATGGAAACTAGTCAAGGAGAGAAGCAACCTAGAACTAAGGAGAAACTTCCTGACAGTGAGAACAACTAACCAGTGGAACAACCTGCCTCCAGAAGTGGTGAATGCTCCAACACTGGAAGTTTTTAAGAAGAGACTGGACAGCCATTTGTCTGAAATGGGATAGGGTTTCCTGCCTGAGCAGGGGGTTGGACCTGATGACCTCCAAGGTCCCTTCCAACTGTTGTTATTGTTGCTGCTGCTGCTGCTATTGTTATTGTTATTATTATTGCTGATTTTTCATAATTTCCAAGCCAATAAAGGACATTATCTCCTGGATCCCAGCAAATGCCAAGCGGACGACTCCGTCTTGCAACATGCTGGATCCATCTGTTTTTTCCCCCCTTAACCTGGGACCCTGGTATCCCAGACTGCGTTTTTATGGGGTGGGTCACCCTCACTAGGGTGTGTTCCCCAGTTGCTTATGGTTGGGGGGGGCGGGAAACGTAAGAAATGTATATCACCAGAGTCCCCCCCCCCCCGGTCTCCTTTGCAGAGATTTATCGCATCGTGTCCCAGAAGCAGATTGCGGATCGGTCTGCCCATGACGAGTCTCCGGGGAACAACGTGGTGGACATCAGCGTGCCTCCCACCACCGACGGACAGAAATCCAGTAAACTCCAGTGCTGCCAGAACCTGTGACCTCCTTCGGCTGCCGCCGCCCATCCTCCTCGGTCACACGTGGGCACTTCCTTGGCCCCCTCCCGCCCTTTGCTGACCCCTCTTTCCTCCCTTCCATTTTAGGGCGTTCTCAAGAGGGTTGACCTCCCCTCCCCTGGGACTGGGGATGAAAGTAATGCTGGGGGGGGAGGGAGGGGGGCTTTGAAATCCCACATTGAGCTAGGAAACGTTTTCTCGCGTGTGCAGGCGTGCTCCCTGTGTGCCTCATGTAGAGGAATGGAAAGGATGGGTGCTTAAGGGACCTAAAGAGAGCGTTGTGTGGGTGTTACGTTATTTTCTGTTTTTTTTAGGGGGGGGTTGCCATTCAGGCTGCTTTGCAGGCAGGAAAGAACTCTCATGTCAGGGAAACCACTTGGCGGGGCGGCCTTCTGTCTTGGTGGCGTGCCAACCCCTGCACGCTCACACCTGGAAACGCATCGCTGGCTCTGCCACCCGGTCACCTTCTCTCGGGCCCTCTTTCCGGTCTCATGCAAGTAGGTTTGTGGGGGGTGGGTGTAGTTTTCCTCATTTTCTCTCCCCTGCCCTGCCCCTCCTCCCCACCCCACCCCCCGCGTTCAGTTTGGGGCAGTGAAGTGTGTCTGTGCGCGGTGACCTCGGCCGTCTCCCCAGCCTCCACCAGAGCCTTGCGCACCCTCAAGAACCGGCTCCGATACGTCACTCTGGCATGACACTAACCAGTTTAATACATGAAGGGCCAGCTGACCCGGCCTCTCTCGGGTCCCTTTTCACCGTAGGGATGCTTCCCCTTGTATATCTCTGAGATCCCATCCTTGCATGTCGCTTTCTTCTCCAGCTAGTCCCTGCCCTTCCCCCTCCTCTCCTCCCCCTCCCCCCCTTTCGGATTGAGTGCGAAGCAATATTTTTCATGCCATGTACATAACTTGCACTGGTAAGGTTGTTTGGAGGAATCGTGGTAGAGAATCAAATACTTGATAGCTCCCTTTTTTTAAATAATAGTTGAGCATCTTAGAATTTGTATTATTACCTCCTCTGAGTCACTTGCTGCTTATCTTTTATCATCTTAATACGCAGGCCTCTCTATTCACCCTCCCCATCCTCTCTCTCCCTCCCTCCCTCTCTCTCTCTCTCTCTCTCTCTCTCTCTCTCTCTCTCTCTCCCTCCCTCCCTCTCTCTCTCTCCCTCCCTCCCTCTCTCTCTCTTTCTCTCTGTCTCTCTGTCTGTCTGTCTGTCTCTCTCTCTCTGTCTGTCTCTGTCTCTCTCTCTCTGTGTCTGTCTCTCTGTCTCTGTCTGTCTCTCTCTTTCTGTCTCTCTCTGTGTGTGTATCTGTCGGTCTTTCTCTGTGTGTGTGTCTTGTCTCTCTGCCTCTCTCATCTTCCTTCCCTAAGGATTTAGGTTATTCCCCCCCCCAAAAAAAATGTATTTAGTGCAATGAAAATCTAACCCTGGGCAAGGAAAAACATTGTGTACCCCTAGTTAGACTGTTTGCTGGGAAACCGTCATTCGCAGGAAAGGATCTTGATTCCACCAAACTTGATACTGTTGTTGTGATTATTATTATTATTATTATTGGCTGTTTGGCTTTTTGAAGCAGGGATGAAAACAGCTGATGGGCTACGGATTTCCAAGGAATCACGACAGCCTCTGGCTGGGCCGCCAGCCGCAGCGTGTCTGTGCGCTTTGCAAGCGGAGTTTTGCTCTTGCCCCATTGATTCGGGGCACGTTCACGAGAGCGGGACGGCTGCCCTAGCTTCCGTTTTCCTTCAGAGGGTAATTTCCACATTCCTCTATTCCTTTGCCTAGAGATTCTCAAACGGCAGATGGTGTTTTTTAGCCGATTAACCTTTTTTTTTTTTAATCCCGTTTTGCCGTTGGAATTTTTTAACCTCTGACCGATTGAGAAAACCCTTTTATGGATAGCCTGGGAAGAGAGGAAGGAAGCTCCCCTGGCAGCTGATCTCTGGACCGGCTGATGGCCTCCCCCCCCCCCCGGGCTTGTTCCCCTCCGCTTTCCCGGTGGGGTTTCCGACTCATAACGCCAGGCAGAAAATAAAAAGAGCATTTATTTTGGAGCCTGGCCGTTTATCCCGACTCTTCGGAGGCTGAAGGACGCTGCAGAGTCTGCCCAAGCCACAAAGCCACCTTGTAGTCTCGTGGCTGGGAAAAGCAGGAGAGGCGTGGACATTCTCCGTCTCCTTGCTTATCTCTTTCCCCACCACCCGCCCGCCCACCCCTCACATCCGCACACACAGCGAGACCTTTGCTTCTTCCTCTGACACAAGGCAGTCCAGGGTGCGGGTTCAGCCATTATACAACCAGCGGAGAAAATCCGGCTGGCTTGGGAGTAAGTGAACAGCCTCCCGCTTTAAAGAGAGTTGGGTTTGGCTCAGCCCCGTAGCTCCTTCTCCACTTTGGACCCAAGGCCCCAGACCTCCTAGGACAGGGGGTCCTCATCAAACCTGGCCGCTTTTAAGACCTGGTGGACTTCCGCTCCCAGAATTCCCCAGCCCCGTGGGGAGTTGAAGTCCACAAGTCTTAAAAGTGGCCACGTTTGATGAGGACCCCCTGTGCTAGTAGATCAAATCTCTGTCCAATGGAAGGCTATCCTCTTTCTGGGACCCTCTGCTCCCCCTTGATTGGTCTCCACATCTACCTTTGGAAGAGTGACTAGATTCCCCCCCCCCCGTCCTCCCCTTCCCACAGTAAGGACTCAGTCTCAAGTCACACACACACACATTTATTTATTTTTTGTCTTTGGTTCTGGAGGCTTTTTTCTCGAAAGGAACCCAGGAGTAATTTGACAAAAACCATTAAAATAAAAATAAAAAAATCCAGCCCCTGCAAGGATAGAGGAAAGGAGGGGAGCAGAGTGGGAGGTGTTGGGAAAGAAACGCCCTCTCTCTCCCCCCCCCCTCACCCTTCCCAGTCTGGAGGACCTCGGCAGTCCTTCCGAGCGCGGGCAAGTTAGCGGTCCGCACGCTTCACGCGGTTTGCGTCTCGAAATGAATCCTGGCGTGGCAATCTCTTCCCTGCTCCGGATAGCAGCGGCCTAACTGAACGCCATAGGAGGCCTGGCCTGAGTTTGGCTCTTCTCTGCTCCCCAGTTTTTTTATTTTTGATTTTGGACTTGCTGTTGCTAACTCTCCGTTGCCTCTCCTGCCGCCGCCGCTGCTGGCCCCCTTCGGGGCTGAAGACCCCCCCCAGGGCCAAGGAAGAGGAGAAGACAGCCCGGGTTGCCTCTGCTGGGTCCTCGCTTTGCTAAAAGGCAGTGCTGGAGGTCCGGGCCCCTTTCCTTCCTGCGCGTAGATGGCCTGCTTCCTTTCTAGATGGACCTTTGGCTCTTGGCCACAGGGAGTGCAAACCCCTTGGGCAGGGGTCTTCAAACCTGGCCCTTTGATGACTGGTGGACTTCCACTCCCAGAATTCCTCAGCCAGCAAAGTCACCAAAGGGCCAAGTTTGAAGACCCCTGCCCTTCAGGCATCTCTGCCTCCAGCAGCGAAGCTGGAGAGAGCATTGCAAGCATTGCAACAGGTTTTAAAGAGGACAGTGTGACTGTTCTGGCTCGGGGCGTTTAAACCCCCCCCCCCCCAAAAAAATGCTGGGGCTTTGGAATCGGCCGCGAAACTCTGGAAAGGCCGTTGAAACTTCTCCCCTGGCCTGACCTGAACCCCCCCCCTCGGGGTCTTGTCAGATCTCTGGAGGTGGGGGGGGGGTCGGGTGATGGAGGAGTCACGTTTTTATTCCTTCCCCTCCCCCCCTCCCCTCCCTCTCTTCTTCGCTTCCTGTTAAGTGCAATTCCCCTTGTAAATAACCGCCCTTGGATTTTGTGCATGGTTACTCTGTATTGTGGTTATATAAAGATTGCCAAACCCAACAGCTTCTGTGCCTGCCCTTTTTTGCTTTTATTTTTTTTAAAAAAAATAATAATAATCTGAGAAATAGGTCCTTGTGACTGGGTGTGTTTTGGGCAAACTTTCAGCTGGGGCAATGGGGTGGCGGGGGTGGGAAGTGAACCAGTTGAGATTCCAGGAAAAAAAGACCACCTCCAAGCTTTTTCTTTTTCTTTTTTTTCTTTGGGTTTCCGAGATCAGCACGCGGGACAGTTCCGCCCTAGAAGCCTTGAACTGTTTCTTAACGCAGGCAGATTTTTTTTTTGAAAAAAACAAACCACTTTATGAACCGGACGGCTGCCGCCTCACCTCACCGCATGGTATACTTTTGTTTCCATTTAGCGCACAGCGCGAACGTATCTGCTGTGGTTTCTGAGCCGGCGAGGGACGGTCAGTGAAACGTCAGCCCTTTCCCTTTCTGTTTCCTCCATGAGCACCAGGGGGTGGGTGGGTGGGTGGATGGGTGGGGGCTTCAGTTTGGATGCAGGTGCTGCCGCTTGGATCAGCTGATGGGCACGTGGCAGGTCAGTCAGTACAGTTAACTATGATTTGCACGGTTTGGGCCACCCTGTCCTTCCCCCGTGGCTTGTGGAGGAAGCCATGAAGGTCTGGTTGATATCCTGTCCTAAATAACCCCTTTTCCCCTAGTAGTTGACTTAGTTAATTTAGCTAAGCCAGCCGCTGAGATTGTTCCAGGCTAGCGACCCAACACTGGGGGTTTGGGCTTAAAGGGCCAGGAAGGCTGGATTCACATCACACGCTGACCCTAGGCGTCCGTATTGTGCCTGGTGGGCAAACTTAGTCTCTGCTGTCAATCTGCGATTCAGCCACACAAATCCGGGAGGAAGAATTCAGCCGGGGATAACCGTGCTGTGCGAACTGTTTTTGACCAGGAAGCTTCCTCGTGGACTCAGAATGTGGAGAGATGCCTTGAGGCCACCCAGTCTATCTCTCTGTTTTGGGTTAGGGTCCCCAGTTAAAGGACCCCTGATTGACAGCTGGTTAGCCACCCACGGCCGTATTTGAAAAAAGGGAGTCCCACCCATCGCCTCTCCGGAGCCTGCTCTTAGATTCCAAGTGTTTTGGTTGCTTCTGGCTTTGCGTTGTGTTGTGTTGCAGCTTTCCTCTTGCCGTGGCTTTGATCTATTAAATCTATATACTGTCGAGTGACTCTGGGCATTGCTCTACGAATCCAGCTGTGGTGGTTTAGAATGTGTTAGCAGGACCCCCGGGGCCTTGTTCAAACTATGGTTACAGAATAAACCAGCATAGATGGTCACTTGGGACCAGCATGGTCCACCATTCTCAGCAAAGTGTTAAGGTCTTTCCACAAACGAGTGAATCTCCCTTCCTTAAGCCAGCTTCCCATCGAGCACTAAACCAAGAGGCCATTGTCTGCAGGTGTTCATAAACGATAGTTTAAAATTTGATCGTCTCGTGTGAACCCAGCCAAGGGCAGTTCATCATTTTTGACCAGGCCAACTGTGGCTTAATGCTAGCCTGTTCTGTGCTTTAACCCGGAGGGATACGTTTTTATACCGACTAGAGTCGTAGATACGGCGGGACTAATATATTAGCGTTCTTTTATTTACAGTATTGTGTATATATAAGAAATCAATCCACTCATCTGTCGTGCTGGGATGTGTGTGTGTGTGTGTGTGTGTGTGTGTCTCTTAACCGGCTGAGCTCTAATATTGTGCATTCATACGTTAAGGGTCAGTTCTAGGACTTGGTGTTAATTTCTTAAACGTAGCCCATTGTCATGCCCAGCTGATAACAATAAATGCAGGAATATGGAAAATTGGAAAGATGCTAAGCCAGGGGCACGCAGAATTGATCATCATTGTTACTAGGATATACACAGGACAAGGCCGACAGCCTAAAAGCTGGCTGAGGAACTCTGGGAGTTGAAGTCCACAAGTCTTAAAAGTTGCCAAGGTTGAGGGCCCCTGGTTAAGACAATTGAATTGGACCTAAAGCAGCGTTTCTCGGTCTTGACGAATTTACAAACGGGCGGACTTCAACTCTCAGAATTCCTCACCTTAAAGCCACACAGGCTGAGAAACGCCGGTCTGTTGTATTTCTTCTGCGGTGGGATGCTTGCCCAGTGAGACATTAACACAGTTCAATGAAGAATAATAGGAAAGAAGGCGAATCGGCAGCCTGGCATTTGGGCCATGGGGTGTTTGATGGATAAAGGACGGAATGGTGTATTATCCAGAGACGAGGAACGGTTAGGTTTGAAAGGGGGAAAAATAAAACTTCAGCACTTTTGCGTTGGACTTTGGCTCTAGAGGGTTACAGCTGATGGGTTTTGCTACTGACAAGCTTTGTTCGGGAAAAACCAGAAGGATGTGTTGAGAAGATGCCCAGTAAACTTTCAGAAAGCCGGGCAGGATCATTAGCAAGACACAGGACAGATTCGGATTCCCGGATTGTTCTGAAACGAAGATGCAATTCTGCAGATCTACGTGGCTGACGGTTCCCCCAAAACAGGCTTCGAAAATTCCCCTTTTCTCACCGGGTGACTCTGGTCCTGTTACTCTCTCGCAGCCCAGCCCAGACCTTGTGGCAGTCTGGAAAAATGGGAGGAAGGACGTCCCTTATGCCGTCTCCGGTTTCCGTTGCAAATTGGACAAAGCCCTTTGGGAACTTAAAAAGTTAAAAACTTAGAACTTTGGAAACGTAAAAAGCTTTAGAACAGCAGCCCTTGGTAGAGAGCAGGAATATTCATTCTTTCCAATGGGTATTTTTGTACGGTTTCTCTGGATTTAATGGGCATCCAAAGACAGCCGTTGTGAGCAATATTTGTTTAAGAGATTCTTCATCCCACTTCTATTACTTTGTAAATTAAGTGGTGAATGTAGATAATACTCTTTTCTCCTCTTTTCCCGACGACAACAACCCTGTGAGGTGGGTTGGGCTGCGAGAGTAACCAGCCCTAAGTCGCACAACTGATTTTCATGTCTAAGGCGGGACTAGAACTTGCCATTGCCTGGTTATTGGCCCAAAGTCACCCAGCCGGATTTCATGCCTAAGGCGGGACTAGAACTCACCGTCTCCTGGTGATTGGCCCAAAGTCACCCAGCCGGACTTCATGCCTAAGGCGGGATTAGAACTCACCGTCTCCTAGTGATTGGCCCAAAGTCACCCAGCCGGATTTCATGCCTAAGGCGGGACTAGAACTCACCGTCTCCTGGTGATTGGCCCAAAGTCACCCAGCCGGATTTCATGCCTAAGGCAGAACTAGAACTCACCGTCTTCTGGTGATTGGCCCAAAGTTTTTAATTTGGATTAGATTGATGAGGTCTTACCAAGCTCGTGCATGCTCTGTGCCTGGGAGGTATATACTATTTCCAACCCCAGTTACAAAGGGAGAGTTATCCACTGCCCAGAAGTCACGACCTATAAATGCTTATACATAAGCATGCATTATCGTGCTTAACTAGCCGCTGAATTCCAGAATTCAGTTTGGGGTTAGCGTGGCCCCAGGAATTTTCCAAGGTGTCATGGAGCGTACGCTCAAGGGCATTCTGGGTGTCTGCCCCTACTTCGACGATGTGCTCCTCGCCGGCGAGTCCGCTGAGGTGCTTGCAAGGAGGCTCAAAGCCGTCCTTCAACGGTTCCGCGAAGCGGGACTTAAAAAGAAACAAAGGTAACATAGGGGTCCCTTCCACTGAGTTCCTGGGATTCCATATTGATGCCGAGTCCAAGCTGAAGGCTATTCAGCTGGCACCTAGCCCCAGGTCAAAAGGAGAGCTTCGGGCATTCCTGGGTCTTTTTAATTTTTACCATGCGTTCCTTCCTAACAAGGCCACAGTGGCAGAGCCGTTACACCGGCTCTTAGACAGAAATACCCCATGGACGTGGACCAAGGTGCAGTGTATGCCTCCCAGCATACACAAAGGAACAGCACAGCAGGAGGCTGATGGTGCAGATCAGCAGAGGGGTTGGACAGCTCCGGGCGATAACTACTCACTCAGGATAAGCCTAATGAGTTAAGCTGTTGACAGCCCCAGGCATGGTCAGCCTGGTGGGAAGCCAGGATCTACACCCATTGTCACCTGCACTGGCAGGAAGCCCAGGTTTGAACTGATTGGATGCCATCCACCTGGGCAGGTACAAATAGACGCCAGGCTTCCCTGTTTCCCCAGTTTGTTCTGTTCAGAATAAACTCATCTTTACCCCAGCTCTGTGTCCGTCTCTATGTGAAGCACGCGACTTTACACAAGGTAAACAGTTTTAAGGCAGTAAAGTCACTACTGTCCTCCAATTCAGTGCCCGCTCACTTTAAAGAGTCATTGCCTGCATGCATTGCATGTGACGCATCTCCTTATGGGCTGGGGACTGTCCTAAGCCATTTGACAAGTGATGGGACTCCAGTGCCCATTGTCTATTCTTATTCAAGGACATTGTCTTCAGCTGAGTGCAATGACGCTCAGATTGACAAGGAGGCCTTGGCCAATGTGGCCGGGGTGAAGAAATTCCATGATTACTTACTTGTATGGCAGGGAATTCACGGTCTTCACCGACCATAAGCCACTGTTGGGGTTATTTACTACAGGTAGGCAGACACCTCAAATACTGTCCCCTAGGATGTTAAGATGGTCCAGCTTTATGTCAGCCTACAGCTGCAGGCTGATTCACAAACCCGGCAAAGACATGGGCCACGCAGACGGCCTTAGCAGGTTGCCATTGCCACAGGTAGAGCCAGATCTGGCTCCGGCAGCTCGCATTTTGTCAGTTCAGGATTTGCCTGAATTTCCCCTCCGTGCTGGGGATGTGACTGCAGAAACTGCTGCAGACAAAATTTTAAGTAGAGTTTTGTCATGGATCCACACAGGGTGGCTGGAAAACAGCCCTGGACCAGAGTTCCAGAGCTACTTCACACGTAGACCCGAGCTTTCAGCTCAGAAGGGTTGCATCTTATGGGGGAGCAGGGTTATTGTCCCCAATTCATTAAGGAACCGTGTGCTTCAGTCTCTGCATGAGGGACATCCGGGCATAGTCCGGATGAAGGCATTGGCATAAAACTACCTATGGTGGCTTGGGTTAGATAAGGCTATCGAGGCTCAAGTACACGGGTGTTACACGTGTCAACAGTCCAGGCCAGACATGCCACATGCTCCTGTCCACAGATGGGAGGAAACTCATACGCCGTGGTCAAGAATTCACATTGACTTCGCTGGACCCTTTCAGGGACAGCTGTTTTTGATAGTGGTCGACAGCCACTCTAAATGGTTGGAAGTAATTCCTGTTGCAACTATGACTACTGCTAGGACCGTCCAGGTGCTTAGAAAGCTTTTTGCCACACACGGGCTACCGGACGTCGTCGTCTCTGACAATGGGGCCCAGTTCACGGCGGCAGAGTTTCAAGCCTTCTTGAGGACTAACCTCATAAGGCAAGCAACATCGGCTCCTTTTCACCCCTCGACTAACAGGCAGGCCGAATGCATGGTGCACACAACAAAGGAGTCACTCAAGCGCATAGTGACCGGAGATTGGCACCATAGGTTGGCTGATTTCTTGCTGTGCCAGCACACTACGCCTTGCACAGCAACAGGCAAGAGCCCAGCAGAGCTTCGCTGGGGAAGAAGACTCATCACGAAGCTGGATAGATTGCATTGTGACCGGGTGGCAGCAGGCCCAAAGGCTACAAGGGGATTGCAAGTGGGTGATGGGGTGTGGGTCCGAAACTATGGGCATGGGAACTTGTGGGTGCCGGGTAAAATTGTCAAAATTTCGGGACCTCTTTCCTACAAGGTGGCTCTGGGTGGGGAGTGAGTCATTCGCCACCATATTGATCAGCTGCAGAAGCATTTTGCAGAATGGCCACTAAGCGAGGACCTCATGGCAGGTCCGCAAATAGGGCCAGAAACCGGCAGCCAAGCAGGGCAGTTCACACGCTCTGAGGACTCAAGCAGTCAGCACAATGGGGAGGTGGTCATAGATGGACAAAGTCTGGGAGTGCAACATGGGTCTCCAGACTGGGAAAGTCAACCCGAACAAGGCAGCAACTGCACTGACTCTTCTTCTTCTACTTTGGACTTTGGTTTGGGCCGACCTGGAATGGCCAGCCAAAGAGACTCCAGTCAATTCGACTCTTGTGAACTTGTGAGCCCTGGGCTACCCAGCCCAGCAGGCAAACTGGTAGACCTGGGGTTGCCTGGGTCCCCCAGACGGTCTGCAAGGGTGCACAGACCACCACATTTGCAAGACTTTATTCTCAAATAATAATGTGTGTACATTCTAGGGGGGAGGAGTGTAATGTATTGGGATTTTACTTGAACTGTGTTCACGTGTCTTGAATGCTGCTTAAGGTTGCTCAATTGAGGTGTCTGTGTTTACGGTCGCTGACTAGCCAGACATGCAGTCACCAAGAAGATCATTGGATGATTTGGGGCAGGAATGGGTTCCTTTAAACCAGACATGTCAAACACAAGGCCCGGGGGCCAGATCCGGCCCGCGAAGTGGTTTCATGCGGCCCGCGAAGCCATCCTGGAAAGAGTGAGGGAACGGCCCCCACTGCCTTGGCCCTGGCCCAGAGACCCTCCTTCTGCCAGAGACCCCCAGATCTGTCCCACTCCTGCCCAGGCCCCCATAGGCACCCTTGATGCGAATGATGTAGAGCTGGCCACGCCCACCCAGTAGGCCGTACGCACTCTAGCCACGCCCACCCAGTAGGCCACACCCACCCAGTAGGCCACACCCACCCAGCCCCCTGAGGGCAACCGCAATTCTGATGCGGCCCTCAATGAAATTGAGTTTGACACCCCTGCTTTAAACCTATTGGCCGCCACCTAGTGGCCAACTGTATAAGTAGCTGCGCAGAAGCCTCTGATTCAGTTCTGTTCCTGTTTGCGTCAATAAAGAAATGTTCCTGTTTGAAACCTCTCGTCTTGCTTCCTGCCTCCAAAGAACGCACTACACAACAGCTTTATTGTTTATGCCTCAAACTAGACCAGGGGTCTTCAAACATGGCCCTTTTATGACTTGTGGGCTTCAACTCCTAGAATTGGAGTTGAAGTCCACAAGTCATAAAAGGGCCACGTTTGAAGACCCCTGGACTAGACAAACCACAGTACGAGTCAATAGAAATGCTTTTTTGGGGTGATTTTTTTTAAAGATTTATTGGGCTCTACCGCTCAAAGTGGGTGAAGTGTACCCGCTTGGGTGCAATTCTGCCCACGCAGTCTGGAAAAGTAATAATCTCTATATAATATTGTATAGATTGTTGTTGTTGTTGTTAGCTGCGAAGTCGTGTCTGACCCATCGTGACCCTATGGACAACGTTCCTCCAGGCCTTCCTGTCCTCTACCATCTTCTGGAGTCCCTTTAAGCTCACGCCTCCTGCTTCAGTGACTCCATCCAGCCACCTCCTTCTCTGTCGTCCCCTTCTCCTCTTGCCCTCCATCTTTCCCAACATGAGGCTCTTCTCCAGTGAGTCCTTCCTTCTCACTAGGTGGCCAAAGTTTTAGCTGCAGGATCTGGCCTTCTAAAGAGCAGTCAGGGTTGATCTCCTCTAGGACTGACCGGTTTGATCGCCTTGCAGTCCAAGGGACTCGCAGGAGTCTCCTCCAGCACCAGAGTTCAAAGGTCTCAATTCTTTGGCGCTCAGCCTTTTTTATGGTCCAGCTTTCACAGCCATACATGGCAACTGGGAAGACCATAGCCTTGACTATACGCACTTTTGTTGGCAGGGTGATGTCTCTGCTTTTTTTTTTTTAATCCCATTTATATCCCGACCTTCTCTGAAGACTCAGGGCGGCTTACAATCTAAAGCACAAATCATTCTTCTTCACCCGCAACACGAGGCTCTTTAGTTCCTCTATTGTATAGATAGTCCTCATCTTATATCGGCTCACCATTCAGAATTCCATTGTGTTAGCCGTGAATTTTGGCAAGGTTCTTAACCCCATGTGCCTCTGTCAAAAGAGGATCCAAGCTGGAAAGGTAGATTAATATCTTTTTATTTATGCATCAGTAATAAGATGGGTCTCCCACAGGTGCCAGGTGAGGAGACCCTTAAAAAAGGTGAAAAATCTTTGGAAAGCGTCATTTCCTTGGCTAGCATGATTTGAAGCATCTAGTGAACGTGCCCAGTAACTATAAGTCAGGGGTCTTCAAACTTGGCCCTTTTAGGACTTGTGGACTTCAACTCCCAGAATTCCTCAGCCAGCTGGGACTTGAAGTCCACAAGTCATAAAAGGGCCAAGTTTGAAGATCCACTGGAGGTCTTGTAGTCCAACCCCCTGCTCAAGCAGGAGACCTTATCACATCCCAGACCAGGGGTCTTCAAACTTGGCCCTTTTATGACTTGTGGACTTCAACTTCCAGAATTCCTCAGCCAGCTTTGCTGGCTGAGGAATTCTGGGAGTTGAAGTCCACAAGTCATAAAAGGGCCAAGTTTGAAGACCCCTGTCCCAGACAAACGGTCATTTAGTCTCTTCTTGAAAGCCTCCAGTGATGGAGCACCCACAACTTCTGGTGGCAAGCCGTTCCGCTGGTTAGTTGTCCTCCCTGTCAGGAAGTTTCTCCTTAGTTCCAGGTTGCTTCTCTCCTGGATGCGTTTCCATCCGTTGTTTCTCGTCTTGCCTTCGGAGAAATAGGTTGGCCTCCTCTTTTGTGGCCGCCCCTCAAATTCGGGAAGACTTGGCGGTCCAGGGCTGTCCTGGTCCCCCTCAGCAACATTTTAAGACCTCTGGACTTCAACTCCCAGAATCCCCCAGCCAGAAGAAGAAGAAGAAGAAGGAGCGGCACGGAAAGGGGCGTGGCTTCCCTGGTCCTCCCTTTCCCGCCAGTCGCGGAAAAACCGAGCCTGTGGGGGGGGGGGGAGAGACACGGTGAGAGGTGCGCACGCGCGAACTCCCTCCCTTTCTTCCCCCCCCCATCTCTCCCTCCTGTCTCTGAGGCGGGCTCTTCTTCGCCCGGACGCCGCCGCCGATTGGCTCCTCTTCTAGGCCGGCTCTGGAAGCGGGTTGGCCGCGCGCGGAGGGGGGGGCGGGGCGGGGAAAGAGGGGGCGGGGCCCGGCTGCCCGTCAGGTGCGCAGGTCGGGCGAGGCGGCTGACAGAAGCGGCGGCGGCGGCGGCGGCGGAGGCGGCGGGCGGGCGAGAGGCCTCCCTCCTTCCCGCGCTCGCTCGCTCGCTCGCTCAGCGCCGGCCGGAGAGGAGATGGCTCGGGCCGGGCCTGGGCGCTGAGGAGAATCCCGGCGGCGGAAGGGGCGGGGCGCCAGGTGAGAAGGGGGCGGGGCCAGGCCGGCCTGAGTGACAGCGGCAGGAAGGCCCGGAGCCGATGGAGGAGGAGGAGGAGGAGGAGGAGGCCTGGCCGGTTCGGCGGGCGGCCCGCCCGGGGAGGAGGAGGAGGAGGAGGAGGAGGCGGAGGAGACGGGCCGGGCGCTGCGGCAGCGGAGCCCCGAAGGACGGCCGCCGTCTCTGCCGCCGGCCCGGGGTGAGCCTGGGGAGGGTCCGAGGGGGGTGGGGTATGGTGGTGGGGGGCTTCCAGGGGGGTGTCTCCGCCCTCCCCGCCTCCGAGGGCCTCCCGAGCCCTGGCGGCAGCAGGGAGGGCGCGAGGGAAGCCTCTTCCCCTTCTCCCGGCAGCCCTGGGCTTTCCTGGTGGCCTCCTTTCCCTGGACTTCACTCTTTCCCCCTCCCCCTGCTGGGCTGGCCCTGGGAGGGGGGAGGGGGGGCTACGTTTTGTGCCCCCTTTCTAGGTCATGTATGTGTGTGGGGGGGAGAACCCCTCCATGCCTTGGTCACCTGTCAGCTGCCGGTAGTCCTCGACTTACGAGGGAGCCAGACATTAAGAAGGGACTGCGATGGGATGGGTCAGAGGTATAGGCAACCTGGGCTCTTTTACGACTCGTGGACTTCAACTCCCAGAATTCCTGAGCCAGCTGTGCTGGCTCAGGAATTCTGGGAGTTGAAGTCTACGAGTCGTAAAAGAGCCCAGGTTGCCTACCCCTGGGATAGGTTATTATTTATTATTATTTATTACATTTATATACCGCCCTTTCCCTGAGGACTCAGGGCGGTTTACAGGGAATTAAAAACCAACAATACAAAAGTTAAAACCAGTTAAAACCAGGTTCTCCTGCTCGAGTGGCGGGGGGGGGCTGGACTAGAAGACCCCCGAGGGTCCCTCCCAGCTCCGTCCCATTTCCCATTCCTTAAACCGCACAGTCAGCTTTGGCCCCGTGTTACGACCTTTCTGGCCGCTAGTTGTTCAGTGAACCTCTGTGTTGGCTAGGGCCAGGGACAGGGCGGTTTGGCGAATCTGGCTTCCCCTGTTGAACTTCGTCGCAAAAAGGGGATCGTGTGACACTCCACCCCCCCACACCCCCCCCCCAGAACACCACAAACGTCAGAAATACGAGACGGCGGCCAAGCGTCTGAATTTTCATCAGCTGGCCCCAGGGAGGCTGTAACGGTTGTAAGTGTGAAAAACGGTCGTGTGTCACTTTTTTTTTAGTGCTGTCACTTTGAACAGTCACTCGATGAAGCGTCGTAAGTAAGAGGACCGCCTGTATTGGCCGTGTTGTTGTGCTGGCCTTTTGAGTCTGTTGTGGGGCTGGGGGGCAGGGAGGGAGTGTGGCTGTGTCCCCCCCAGGATGGGCATGCCTGGCCAGGGTGCTTTCTCTGCTGTGGCTTATGGGACAGGCTGGACCTTGCTGGGTTACAGGAGAGCCGGGAAGATTTGGCTCTGGGGTCAAAGGATCAATGGTGTGGCCTGGGATGATCGGCGGATGGGGCTAGTGTTACGGATGGCTGTAAATCAGGGGTTTCCCAAAACTGGTAACTTCCAGACTTGTGCACTTCAACTCCCAGAGTTCTCTAGCCAGCCATGCTGACTTGGGAATTCTGGGAGTTGCAAGTCCACCAGTCTTAAAAGTTGCCAAGGTTGGAGACCCTTCCTTTAAATTGTGACTCTAACTTCGCTCACCGCTCCTGGGCTCTTTCTGGTCGATGGGTAACTGTTGGTTTAATAGGGGACGGGAGGCTAAAATATATGAAGAACAGTTGCTGGAATTGGGTCTGTCCAGTTTAATGAAGAGAAGGACCAGGGGAGGACATGATAGCAGCCTTCCAATATCTCAGGGGCTGCCCCAAAGAAGAGGGAGTCAAGCTATTCTCCAAAGCACCTGAAAGCAGGACAAGAAGCAACGGATGGAAACTAGTCAAGGAGAGAAGCAACCTAGAACTAAGGAGAAACTTCTTGACAGTTAGAACAATTAGCCAGTGGAACAACCTGCCTCCAGAAGTGGTGAATGCTCCAACACTGGAAGTTTTTAAGAAGAGACTGGACAGCCACTCTTCTGAAATGGTATAGGGTTTCCTGCCTGAACAGGGGGTTGGACTAGATGACCTCCAAGGTCCCTTCCAACTTTATTAGTGTTGTTGTTGCTAGAAATATAAGAGAGGAGCCATGCCTGACTGGACTGGCTCCAAGGCCTGGCCGCCTAGGAGAGCATTAAGACAAAAGAGCAACTTCCCTGGTTTGCTGTTCAGGAAGTTGTGCAGGCCTCGTTTCCTGCCACACTGTTCCTCTGTTGTGTTCACGAGGACAACTTTGCAGGCACATGAGAGCTTTTCTGGGCCAGCCTCGTTTGGCCCCGTGTTTCTCATCAGGGGCAATTCTTGAAGTGCATGGACTTCAGCTCCCAGAATTCCTTAGGCAGCAAGCTGGCTGGAGAATTCTGGGAGTCCATCCACTCATCTTAAAAGTTGTCACGGTTGCACAAAACGGATCTAGCTTGTGCTCCAGGGGGGGGTGTGCCCTCAGGGGCTTCTGGAGAGCCCACGACCCACAGTGACTCTGAAGTTACAATGGCTCTGAGAAAAGGTGACTTATGACCCGCTTTTCACACTTAACGACCGTCATAGCATCCCCGCATGGTCACATCAAAAGTCGCATGTTTGGCAATCGACTCGTATTTATGGCGGCCGCAGTGCCCCTTCCGACCTTCTGACGAGCAAAGTCCAGGGGGGAAGCCAGATTCGCCTAACGACCGCGTGACTAATTTCACCGCTGCAGGGATTCACTTAACAACAGTGGCAAGAAAAGTCGTAAAATGGGATAAAACTCACGTAACAAATTATTTCACCCGGCAACAGAAAATATTGGCTGAATTGCCATAGTTCAGGGGTCGCCTGTATGTCCCCTTCCATACATGAGTTTTTGAGTATGGAAAACACTCTTTTAACTCTTGTGTTCATTTCCAGCCTTGATACAGCTGCTTACTCTAGTTTTTGACAGACAGCCCGGAGTAACTAAAGTCCCAGTCTGGAAACCCTGGGGCCCTGAGTTCTAGTCCTGCCTTGGGCACATGGCCAGCTGGCTTCCCTTGGCCCAGTCTCTCATCCCTGGGAGAAAGGCAGAGGCAATCCCTGCCAAGAAAACTACGGGGACTTGCCCAGGCGGTTGTTAGGACTCCACAGTGACTCACACACACACACACACTAGCTGTTTAACTTTGCTTCCCTGGCATGGGCAAAACACGCACCTTTTCTCTTCCTGTAAAGCAGGGCCATTTCCCCCATCTCTACGCTGCTGTCTTAGAATTTGAAGGCATTGCGAACCAACTCTGGATGTCGGCCTTTGCAGGCTTCCGATTCCGACAGCTGAGTTTCTAAGACCAGACCACAGTCTGTGCCAGATGTAGCCAGCAAGGGTGTGAGTGTGTGAGTGAGCCTTCTCAGAGCTTTCGTTCTAATCCAAATATATATACACTAAGCCAGCTTATGGCAATAATTCCTCTCACATTACATTACATTACCTTACCTTACCTTACATTACATTACATTACATTACATACACACACACACATACACACACATACATATATACACACACACACACACACACACACATATATATATATATATATATATATATATATATATATATATATATACCACATACATATACACACACATATATGTACACACACACACACACATATGTTTTCGTAGATTTTCACGGGTATATGTATGTAGGTCTTGGCATATTCGGGTCTTTTCCCGTGTAAGATTGAGTGTGTCTTGGTGACGTTTCGACAAGGTCCCACTAGTCATCTTCAGGCTGGTGTCTTCGGCTTCGTGCTTCAAGCCGAAGACATCAGCCTGAAGATGACTAGTGGGACCTTGTCGAAACGTCACCAAGACACACTCAATCTTACACGGGAAAAGACCCGAATACGCCAAGACCTACATATACATACACACACACACACACACATACATACACACACACACACACAAACACACACACACACCCCTAGTAAAACCACACCTGGAATACTGCATCCAATTTTGGCCACCATATCACAAAAAAGATGTTGAGATTTTGGAAAAAATTCAGAGAAGAGCAACTAAGATGATCCAAGGAGACTGGAGACAAAAACATACGAAGAACGGCTGCGGGACTTGGGTTTGGCCAGTCTAGAGAAAAGAGGAAATGAGAGGGGGGGGGACATGACAGCAGTCTTCCAGTATTTGAGGGGCTGCCACAAAGAAGAGGGGGGGGGCACGTTATTCACCAAAGCACCAGAGGGAAGGACGAGAAACAACGGATGGAAAGTAATCAAGGAGAGATTTATTTATTTAGCGTATGGCTGGTCACACACAGAATTAATCAAGGAGAGAAGCAACCTGGAACTGAGGAGAAACTTCAAGACAATTAACCAGTGGAACAGAAGTTGCCTCCAGAAGTCGTGGGCGCTCCATCCCTGGAGGCTTTTAAGAAGAGTCTAGACAGTCACTTGTCTGAGATGGTATAGGTGCTTCTGCTCGAGCGGGGGGCTGGACTAGAAGACCTCCAAGGTCCCTTCCAGCTCTATTCGATTCTACACACACACAGACACACGCGTGCGCTAAGCCAGCTTCTGGCAGTGATTTCCCTCATATTACAGGTAATCCTGACCAGAACGGAGCCCAAAATTTCTGTTGCTAAACAAGTCACCAAGGGAGTTTCCTCCCGTCTTACGACCCTCCTGGCCACCGTAGTTAAGCCAGTCGCTGCAGTTAAGTGAGCAACAGGGCTTGCCAAGTGACTCTGCCTTCCCCCTGGACCAGGGCTCAGCAACCTGAAACAGTGAAAGAGCCACTCGGAACCGGTTCCCTCACAAAAGGAAAAACTGGGAGCCGCAAAAAATGTGTGCGCATGCGCGCACGCGCAGAACGGGGTTTGACTGAAGAGTGGAGCCAAGGCGAGATATGCACCTACCCTGCATATTTGAATTGATTGGTTGAACTTTTTTAGTCCTACATTTTTTTGGGGGGGGGGGACTGCGCATGGCAGAGAACTGGGAGCCGCAGGAGACGGCTGAAAGAGCCGCATGCGGCTCGGGAGCCACGGGTTGCAGACCTGTGCCCTGGACTTTGGCTTGTCAGGAGGTCGCCAAAGGGGAAATCAGATGACCTTCCGGGACACGGCGACTGTCGTAAGTGCGTGCCAGTTGCCAAGCCGCCACATTTTGATCCTGGGACCGTGGGGGGTTTGTGTGTGCTGCAACGGCCGTTAAGTTTGAAACGGGCTCCCAAGCCCTGTTTTCAGCAATCTTGTAACTGCACAATGGTCACTAAAAGGAAAGGTTTTAAGTTATGCAGGAAGGTTGTGTGAAGGTTGAGGAGGAGGAGGTGGGAGACTTATAAGATTGGCATGGAGAGAGGAAAAAGGGGAGGGGGAGGACGGGGAGGGGGTTCAAAGGGGATGCCAACTAATCACAGCTTGCTTCAGGTAGTTAATTGTTCTTTTTCTGGGAGCTGCGCCGGTTGCTGGACTGTTAGCCTTTCTTTTGGCCCCACCTGTCTTCCGCCGGCCGTTTCCTCCGAGGAGCTCCCGTTTTCTCACCCTGTTTGATTTCTGGACAAGATCAAAGGCGATCTGAATCTCGGCCGCGGCTCTCTTCGACTGTCGGCCAGAAGCCATTTTTGTGCCATCTGGGGCCGGGAAGCGGATCGCAGCGGTCGCTTCGTTTGGCCACTTCCGTCCCTTCTGCCTTTGGGCTGCCTTGGGACTCGGAGCGGGCCGCTCTCCCCTGCCCCGCCCCAGGAGTGGATTCCCATCGGATAAAGCGGTGGCCGTGCGGACTCAGCTGATCGATCGATCAGTCCATCAGAATAGGGCTGGAAGGGATCTTGGAGGTCTTCTAGTCTGGGGGTCCCCGACCTGTGGGCCACTCCTGGTCCACGGCCTATTGGCAAATGGGCCGCAGGAGTGGCTGGCAGCGGTGCGCACGCAGCCCCACTGACACGGGTGTTTTGGGGGCTGACTCATACAAGCATGGCGGGGGCTTGCGGCCCCACTCGCAGGAGCATCCCAGGTGCTTTTGGCCCCACTCGTGTCAGCAACGGGGGCTCCTGCGCATAGGTGCACCCGTGCCTGCCCCTCCCACCACGCCATCCCCTCTTCCTCCCGTCCCCTGCTCTGGGCTGCCAACCTGGAAAGGTTGGGGGAGTCTGTATCTAGTCGAACCCCCGGCCCACTTCAGACAAGTGACCCTCCAGTCTCCGGCAGTGGAGCGCCCACAACTTCTGGAGGCGGGTAGTTCCACTGGTTAATTGTCCTCACTGTCAGGAAGTTTCTCCTTAGTTCCAGGTTGCTTCTCTCCTTGACGAGTTTCCATCCGTGGCTTCTTGTCCTGCCTTCAGGCGCTTTGGAGAACAGCTTGACTCCCTCTTCTTTGGGGCAGCCCCTGAGATCCTGGAAGGCTGCTATCCTATCACCCGTGGTCCTTCTCTTGTCTGGCCGTTCCCAAATCCTGCAGCCGTCCTTCCTATGTTATGTCCTTCCTATGTTATACCGGTGTGAAAATTTGTCACTCGGGGGGGGGGGGGAAGGCCTTCCGGACCGTCGCCGACCTTTGGTCTCCGTCAGTTGCTGCAGCCAGCACGGCCAAAGGTTAGCGGTGGGTTTTTTTCCCCCCTGCATCAGGGCAGGAAGAGTTACAGGTCCTAAGCCCCCTTTTTCCCACTCCGCTGCCGGGGGGGGGGGTTAAAGCAAAGCCTGCTTCCCGAGGGTGTTTTTTCCCCAGAGGAGGAAGACGTCTCGGCTCTTTCAAGCCGTGGGATGGCGTGTTCCTTTTGGAAAAAAAAAAGAAACGGGTGGATTAAGTGGTGTCAGTCGAGCTTCTGCTGTTGCTTTGACTCGTCCCCTTGTTTTGGAAAAGAAGAGGGCCGGGGCAAAAGTCCCCCCACGTTCCTCTCCAAGAGAATTGCTTCTTCGGCTTGCACAGAACGTATTTCTTTGTGTCTAAGAAGAGAAGAGGCGGCTTTCGTGGCTATCGAGCCGTGGCTGTAGGTAGCATCTGTTTGTAGAAGGCTGGAGAGAAGCTCAAGAAAACGCTTCCCTTTTTGTGGTTTTGCCACCCACAATTTTAACGGTGTGTGTGTGTGTGTGTGTAAGGTGGGTTTTCCACACCCGCTCATCTCTTTCGGGTTTTGCAACTCTCCTCCCTGTGAGTCTCTTGCCGGCGGCCAGAATTGCAAGACAAGACGTTGCGTAATGTGCGTGTCGCTCTCTTTTCATTTAAAAAAAAACCCAACGCAACAAAAGCTTAGCCAAGTCAGGGGATGCGTAGAGCAAAATGAATTAGCGTGGGAAAAGCTGCCTGCTGAAGGAGAGAGTCTAGAATCACCTGGGCTCCGCAGAGATGGGCGGCGTAAAAATGGATTGATTGATTAAAATCTTAATAAAGAAACAGCGTGCATGGGCCTTTCTCATTTCATATCCTCTCTGTCTCTCTCTCTCTCTCATTCTCTCATTTCCAGCTGATCATGAACGTGCCGTCTGGCTGCTGAACCCAGCGTCGTTTCCCCCCCTCCCCCGTTGCCATGACAACGGGGGATTGCTGCCACCTCCCTGGCTCGCTGTGTGACTGCCCGGGCAGTGCCACCTTGTCCAAGTCAGTGGACGATTCGGATCTGGGGCGCCCCCAGTACGTCACCCAAGTCACCGCCAAGGACGGCCAGCTGCTCTCCACGGTGATCAAAGCCCTGGGCCCGCAGAGGTGAGGCCCGGCCCGTGCTTGCTTGGCTAGAGTCTGGGGGAGGGTGTGCGTGTGGGTGGGTGGGTGGGTGTGGTTGCGTGCCAGCCAGCCAGAGAGCAGAGCAGCGGGAAGGAGTTGGATGAGCACCTCCGAGGGTGCAACCCTGAACGCGGGCCGTTGGGCTCCCGTGCAAGGCTAAAGTTACAGCGAATCTTAGCTTGTGTTGCACCCATTGTGAGTCATGACTCGCAACTCCTTTCCCCCCCCCTCCGGTTTAATGTCAAGAAATGCCCCCTTGGGAGCGGGCAAGGCTGATGATGCCAAGAGCCACTTCAGAAGTTGGTTCGATTCCCCATGCTGGCTGGGGAATTCTGGGAGTTGAGGTCCACCCATCCTAAAGTTGCCAAGGTTGAGAAATGCTTAGAGCAAAGTGTTGCCGATTTCCCCTTTCAGCCAAATCTGCCTGAGCAGGGGGTTGGACTACTGTATTTTCCGGCGTATAAGACAACTTTTTAACCCATGAAAACCTTTTCAAAAGTCGGGGGTCGTCTTATACGCCGGGTGTTAGGGTTAGGGGCGGTTTTATTGTCCGATGTTACAGGAAAAACCAGAGGCAACACCCCTCCACACATACACACACGCAGGCAACCTCGGCAGCTCATTGATAGGGGGGGAGGAAGGGGGAGAGAATCACAAAATTGCTGTCTGTTGTCGAGCCCTGTGGGCCCGACACTACGCAGGGGGTCTTGTTCCAAAAACAAGCCCTGCTTCACCTACTCACCACCACCCCCTGCACACGGCTCGCTCCATGACCCGGCGCTCCGACAAACAAGGGAGGAGGTCGCCCGTAATCAGCAAGCCCGACTATCAGCTGATCGCCGGTTCCTGGCTTTGCAAACCCGACGACCAGCTGCTTCACGGCGTTTGCACGGTCTGCATCGCAGGGCTTTGCTGAGGACCCTGCAGGCACTCAGGAGGACAGCCCAGTCTGCCTTGCCGTACAGGGAGCCTGGGCACTACAAAACATGCTAGCTGTTCCCTTGCCTGCCGACGGACCTGTGCCGGGACTGCATGCTATAGCCTGCGCGCTGGAGGCAAGGGCCGGCTGTTTTCCGTCGGTGTCAGATGGACCGGAGCCGGGGACTGCTGGAGGGCGGCCCTGGGATATGTGGACGAGCCCGCTGGAGCCAGATACGGATGGGGGGGCAGTTGGTTGGAGAGGGATAGGCACACACTGGGAGCACGTTAGCGTTTTCACCCGGGTTGGGGTAGAGGGGGTTTGGAGAAGAGTCACCCAGGATACTAACAGCAGCAAGGTTTACAACGCTGAAGTTGTCGAGAGTTGGAAGCATGTGGAGGTTAAAGAAACGCAGGCAGGCTCTGGATGCGCGGAAGTGTACTTTGTACATTGCTAAGCACATTGATTTGTGCTTTAGATTGTAAGCTGCCCTGAGTCTTCGGAGAAGGGCGGGATATAAATGGTTTTTTTTTAAAAAAAAATTGCGTCTTGGAGACAGGGAGGGCTGGGCAGGCAGGGAGGGAGAGAGAGCTGACCCACCCAATCCTAGCAGACTTTGTATGCAGTGGGGTAGTCTTATACGGCGAGTATAGCCCAAACCCTATAATTTAACAGGAAAAGTAGGGGGTCGTCTTATACGCCGGAAAATACGGTAGATGACCTTCAAGGTCCCTTCCAACTACTACTACTACTACTATTACTTCTTCTTCTTCTTCTTCTTCTTCTTCTTCTTCTTCTTCTTCTTATTATTATTATTATTATTATTAGTAGTAGTAGTAGTAGTAGTAACACCAGCTGCCTGCAATTAGTGCAGGTTCGCATCCCACCAGGCACAAGGTTGACTCAGCCTTCCATCCTTCCGAGGTAGGTAAAATGAGGACCCAGATTGTTGGGGGCATAAAGCTGACTTTGTAATAATGCCGCTTTGGGTGTGTGTGAAAGCCCTAATAAGCAGGCATATACATAGAATTAAGGCTACTGCTAAGCTTGTAAGCCGCCCTGAGTCTTCGGAGAAGGGCGGGATATAAATGGAATTAAAATAAAATAAATAAAATATAATAATAATAATAATAATAATAATAATAATAATAATAATAATAATAATAATAATAATTTTTTTTAATTATTATTATTATTATTATTATTATTATTATTATTATTATTATTATTATTATTATTATTATACCAGCTGCCTGCAATTAGTGCAGGTTCGCGTCCCACCAGGCTCAAGGTTGACTCAGCCTTCCATCCTTCAAAGGTAGGTAAAATGAGGACCCAGATTGTTGGGGGCAATTAAGCTGACTTTGTAATAATGCCGCTTGGGGTGTGTGTGTGAAAGCCCTAATAAGCAGGCATATACATAGAATGAAGGCTACTGCTAAGCTTGTAAGCCGCCCTGAGTCTTCGGAGAAGGGCGGGATATAAATGGAATTAAAATAAAATAAATAAAATTATTATTATTATTATTATTATTATTATTATTATTATTATTATTATTATTATTATTGTTGTTGTTGTTGTTGTTGTTTTGTTGTTGTTGTTGTTGTTGTTGTTGTTATTATTATTATTATTATTATTATTATTATTATTATTATTATTATTATTATTATTATCCCCGTCCTCCCCTTCTCCTTTTGGAGGTGCCATGGACGGAAATGGTTTCTGTTCCCCTGTCAGAATTTTCTCTCTGGCAAGAGAAAACTGCTTTTAGACAGTGGGAGGCTAAGTGCCCTCTTAGTCAAAGTCAGCCGCATTCCCTCTGCCCCACGGGGTTCGGTCGTGCGGCCCAGTCTCTGGCCAGGGTGGGGATGATCAAGCCTTAGCAGAAAGAGGCCACCTGTGATTTCTGGAGCCCTCGTTTCCCAGGTATCTATTTCCTCACTTTAAGCAAAGAAACAGAATGACCCTAGATGGGCGAAAAGGTGGGGGAGGCAGGATTGACTTCCTGCTGGCTTCCCCAGTGAGAGACTTTCCACGTTGGGGAAGCTTGCAGGAAGCCTGTGAAATGACGGTTGGGTGAAGCAGACTCAGCTTTGCCAAATTCTAGTCGTATAGGAGCGGGGGATTCCAAATTCTGGATGCCTTCTTTGAACTAGCCCAGGGGTAGGTAACCTTGGCTCTTTTATGACTCGTAGACTTCCAGAATTCCTGAGCCAGGCTGGCTCAGCTTGGAAACCTCTCCCTTTCCCCTCAGCATGGCTGGCTGAGGAATTCTGGGAGTTGAAGTCCACCAGTCATAAAGCGGCCTAGGCCTAGGCCAGGGGTAGGCAACCTTGGCTCTTTTATGACTTGTGGACTTCAACTCCCAGAATTCCTCAGCCAGCATGGGGGAACTATGGCCCCTTCATGACTTGTGGACTTCAACTCCCAGAATTCCTCAGCCAGCACGGCTCAGCTTGGAATCCTCTCCCTTTCCCCTCAGCATGCCTGGCTCAGGAATTCTGGGAGTGGGAGTCCACGAGTCATAAAAGGGCCAAGGTTGCCTACCCCTGGGCTAGCCCATCCGAAGCCCATCGATTCCAAAACCCATGACCCTGGGATGCGCTGTTTCGGCCAGCTGGAAGGTTACAAACAGGAATTTTTGCTTAATGAATTATGCGCCGACTGGAATTTGGCTGGCTTCTCTCGGAGAAAGCCCCAGCATCGGCTTTCAGGATCCCAGCCCTGGGAGTGAAGAGTTTTTTCAGCCAGCTTTCCATGTCAATGCTTTTAAATCATCGGATAGGTCTCTCTTCATTATTGTGTATATTGTGTGGACTAAAGGAGACGATCTTGTTGCTAATTTTCTAAGAGGTCTGGCCCATTTTTAATCATTAAGTCTCCTTGACCTCCCAGATCCCCATTTTTGTTCTGGTATAGTTGTCTTCAATTCGATCTGGTCTTCTTGTTTTCTGGAAACCTGGCTTGCAAAAGAAGAAAGCTAGAATTAGGTTGAAAAACTGCCCCCTCCCCTGATTTATTAGCCAGGATCCTAAACTGTCAGTCAGTGGGCTAACGGGAGATTTTGAAATAAAAGGAAACTTAAGTACTAGATTTAAAATAGTCAGAAAATAGTAAAAGAACAGGGGATTAATTGGTTGAATATTGAAGGTTTAGATTAACAAGGGAAATTTAAATTATATGAAAATAGGTTTGAACTATTGATTAGCCCAGTGTATATAGATCAGGGGTAGGCAACCTCGGCTCTTTTATGACTCATGGACTTCAACTCCCAGAATTCCTGAGTGAGCATAGCTGACTCAGGAATTCTGGGAGTTGAAGTCCATGAGTCATAAAAGAGCCGAGGTTGCGTAGCTACCCCTGATGTAGATGATGGATCTGAACTAATAAAAAGATGCTGTATTATTAAGGCGGTGATCTATTAGGGTGGGAAGTAGAAAATGTTTATGGAATAGAATAAGAACACATTTAAGTTTTAATAGGTGTATTTTAGATACTACAATTTTTATGAAGTGCGGTAAAGGAAATTTGGGTTACCTGAAAATTAAATACTGTGGATATTAAAGGTTAGATTGGAATACTCTAATTAAAAATTAAAATTGGTAAAAACTTTATAGCAGGACATTGATTGTCTATCGAGAACCCTTAAGATACGTATAAGCAAAAAGGGAAAAAAATATGGTGTTTATAAATGCGATAATGAAATTTTTACTGAATTTTGATAACAATTAGAAATTTACTAGCATAAATAGGAGATAGCAAATGCTAAGGGAAAATTGAGAAGAAATATTTGATGGTGTAACCTGAGATACTCACTAAGGACTGTATTACGGATCTATTGTTTAACCCAGTTACCACATTGCCTTCTAAAACGTTATTCTGAACTTAATAAAATCTTAATAAAATCTTTTTTTTTTAAAGAGTTTTACCAGCAAGGTTGTGGCACTCTTCCCAAAACGGACGGGAGAACTCTCTTCCATTCCCTCCCCCCCTCCCCCCCCGGAGACCCCAGTGTCCTTTTTTCTTACTCTCGTGTCCCACTATTCCCTTTCCAGCGATGGCCCGATCTGTCGGATCTGCCACGAAGGCGGGAACTGGGAGGGCTTGCTCTCGCCCTGCAACTGCACCGGCACCTTGGGCGCCGTCCACAAAAGCTGCCTGGAGAAGTGGCTATCCTCCTCCAACACCAGTTACTGCGAGCTTTGCCATGCGGAGTTTGTGGTGGAAAGACGGCCGCGGCCCCTGTCGGAGGTGGGTGCGTCTCCTGGGCTCCTGCCCAGAGGGAAAGTCAGGGCGGGGCGTGTGTGTGTGTGTGTGTGTGTGTGTGTGCGCGCACGCTTTGACACATGCAAGGAGAGAGTTAGCTTGGCTCAGCCGGGTGACGGGTCAGATGGACCAGTACGATTCGGTTGGCCTCTGGCCCGACCCATCCCGGTGTTATTTGGGGCGGCTTGAGATGTGCCAGACGGGTTTCGGGGATGTGGAACCAGCCCTGAGCAGGAGGAGACGGCAGAGATTGTATGATGTCTTGTCCACTTGCCTCCTTCCTCCTGCCTCCCCCCCCTCCCCGCTTTCCCCACTTCCCCACCTGAATGTTCTCCTTCCTCTCAACCTCTAAAGAAGGAGTTGAGGCACCGGAAAGAGTAAAGAGCGGCAAAGATGATTTATTTATTTATTTGTTTGTTTGTTAAATTTATATACCGCCCTATTCCCGAAGGACTCAGGGCGGTTCACAGGGCAGTTAAAACAGTACAAAAAGAGAATAAAATGGAATTAAATTAGTACAAGCCCACAATTCATAATAACAATAAAATTAAAATTTTAAAATTAATTTAATATAATTTAATATTATGATTGGGGGGCTGGAGGCAAAAAAGGCATGAAGAACGGTTGCTGGAATTGGGCATGCGGTGGCTCAGTGGGTTGGGACGCTGAGCTTGTCGATCAGATGTTCGGCAGTTTTGCGGGTCGAATCCCGAGTGCCACGTAACAGAGTGAGCGCCTGTTACTCGTCCCAGCTTCTGCCAACCTAGCAGTTCTAAAGCACGTAAAAACGCAAGTAGAAAAATAGGGACCGCTACGGTGGGAAGGTAACAGCGTTCCGTGCGCCTTTGGCGTCTAGTCATGCCGGCCACGTGACCACGGAGACGTCCTCGGACAAGCGCTGGCTCTTCGGCTTGGAAACGGAGATGAGCATCGGCCCCTAGAGTCGAAAACGACTAGCACGCATGTGCGGGGGAACCTTTACCTTTAACTTTTAGTTTAACGAAGAGAAGGATGGGGGGGACAGGAGAGCAGCGTTCCAGTATCTCAGGGGCTGCCCCAAAGAAGAGGGAGTCAAGCTGTTGTCCAAAGCCCCTGAAGGCAGGACAAGAAGCCACGGATGGAAACTCGTCAAGGAGAGTCCTCCCAAAGTTGCTTTTTTTTTCCAGGAGGCAACTGGACTTCCTTGTTTTTCTTTGAAGACCTTTCGCTTCTCATCCCAGAAGATTCTTCAGCTCTGACTGGATGGTGGGGAAAGTTCTTCTTCAGTCAGAAGCCTCTGGGGTGAGAAGCGAAACGTCTTGGAAGGAAAAGCGAGAAAGTCCAGGTGCCTCCTGAAAAAAAAAGCATCTTTGGGACAACCGTGACCTGGATGGCTGGGAACCTCCACGGACGTTAAATCAAGAAGCAACCTGGAACTAAGGAGAAACTTCCTGACAGTGAGAACAATTAACCAGTGGAACAGCTTGCCACCAGAAGTGGTGAGTGCTCCAACACTGGAGGCTTTCAAGAAGAGACTGGACAGCTGTTTGTCTGAAATGAGACTGGGGCTCCTGCTCCAGCAGGGGGTGGACTAGAAGACCTCTGAGGTCCCTTCCAACTGTGTTGTTCTCTGTTCTCTTTGTCCTCCCGCTGCAGTGGCTCAGGCACCCCGGGCCCCGCAACGAGAAGCGGACGCTGTTTTGCGACATGGCCTGCTTCCTCTTCATCACTCCGCTGGCGGCCATCTCGGGCTGGCTCTGCCTGCGGGGCGCCCAGGACCACATGCAGTTCAACAGCCACCTGGAGGCCATCGGCCTCATTGCCCTGACCATCGCTCTGTTCACCATCTACGTCCTCTGGACCCTGGTCAGTGCTCCCGGGCTCGGGTCCCATAACGGTCACTTGCACCCCTCGGGAAGGGCCTCCGCTTTTAGCTTTTGACCTGCGACGCCAGGCGTGCTCCTCTGCCGTCCAGGCACGACGTTGTTTCTGATCCAGGCCCCCTTCAGCTCTGGGGCCCTGGGAGCTGTCTGGGCTTGGCGGGTTTCCTTGCAGATGTTTCATGGCCCAACTAGGTAACATCATCAGAGCTGGGAGGGAGAGGGGTTTGTGGAGAGGAGGAAGAGGAGGATTGGGGGGTCCCGAGTGCTCTCTGGGCTTGGGGGCTTTCCTTGCAGACGTTTCATGGCCCAACTAGGGAATGTCATCCATCAGTGCTTTGGCTCCCCTCATTTCTGCCTCCGCCCCCCTTTCTCTCAAAGCCGTGAGCGTGACTCAGCTGTATCCTCCCCTTCACGCCCTTTTCAGATCATATCCTTGTAATGCACCATCGTCCCCAGGTGGGCCACTGGGAAGTCCAGTCCTGCTCCTTTGACCTGGACTGGACCGGCCTTGCTTTTCCAGGACAGGATGAGAGGAGCCTACATTTCTTTTCTCCGCTGTTGAATTTCTTCCCATCTTCTCCCCCTCCCCCCCCCCCAAAATCCTCCCACATCTGCCTGGCTTTATGGCTGTGCTTTTGGGGAAAAAGTCTCTCCTAGTCCGAGATGCTTAAAGAGGCAGAAGGTTTTCTGCATGGGTCTAAAGCAGGGGTGGGGAACTTTTAAGACTTGTGGACTTCAACTCCCAGAATTCCTGAGCCAAGGTGTCCCACCCCTGGTTTGAAGGAGTAGCAGACCAGCTAGGAGGCGATGGGAGAGAAAAGAAAAGAGCCCCCCAGCATCAGAGCTGGGAGCCATAAGGCAGCATCCTTAACCTGGGGGCATCTGCAAGGGTGGGGCCGTAGCAGGGGTTTTCTCCAGCTTGGGGGGCAGCTAAGGTGGGCAATGTCTCCAATAAGTAAATAAATTATGTCAGACCGTGCACAGTCTTACTGCGTGAGATAACCCAGGAGCAAACACAGTAAATGGTGGTCTGTATTAAATAGTGGTTTATCTTACACTACCTACAATATCATACACCAGGAACAATATACAACATACACGTGCTTATACAGCAGGATCCAACACACCGCTGTTACAGCAGGAAACGGAAGAGAGAGCAAACACATCTGCTGAGCCTTCCCTTTTATGCAGAGGCTCTCCAAGGGACACAGACCCTGCTGGCTCTTAAAGAGACACAGACCCTGCCGGTTATTCCCATCATTACATCTTACATTACATAAGCTGATTAGCTGGTAAATCATTACCTTGACAAAATAAAAAACTCAATGTCTCTCCTCCCCCCCCTTATTCTTTCTGCTTTAGGAAGGGAAATTCAGACCTTTCTTTTCATCCCAGTCTTGTATTTTAAAGCTTTTGGGGGTTGTGGGGGACTAAAATCAGGGCATGGCAAATACTAATTATCCTCATGGGCAATGGGTAAGGCAGACCTCGGCTTACAAAGTTACTGCGGCACGGAAAAAAAAGCGACTTATCCTTTTTCACACTTAACGACCTTTACGGCATGCCCCCATGATCCAAATTCAGAGGCTGGGCCACCAGCTCACAGTTACGACGGCTGTGCAGCGTTCACATGTGTGTGTGTGTCACGTGATCCCCTTTTGCGTCCTGCTGGCAAGTGAAGTCAATGGGGGGTGGAGCCGGTTTCACTTAACACCCGGGTTACTGGCTTAACATCGCACGGATTTGCTTAACAGCAGTGGCAAGGAAGGTTGTAAAACGGGAGGCAAAACCCGCTCGGTAACCATCTCGCTTAGCAACGGAAAAGTTGGGCTGAGTTGTGAGTCGTAAGTCAAGGACTGCCTGTGTTGTTTCAGTTACTGGGCTGGAATCGGAGCTCTGGGGTGCTCCAACACTGAAAATCTTTAAGAAGAGTCTGGACAGCCATTTGTCCGAAATGGTACAGGGTTTCCTGCCTGAGTAGGGGGTTGGACTAGATGACCTCCAAGGTTCCTTCCAACATCATCATGCTTATCATCCTTATCGTTATTTATTATTGTTTTGTCCCAGGTGTCGTTCCGCTACCACTGCCAGCTCTATTCCGAGTGGCGAAGGACCAACCAGAAGGTCCGGCTGATGATTCCCGACGCCAGGAACCCCTCCCCTGCCCCTCACTCCCTGCTCTCGGCCAAGCTGCTGAAGAAGAAAGCCAACGAGACCACCGTCTGAGCCAGGGGCGCCCCTTGTTCCCCCCCCTCCCACCCACCCCGCTCCAAAAGCGGCGGAAGGGAGGAAGAGAACGAGGAGGAGGAAGAGGAAGGAAGAGAAAGCGGACTTGTCGAAACCTCCAGCCTGGCCGGAAGGGAGCTTGCCGTCCCGTTCATCGGTCGAGCCCCCTCCCGACGCCGAAAGACCACCGATTCCCCGGGGCGCGTGCAATGGCCTGGGGACGCGGCCGGCCGAGGGGCATCCTTCGGCCCCGCTCCGTCCTCAAGAGGCCCAGTGGGGAGAAGGATACAGCTCTCCCTCCACCCGTGTAACTATCTTATATTATAGCACCCTAATTATTGTTGTAATTATAATTTGATGACTGTTTCTTAGTTTTCAGCGGTTGTGTTCAGGGCCCTCCTCTCTTCCTGAACGTCGCTATGGAAGGTGCCTCTCAGTGCAGGGTGGGTGGGTGTCAGTGGCAGCTTTGCTTCCCATGCCCCCCCCCTCCGAGGGCCCGAGGGTCCAGCCTGGGCCAAGGAGCAGCAGGCCTTGCTTGGACAGGCCGCGTGCAAAAAGCCGGAGGTTGGTTTCCCTGTCGCTGCTCACACCGCCGCCGACTCTCTCGGCCCCTTTTATATTTTTTGCACTATGTAGGTGGGTGGGTGGGTGAGGAGGGAGGGAGGGGGCTGTTGTCTTTCCCCCTTCTTGTTCCCCAATGATGTTGCTCTCCCTTAGAGGACCCTGTCCTTTCTTGAGTGTGGATCCAGATCTAAATATCCCAGAAGGAGTAAAAAAAAAAAAGCAAAAACCAAACTACACCAAGAGAAAAGGATCTGACGTTGAACCGGACGGAGGGTGTCTTCTTCTTTTTTTTCTTTTTTTAAAATAAAGGCTGTAGCCATCTGGCTTACAGAAATGACCACCGCGGGGTCTCGTAGCCTTCATGGTGTGTGGACGCACGACGGGCTGATCGGTCAACCAGGGTGGCTGGCCTCTCTCGCTCGTTTGGGCTGGCCTGAACCAAACCACCTCGGCTCTTTTACGGCTCGTGGACTTCAACTCCCAGAATTCCTGAGCCAGCCACGCTGAGGGGAAAAGGAGAGGTTTCCAAGCTGAGCTGTGCTGGCTCAGGAATTCTGGGAGTTGAAGTCCACGAGTCATGAAGGGGCCATAGTTCCCTCTGCTGGCTCAGGAATTCTGGGAGTTGAAGTCCACGAGTCATGAGGGGCCCATAGTTCCCTATGCTGGCTCAGGAATTGTCATGAAAGGGCCAAAGTTTTCCCCATGCTGGCTCAGGAATTCTGGGAGTTGAAGTCCACAAGTCATGAAGGAGACATAGTTCCTCCAGGCTGGCTGAGGGATTCTGGGAGTTGAAGTCCACGAGTCATGAGGGGCCCATAGTTCCCTATGCTGGCTCAGGAATTGTCATGAAGGGGCCAAAGCTTCCCCCATGCTGGCTCAGGAATTCTGGGAGTTGAAGTCCACAAGTCATGAAGGAGACATAGTTCCCTCATGCTGAATCAGGAATTCTGGGAGTTGAAGTCCACGAGTCATAAAAGAGCCGAGGTTGCCTGCCCCTGGGCTGGGGTTACAGACCCATCTCATTTCTGCTGGCAATTTTCTTGACCAGAATTTCCCTCCAACTTTGGACTGGATCCAGCCTTGTTGAGAGCGTCAGGAAAAGAGGCAGTTCTGGGCAGAGTGCAGAAGACTGGGCCTCACAACACAGAACATAGAACCCGAGGCCTGGAAAGGGGCCTTTGAGGCCTTCTAGTCCAACCCCCTGCTCAAGCTGGGGGGGGGCAAGCTCTTCTACTGATTAATTGTTCTTTCTTCCTGTCACAAAATCTCCCCTTACTTCTAGACTGGATCTCTTTTAGCAGTTAGACTTCTGTACCGCCTCACAGTGGTTTTCAGCCTGCTCTAAATGGTTTACACTGGTTTACAGTCTAGGGTCCTCATTTTACCAACCTCAGAAGGGTTGGAGGCTGAGTCGACCTTAAGCCGGTCAGGATCGAACTGCTGGCTGTGGTCAGAGTCAGCCTGCAATCCTGCATTCTAATCACTGCGCCACCAGGGCTCTTACCAGAGAAAGGAAGGAAGGGAAAGAAAGAAAAGGAGAAAGGGAGGGAGGGAGGGAAAAAGAGCGAGAGAAAAAGAGAAGGGAAATAAGAGAGGGAGGGGGCAGGAGAGAGGAAAAAGTGGAGAAGGGAAGAAAAGAGGTAGAAAGAAGGAGGGAGGGAAGGAGGCAGAGAATAGCAACAACACTGACTTATATACCGCTTCACAGTGCTTTCACAGCCCTCAGCGGTTTACACAGCCTATTTGCCCCCAACCATCTGGGTCCTCCTTTTAAAGACCTGGAAGGTTGAGTCAGCCTTGAGCTGGTGAGGATCGAACTGCTGGCAGTGGGCAGAGTTTGCCTGGAATGCTACATTCTAACCAATGTGCCACCACCATAGAAGAGAAGAGAATTAGAGCAGAATTTGGAATGGAATGGAACAGAATAGAACAGAGCTGGAAGGGACCTTTGAGGTCTTCTAGTCCACCCCTCTGCTCAAGCGGGAGAACCTATACCAGGGGTAGGCAACCTCGGCTCTTTTATGACTCATGGACTTCAACTCCCAGAATTCCTGAGTCAGCATAGTCCATGAGTCATAAAAGAGCCGAGGTTGCCTACCCCTGGTCTATACCGTCTCAGATAAGTGACTGTCTAGCCCAGGGGCCTTCAAACTTGGCCCTTTTATGACTTGTGGACCTCAACTCCCAGAATTCCTCAGCCAGCATGCCTAGCTGAGGGATTCTGGGAGTTGAAGTCCACAAGTCATGAAAGAGCCAAGGTTGCCTACCCCTGGTCTAGCCTCTTAAAAAACCTCCCAGTGATCTTTTTTCCTACTGCGGCGACCATGCTGGCTGGGGAATTCTGGGAGTTGAAGTCCACATGTAATAGTGGCCACGGTTGGAGCCGCCCCAGCCCCGCCCCGTCCCGTTGTTCCCACTATTCGGCAACCACGGCAACGCTGACGTCATGCAGGAGGGGGTGGAGAAAGGGCGGGTGGCTGCTCGCCGTCGTTTTCCCCCCATCCCCCGCTTCCCTCTCATTGGTCGCCTATGAGGCTATAAAAAAAACGGGTGGGCTGGGCGTCGCCGACGCAGGCGCAGTAGTAGTTGCCGCGGGAGCTCGTTTGAGGAGGAGAAGGAAATGGCGGCGGTCGTCTCGGGCTCCGTCTCCGCGGCGGGTTTGGAGGGCGGCCCCAAAATGGCGGAGACCGGAGTCGTTCCCGGAGGGCCGGCAAACGCGGCGGGCAACGGCATCGCCGACGGAGCGCCCAAAAGGTGCGCGCGCAAGGCCGCGGCGGGCTGGCATCGCTGTGCTGAGGGGTGGGGGTGGGGAGCAGGCTGGCCTCGGCCGTGGACTCAGCGCGCATGCGCGGGCGTGGCGGGAGGCCCGAGGCGCCTTTCTCGGCCGGTGGCTTCTGCCGCCTCTTGTGCAGGGGACGATGGGAGATGTAGTCCCGTCGGGATGGACCCCCCCACCTCTTTTTTTTTTTGCCCTCGGGAGGGGATGGCAACGCCCCGCAGTGGCCTGTCTTGCGGGAAGGAAAAGGCCGGCGTTTCGAATGAGACGCCTCCGACCAGGCCCTACAGGTAGTCCTCGACTTAGAGCACTTCGTTTAGTGACTGTTCGAAGCTACAACGGCCCTGGAGACGGTTGCGCCATTTCCCTCCCCCGCATGACCACGTGATCCGAATCCAGCCGCTGGCCCACTGACTCAGGCTTATGGCGATGGTCACGTGATCCCCTTGTACGGCCTCCTGCCACGCAACGTCAATGGGGGAGCCGGATTCGCATTCCATTCCTGGGGGAAAAAAGAGCCTTGGTGGAGCCTCCTTAAGTAACCCCAGCTGCCTGCAATTAGTGCAGGTTCGAGTCCCACCAGGCTCAAGGTTGACTCAGCCTTCCATCCTTCCGAGGTAGGTAAAATGAGGACCCAGATTGTTGAGGGCAATTAAGCTGACTTTGTAATAATGCCGCTTGGGGTGTGTGTGAAAGCCCTAATAAGCAGGCATATACATAGAATGAAGGCTACTGCTAAGCTTGTAAGCCGCCCTGAGTCTTCGGAGAAGGGAGGGATATAAATGGAATAAAAATAAATAAAAATAAATAAAATAAAAAGGGGGGGGTTTCTGGCTGTTTTTCACACTTAACGACCGTCATGGCTTGCCCTGCGGTCATGTGATCAAAATTCAGACGCTTGGCCACTGACTCGTATTTCTGACGGTCGCAGCGTCACGGGGGGGGCACAGTGGCGGTCCCGTGATCCTCTTCTGCGCCATTCTGGCAAGCCAAGTCAGTGGGGGAAGCCGGATTCGCTTAACGACCGGGTTCCCAACTTCACAACAATGATTCTCTTAATGGGGGCAAGAACGGTCGCAAAATGGGGCAAAGCTCACTTAACAAACGTCTCGCTTAGGAATAGAAATTATGGGCTCCACTGCGGGACTTCCCTGTGTGTTTTAACCTTTCGGCCGCCTTTCCATTTATTCGCCCAGCGGCGGGGTGCTTCTCTGTCCCTTCCGGAGGAAGCAGGAAGCCTTCCAAAAGATGAAGGGTGTGAACAAGGCAGTATTTCCAACATTCAGGAAAAAATCAAGGGACACGGAGGGCCTAACCTCAAACTTGACAGGAGGGAAGTTGAAAAGCGATGTTAGAAAGAATAGCATGGAAGCTTGGAACCAACTTCCAGCAGAGATAGTGGGTCAGTCTTCAATAATTGAATTTAAACAGGCTTAGGATAAACACATGTCCATCGTCCAACAAATTTTTTTAAAAAGAAGATATAAAAAATATTTAAAAACAAAAAACCCCAAAGGTTTCTTTTTCCAAAAGGCAACTGGAGTTTTTCAAAGAAGTCGAGCTGCCTTTTGGGGGGAAATAGAATAGAATTAGAATTAGAATAGAAATAGGATGGGACGGGATAGGGATAGGGATAAGAATAGGAATAGAATTAGGATAGGGATAGCATAGGATAGAGTAAGTGCGGAATGGAATAGAATAGAATAGCAGCTTTCTGTGTTTCTAAGCCACAGAATCAATCACAAAACTCAACAGAATTATTAAAAAGTATAAAGAAAGCTGTAGCTTCCGTAGAGTCTGCCTCCTTTTTCAAGAGGATAGGAGTGGGTGGTGTTCACTTCCCTGCCGTTGTGGAAGGATAGGCAATGTAAGTTACCCATTGGTCCCCTTTTTAAATCTAGTTCCTGATTGATTTTAATGCTTTATTTCTTAATGTTGAATGGTTTCAGTCTGACTTTTATATTACGCTTTTATACGGTAAGCTGCCCAGAGTCGTTTGACAGTGAGAAGGGCAGCATACATACTAAAGAAACAAATAAGAACTAAATAGAAGCGAATATTTTGAGCTCAGAGTTAAGCCGTGAGGTGGTTGGTGCTCTCTGAGCTTGGTGATTTTCTAGCAGACGTTTCGGGATCCAACTAGGTAACACCATCAGTGCTGGGATGCTAGCTAGCCTAGCACTGATAAAGTTGCATCCTTTGGCGATGAAACGACTGCAACAAATCACCAAACTCCGAGAGCACCAATAATAGGTTGAATTGAACTTTGCACATGAACATCAGAGCACGGAGTAGGCAGCTGTTTCTTAAGTTGGAGATTATCTTGCACCCGAGCTGTACATTGGGCACCTGCAAAGTCCACGTAAAGCACGAAGGAGCTTAAAAACTAAGAACAGTCGGAGACGCCCCTGCTGAGTTAATGAAGGTACTGTATTGTGACTTGCCGGTTTACACACGTGGTGCACAATTGCTGCGATGTTGGCGAGCCAGGTTGGCCGCATCTTGTTTTAAAAGCCTAGGTTTAGCGCTACGTGCTTGGTTGGAGAAGCGTGGCCTGTGGCTTTTCCTGGCTAGCCTTCTAGGCTTCTCGAGCGAACGTTGACCTGGTTTTTTTGGGGGGATGGGTTGGTCTGACTCGGTCCTCTTCCTTTTCCCGCTTGCAGTGAAGGCGACTGGCCCAGCCAGAATGAGAAAAGGAAAGAAAAAAGCGCGAAACGGGGAGGAGGAGGGGGGAGCCGCTTTGAGCCCTACCCCAGCCCGTCTTCGAAGAGATACCGAGCCTTCATCACCAACATCCCCTTTGACGTCAAGTGGCAGTACCTGAAGGACCTGGTCAAGGAGAAAGGTACAGGGCTTGGGGGGGTGCGGGACGGACGACTGCCCGGACCGCGGCCTCTTTTCCTCGTGACCTCTTTGTTTTATCCAGCACAGACGTGAACGGGCCGGAAGCGGTTTGGGTAGCCGTAGCCATGTTGAGCACCGAAGGTTTTTCAGGAGGGCAGGCGCTTCTGGGCGTTGCATGCTAGCGCTGCTGTGCCCTGGCAGGACACATCTTTTGATCTGCAGGCGTTGGGCACAAAAGCGCCTTCAGGCTTTTGGGAGAGCTGAGTGCGGAGCGTCAAAGAGATTTGGATTGTGGGCTTCTGTTTTTTTTTGTTTTTGCTTTTTTTTTTAAAGAAAATACACTCTTCCCCCCCCCCTCTCAAACCGGAAGCCTTCTCAAAGCCTTCCTGGATCAAGGATCCAGTTTCCATGAAGGGAGAGAGTAGCAGTCTTCCTCGTTGACGAAATCTCGCTCGGTGGTTGAATATCTTAAGATTTGTTTTAAGAGGGAAGCTCAAGGGGGTGGGTGGGGGGGGAGATGGGCTCGTGCAGCCGGGCCTCGCAAATTTGCAAAGAGAACGCCTGCGGCGGCTTAGTTTTGTCGGGTCAAAAGCCCTCTGCTCTAGCCTGCTTCAGAAATCCAAGGCAGGCGGGCCGGCGTTAGAAAAACGGATGGGGTTGGTAAGCCCGTAGTAGTGTTGCAACGAGGCAATTTCACCTCCCGGCAATCTACGGGGAAGGCAACACTTAATTCGGAATGGGCGCGAGGATGCTGACCTGATTAATTTTTGGAGCGGTCATTTCGTGGGCAATGAGGCCTGTTGGCGATCTCTGCGAGCCTCTCTTAAAACACCTAAAACCGGACAGCAAGGCCTTTGGATTGCGCTTAGGGGCCAAGGTGTACCTGTGGCTGAAACGTGGTGGAGGAGAGAGGGCTGACGGGAATTGTGAGCAAATGGCACGCAGGGCCCCCCCTTAGGGGTGGGCGAGCCATTCCTAGTTAAGTGCATAAACCCTGGGGGGGGGGGAGGGAAATGTTGAGAGCACCAGAAACCTCACTCACCCGTTCTCCTCCTAGCTGTGGCTTTGTTCACATGAAAGACGAATGGCAGAACACGGTTGCTTTGGGGCGTGTCAGTTCTTGACCCACGCTGCGTGTGAAAGATTGGCAACGAGGGGAGTGCCTTTGCGCATGGAGGTGTCACCACGTGGAGCCCAGGCGTTTTCTGGCCTTTTTCTCTCCTCCCCCCCCCCCTCCGGTTCACAATCCACCCCGTTGGATGCCACCTTCCAACGGGAGAGGTCGTTTCCTCTATTCTCCTCTCCAGAGGATACTCCCAGGAGGAAAATGGGGAAAGGGCTTCATTCTCTCTGCCGAAGAGAGCTTAGCGCTTCTGAGGTTCTCGGAGTTAGTGACTACAGCTGAGGTTGGCGCAACCGGCATCTCCCCACCAGCTGCTTTTCCAGCCTTCTTCGGAAGCCCTCTGAGCTCTTAAATGTCATTTGAGGGCAGTGCCAAGACCCCACCCCTCCCCCATTGTGGTTCTAAACGTGGGTAGAATGATGGGGTTTTGTCTACAAAGCACCACAGGGCCCCTGGATTCAGGTATGGAGCAGCAGATCCATGCTGACGGTTGCCCGCCTGCTGCTCTTCCACCACTCAAGAATTGTGGGAGGTTTAAAGCCCGCAGTAATAGTCCTATTGCAGAGGTGCCTGTAAGTATATGGCTGAGGAGACTTCAGTGTTGTGGTCTGTTCAGATCCCTCACGGGGTCCGTGCGTGGATGCCTGCCTTGAAATGTTTAACCGTGGCCTCTCCCCTCGGCGAGGTCATTTTAGTCTGATCATTTGTTGGTGAAGCTTCAGAGTTACAGGCGTGCAGCATCTTCGCCATTCGAACGTTGCACCAGTGGCCCTTGACGTTTTCCCAGCCCGCCAATTCAGGTGATATTCATTGCTGGAATCCCTGGAGGCGTATTGGTGCCGATCGTTCTCGCAAAAACAAAAACACTTCTTTTACCAGATAGCAGAAGATCTGTCTGAGCAGCCCACACAGTTCGGATTCTTTCTTACAAAAGGGGAAATTCAGCTTTGCTTAGGTTAGGGGGCAGTTATTACGCTCCAGGTTGGATGGGTGCTTCAGCAAACGATTATGTCGCCCATCTGTGTAGTCACACAGACACCCCCCCCCAAAAAAATCAACCTTCTGGATGGGTGTATTGTATTCTTACATCTCACTTTTCCCGCTTTAAACTCATTTATAGTTCCAACTCGAACGTGTCGGAAGGCGAAGGAGAAATATTTGCTGAGATGGAAATGGAAAAGAAAGAGCTTGGAGCAATAGCCGGAGCAGAATTCCAGACAGAAGTTCATTTCTTTGCCCCACTGTCTCTGATGCGGTGGCTTAACGCTGCAGCGCGCTCTCTTTTTCTCTTTCCCCTCCTGTTCAAAAGTTACGGAGCTGGCCTAGTAGTTTCAGCCGTGGCAGCAGCATTCCCACAGTCCGGCAATGTGGGCCTTTGCAACCAGCTTGCGACGGTTGCGTGACCCCACCGTCCGATTGCTTGCCACTTGCACCACTGGCTGCTGAAAAGCAGCGTCCAGGGGGAACCCGGCAGCTGGTCGCAAAGGGCCGCATGACTGGGTGAGATTTGCCTAACCGGTGGAACTTCTGCCATGATTGGCACGGCCAGATGAGGCTGGGCTGCACAGCGTGTTGCTGTAGGAGTGTGCGGTGCCAGTGACTTGACATTACACAAGAGCTACCTGTAAATCTTATTTGCAAATACAGGCAGTCCTCGGCTTATGGCCACAATTGAGGCCAACCTTTCTGTCGCTAAGCGAGGCGCCGAAGTACGTGTTGCCCCCTTTTACGAACTTTCTTGCCAAAATTATTCTGTGAATCGCTGCGCCTGTTAAGTTAGTGACGGGTGACGGCTCCCAAAGCTTTTTAAAAACAAAACAAAAAAAAAACCAACCCAAAACCAAGAGGCACCTGGACTTGGTTTTTTTTCCTTTGAAGACGTTCCGCTTCTCATCCCAGAAGCTGCTTCTGCTCTGTAACGGGGCCGTTAAGCGAATCTGGCTTCCCCCCCCCCCCACTGCCTTGGCTTAATGGGAGCCTTCGCGAAATGGGATCGCGTGACCCCTGGCGGCCCGTCCTAAACACGAGTCCGTGGCCAAGCATGCGAATTTTAATCTGTGACGGTCGTAAGTGTGAAAAACGGCCAGACATCACTCCACCCACCCCTGGTGCCCTTGTAACTCTGAACGGTCACTAAACAAGCTGCTGTCAGGTCCGTGTGGCATTTTGAAGCCCTGTAGATGAGAAAGAATAAGGCGTAACACAAAGTCTTAACATGTTCCACATTTAAGCGAGCGCTCTCTTACAGTATGGGACACAGTTGTGCTCAAGATACCTAAACACCCCCCCCCCCACACACACACAAAATGTGGCTTCCCACTGTGTGGCAACGATTGGCACGTCGGGAAGGGAAAGGTCAACGGCTCTGGTGCCGCCAATATGCTGCACGCCGGTAACGCCGAGTGGCGGCAGCTTAGCCAGCGGAGGCGTTTCCTTCCTTGGCTTCCTAACAAGGCAGAGAATGAGGTTGCTGACGACTGTTCTAAATCCCCCTTGTTTTCTTGGCTTTTTCCCTTGGTCTATGTACCGTCTGGAATCTCATTTGTAGTTGGTGAGGTAACATACGTGGAGCTCTTAATGGACGCTGAAGGAAAGTCAAGGGTAAGTCTGCCAGAGCATTTCTTCTGTGGATTTTTAACTACTTGACAAATGTGTGTGATGGTGGTGTGGAGCCCCACGCGACTGGGCGGCAAGGAGCGGCGTGGATGTGGTAGCGTGGTTCTCTCGTTGGCAGTGGCCCAGAGCTGCTTGGGTGGGCGATGGGGCGGGGGTGGCGGGTGGGAGGTGGAAAGGGGTCTGCTACACCTGGCGGCGCCTTTGCCGCCGCCGCCGCTGCGCTCCTTGGTGTTTGGCTGTCTGACGTTAAGCCTGGATCCTTAACCGGCATCCTCCCGAATGCCCCTACCTTTCTAGCTTAACTGTTTTCGTGTGGTTCTTGTGGCCGGCCTCCGTGAGCTCGGGTGTGGAAGGAAGCAAGGTTGTATAAATGTCAGAGCTCTCTGGCCGTCCGTGTCTTAAATGTTCCGAACGAACGTCTAGCTGTCTGTGGGGGGGCCTTGTCGGCGCAGAGAGGGAGGCTCCTGCCGGACCTTCCCCCAAGGCCACTTTGTGGAGGCGAGCGGGTCGGGCGTTGGCCGGCCTAGAGGCACGGGAGAGCTCGCAGAGTCGAGAGGTTCCAAGAGAGAGAGAGAGAGAGAGAGAGAGAGAGAGAGAGAGAGAGAGAGAGAGAGAGAGAGAAACTGGTGCCTGTCTTGCCCATCGTGGCTTCTGCATTCCCCACCCCACCCCCCCTTTGGCCATGTAGGCTTAGCTTCTGGCGCTCCAGCGAGCAGCAGTTCTACTGTTGCTTGGAAGGGCAGCCACGACCCTAAAGAGCCACGACCCCTCTTAAGTCTCTTAACCTCTTAAGATCGAGTGGAAGAGGAATATCTGAAGGGCCCTCTGCGTTGGACCCTGGACTGACTCTGGTTTTTTTCTGTTCCCTTTCCCCCCCGCCCCCGTTTGTTTGTTGCCTTCGCCTGTCCCGATTCTCCACGGCGGCTTCGTCAGGGCTGCGCGTAAGTAGCAGTGCCCCCCCACCCCTCCTTCCCTGAGCAGGGCTGGAACCGGGCCAGCCAGCCTGGGAGATTCACCCCTCCCTCTCCTTACGTTTTGCCCACAGGGTGGTGGAGTTCAAGATGGAAGAGAGCATGAAAAAAGCTGTGGAGGTGCTGAACAAGCACAGCCTCAGTGGGAGACCCCTGAAGGTGAAGGAGGTAAGACCATCCGTCCATCCATTCCTCTCTCTCTCCTCTCTCTCTCTCTCTCAAAATATTGTATTGATTTTTAACAATTGCAATCTTCAGTGCTTAGCAAACAACGTGTTGTCTGGATTCACGTATTTAACATTAAACTCTTCCGGGTAAATCTGTCCAGGGGCCGCACAATCCAGTCTTTTTCCCCCGATCCTCCTTTCTTCCCAGGTTGCCTCCATTTTCCCAGCGCTGCGCAAATGCCGTGCTGAGAGCTGCTCCCTGCCCTGCGGGCGGCTGAAAGTGTCTCTCTCCCTGTTCTAGGACCCCGACGGCGAGCACGTCCGAAGAGCCGTCCAGAAGGCCATGGCGGCCTCTGGCAGTGGGATGGGCATCAGCCCCGGCCCCGGTGGGCCTGGCATGATTAACATCCCGCCCAGCATTCTCAATAACCCCAACATCCCTAACGAGATCATCCATGCCTTGCAAGCCGGCCGGCTGGGCAGCACCGTTTTCGTGGCCAATGTAAGTTGTCCCGCTGGGCGCTTTGCCTTTCAGAATCTGGTCCTCGGGGCTGAAAGGACGGTCGTGTTCTGGCAGAAGGTGCAAACCATCCTTCCTGGCTCTTGCGTGTCGAGTAGCAAGATAATATATATTGTCCTAAACTTATGGCGTGGTTCACTTAATGGTTGTAAGATGTACAAGCTGTTGAGAACCCTGGGGGTGCCGTGGTTAGAATGCAGCATTGCAGGCTGACTCTGCCCACAGCCAGGAAGTTCGATCCCGACCGGCTCAAGTTCGACTCAGCCTTCTGAGGTCCATAAAATGAGGACCCAAAATTTGGGGGAGGCCAATAAGCTGACTCTTGTCAACCGCTTAGAGAGGGCTGTTGCTATTCTCTCCCTTTTCCTCCCTTCTTCGTGTCCTTTTCTTTCTACCTTTCTTTTCTTTCCTTCCCCCTATTCTCTCCTTCCTTTTTCTCTATTTCTTTCTCTTCTGCTCCCTCCATCTTTTTATTTCCCTTCTCTTTTTCTCTCCCTCTTCTTTCCTTCCTTCCTCCCACCTTCCCTCCCTCCTTCCTTTTTTTCTTTCTCCTTTCTCTCCCTCCCTTCCTTTCTTTCTCTTGTAAGAGCCGTGGTGGCGCCGTGGTTAGAATGCAGCACTGCAGGCTGACTCTGCCTGTGCTGCCACCACGTGGCTGTGTGGAGAAATCACAGTGTGGGCAGTCAGACCCTCCTACCCTATGAAGTATTTCCTTTCCCCTCCCCTTTCTGGGATGGACTTTCTCCTCCTTTGTCCCTAGAGAGTCCATTCTCTTTTAGCCTGAAGACATGGGGTAACTTGCAGACTCAATATGCAGTTCCTGGGAATACTACCATTTTCTAACCTTAGAGATACCTTGGAAATATCTTGGAAATGCTGTACAAAGGTCATCTGAATACATCCACCTACTGTATTCAACTCTACATGCAATAAAGGTATTTCTATATGATAAAAGAGGTGTCTACGAGTTCAAAACTATCTGGAGAGATCTGTTAATGTTAACGATATCTGTTTATACAGACCATAGAAGTCTTAACAAGAGATTAATTAAAGTACAACAGCCTCGATCCAGAATAGTTAGAAAATGGTAGTATTCCCAGGAACTGCATATTGAGTCTGCAAGTTACCCCATGTCTTCAGGCTAAAAGAGAATGGACTCTAGGGACAAAGGAGGAGGAAGTCCATCCCAGAAAGGGGAGGGAAAAGTAAATACATCATAGGGTAGGAGGGTCTGACTGCCCACATTGTGATTTCTCCACACAGCCACGTGGTGGCAGCACACTGCCCACAGCTAGGAATTTCGGTCACGCCCGGCTTAAGGTTGACTCAGCCTTCCGAGGTCCATAAAATGAGGACCCAGATTGTTGGGGGTGGGGGGCAATAAGCTGACTCTGTAAACCGCTTAGTGAGGGCTGTGAAAGCACTGTAAAGCGATATATAAGCCTTAAGTGCTCTTGTTGTCTGGGAGGATTGGAGAACTGCTCTTATCTCGTGACCTCTCGACTAGACTACTGCAACGCTCTCTACATGGGGCTGCCCTTGAGGACCACCCGGAAGCTCCAACTGGCACAGAATGCAGCCGCGAGAGTTGTGTTGGGAGTTTCCCGATACTCCCATGTCACACCTCTGCTCCGTGAGCTGCATTGGTTGCCAGTTGTCTTCCGGGTGAGATTCAAGGTACTAGTTATGGTATTTAAAGCCCTACATGGCAGGGGTCCGGAGTACCTTAGGGAACACCTGCTGCCGGCGTCAACTTCCCTCCGCCCTGTGCGTTCCCACAGAGAGGGACTCCTCAGGGTGCCACCGGTCAGAGAATGTAGATTGGTGGCCCCCAGGGGGAGATCTTTCTCTGTGGGCGCCCCGGAGCTATGGAACCAGTTACCGGTTGAGCTCCGGACGGCGCCCGATCTTCGCTCCTTTCGCCGCGATCTGAAAACATACTTGTTCGAACAAGCCGGCCTGGCCTGAGGGGGGATTGGTGGGGTTTTTTATCATCATTTTATTGGGGTTTTATTAATGTATTTATTGTTTTTATGGGCATGTATTTAATTACTTTTTAATTTTTGTAACTTTGTGTTTTATTCTTGCCCTGTACACCGCCCTGAGTCCCTCGGGAGAAGGGCGGTATAGAAATATTAATAAATTAAATTAAAATTAAAATTATCTCTTAACCGGGATCCTTGGCAAATCTGGGTTCAGCCCAGGGCTTGGGTCAGGCTAAGCCAGGGGTGGGCAACCTTGGCCCTTTTACGACTGGTGGACTTCAACTCCCAGAATTCCTGAGCCAGCCGTGCTGAGGGGAAAGGGAGAGGTTCCCATGCTGAGCCACACTGGCTCAGGAACTCTGGGAGTTGAAGTCCACCAGTCGTAAAAGGGCCATGGTTCCCCCATGCTGGCTGAGGAATTCTGGGAGTTGAAGTCCACCAGTCGTAAAAGAGCCCAGGTTGCCGGCCCCTGGGCTAAGCCCCAGAAGGAGGTAAATCAATTCAGCCAAAGTTCTGTTGCTTACAGGCAACAGACAGAATCGTGCCAGACTTAACACGCGGTTAAGTCTGGCTTTCCCGCCCGTGGCAACTTCACGATGGATGGACTTTTAACTCCCAGAATTCCTCAAATCTGTCCACCTGCCTTAAAAGTCACACCTGATTGGCAGGGGCGCAATCGCCCTTGGCATTACAAAGCCCCCGTCCCAGACAATCCGGCTAACCTCTCCCCGTTAACGGTGGACAGGGCATCTGTTCCTGAGGGGTGACCTGGGGGTGGCCGCCATGTTTTAAAGATCCAACCATGTTTTAAAGATCCAACCTAATCGTTGCTCCCTGGTCCTCCCCCCCCCCCCCCCCCCGTTTCTTCCTTCAGCTGGACTACAAGGTTGGCTGGAAGAAGCTGAAGGAGGTCTTCGGCATGGCCGGGGTGGTCGTCCGAGCAGACATCCTGGAAGACAAAGACGGGAAGAGTCGGGGCATCGGCACCGTCACCTTCGAGCAAGCCATCGAGGCCGTCCAGGCCATCTGTATCCTTCCGTTGGGCTGGAGTTGGGATCTGGGGAGTGGAACGGGCTGGGTGGGTCGCCTGCTTGAAGGGGTTGGAGGCTTACCCTGCCTCTGGACGCTGATTGGGAATCGCCACCCCTAACAGTCGCCCCGCACTGTGCCGCGAAGGGGTTCACGGGTGAGTGGCCAGCGCAAAGACCTCCCGCATCCCGACTGCCTTTTGCGTGGAGGTCGGTTCAGGCTTCTCGCCAGAAGGCGGGCAGATGGGGAGGGGGGGGAAGGCAAGGCCCACCGATAAGGGAAATATTGAAATTGGCTGAGATGTAAAGGGAACACCCGTGCAACCATCCACAAGCAACAGACCCTTCCGTCCCCTCGCGTGCAGCGCCGGAGGCGGCTGCTCGCCTCTTCAGGCTGGCTGGGTGGGTGTCCATTCAAACCCCAGCCGGCTTAAAATCTGATTTTTGACGGCCGTTGGAAGTTGCTCACGTTGGGGAGTTAAGACCTTTCCAACCGCCCTTTTGGTCTCGACTCTCTTCCGAGGCTGGATGGTGGCTTGTTCCAAACCATCCAGTGGCCAAGTGGGTATCTGCCTGATCTCTGATCCCTCTGGCAGAAGCTTCCGAGCAGTGCCTGTTTCCCCCTCCATTGCCAAATGCAGTTCGACACACACACACTCCACAAACACGCACACAGGCTGCAGCTTTTGCAGAAGCAAGAGGTGTTTTTCTTCCCCCCCCCCCTCAGGTGAGAGCGTGAGGCTGAAGTGAAGCCTCGTGAGATCAGCTGCAGTGATAAAAAAAATGTTTTCTTTCCGTCCCCAGTGCCTCTCTCTCTCTCTCTCTTGAGAATGATAGGGAGCGAGTTGATGAAAACATAACACCCTTGGGGGGGGGGAAGTTTTGACAAGCGTTCCTGAGCAGAGTAAAAGAGGGACACAAAAGGGTTTGCGCTGTTTTCTTTTGCGGTCTCTTTTGGACCAACGTGTGACCAGAAAGCCTTGACTCAACGGCTAGCTATGTTCAACGGGCAGCTGCTCTTCGACAGGCCGATGCACGTCAAGATGGTAAGCGGGGGTGGGCGGGGTGTGTGTGCGCCAGGGGTAGGCAACCTCGGCTCTTTGATGACTTGTGGACTTCAACTGGCTGGCTCAGGAATTCTGGGAGTTGAAGTCCACGAGTCATCAAAGAGCCGAGGTTGCCTACCCTTGGTCTATGCCAGACATGTCAAACACAAGGCCCGGGGGCCAGATCCGGCCCGTGAAGTGGTTTCATGCGGCCCGCGAAGCCATCCTGGAAACAGTGAGGGAATGGCCCCCACTGCCTTGGCCCTGGCCCAGAGACCCTCCTTCTGCCAGAGACCCTCAGATCTGTCCCACTCCTGCCCAGGCCCCCATAGGCACCCTTGATGCGAACGATGTAGAGCTGGCCACGCCCACCCAGTAGGCCATACACACTTTAGCCACGCCCACCCAGTAGGCCACGCCCACCCAGGCCACACCCACCCACCCCCCTGAGGGCAACCGCAATGCTGATGCGGCCCTCAATGAAATTTGAGTTTGATACCCCTGGTCTATGCAGATTCTCCATCACCCGGGTCACGGTTGTCCCGAAGGTGTTTTTTTTTTTCCAGGAGGCAACTGGACTTTCTTGTTTCTTTGAAGATGTTTTGCTTCTCCAAGAAGCTTCTGCAGCTCTGACCGGATGGTGGGGAAGGATTTATATTCCTTGCAGACCGCTGGTCATTTGCCTACTTTCAGAGGGCCTTTGAGGCCACTTGGAGGTTTTATCTTGTCCTCGGGGTCCGAGTGGCCACAACAACCTTCTAAACTAGGAAGGCAAACCGGCTGTCTGCAAGGAGTATAAATCCTTCCCCGCCATCCGGTCAAGGCTGAAGAAGCTTCCGGGATGAGAAGTGAAACGTCTTCAAAGGGAAAGTAAGAATGTCCAGTTGCCTCCTGAAGAAAAGCACCTTTGGGATAATCAGGGCAGGGCTCCCCACACCCATCCCCTCCTTGTCTCTTCCCCCCTCCTACCCCCCCCATTAAGCTTCTCTTTAATGTTTCAGGATGAACGGGCTTTGCCAAAAGGGGACTTCTTCCCTCCGGAGCGGCCCCAGCAGCTTCCTCGTAAGTCCTCCGAGCTCGCTAGGGGAAGGGCGCCTGATTGGGCTGGAGAAACGGGCGGAAGACCAAAAAAAATAAAATAATCCGTTAGATTCGTTTCCTCCCTTTAGTTCAGGAGCCCAGCCAGGAGACATTTTGAAGCAGGGAGCCAGTCTGGAATTTCGGAGAAGGGCTTGGCTCTGTGTGGCACCCGCCCCCCCTCCCCACGGACGATAGAGAGTACCGATGTGGCTTGCAAAGCAGTTGAACGAATTTGTTTTGCAAGTAAAAGCGTCTTGTTAAGTTGAAAACGAACCCCCTGACGAAGCAGACCGAGCTGGGCTCGTGCCTGCAGCGTCTCCGGGGACGCTCGCAGAAAGCAGCTCCGAGGCTCTTCTCTGCGCCTGCCTGAGAACATACGCAAGACAAGCTTTTTGGATCGATAGACAAGGATATTTGTAGGCCCGGGTTGAACTGTGCGGCCTTTGGTCTTCTCTGAGCTGGGTGGTTTCCTGGCAGACGTTGCCTTACCCCGAGCTTAGCTAACGCGAGCAGGGCAAAGAAACAGCCCACCTCAGAGAACGCCCAAGGACCCCACGTAACTTTTAATATCGAGGGGTGGCTCTTTGTTCGTTGGTTATTTGCATTTTGTATTTCTTAACCGCCCGTTCCCCGCGGAGAGGGGCTGTGCTCGGTGATTGGTGCTGTCGTTCAGCAGTGAACGGAAGACGTTCGTTGTCTTCGTTGGCCTCTTCACAAGAGGATACCTGTGGCATACATTCCTTTAAAATGTAGCAGGGCTAACTTCGCAGGAAGGTGGTTAAAAAGTGCACAACCTTGCTGGTCAGAGCGTTTTCTTGTTTTGTCTCTCACTCATTCTCTCTCTTCTTGTTCTCTTATTTGTTCTCTCATTCTTGTTCTCTCTTCTCTCGTTCTCTCTCATTCCCTCATCTCTCGTTCTCTCTTCTTTCCTCTCTCTCCTTTTAATGTGCGTCATGTGGTTCTCACTGCCATCTTGACTTTTTCCGAGGCCCTTGTGGACACCTCTGATCCCTGACTCGGTTTGGCAGATAATCCTCAAAACTGACCTGCGGGTTTACCTGCAGTTCGCTTACGTCCCGAAGATTCCGGCGGAAATTAAAATTGTTAGGCGAATGTCACGTAGGTGGAAGCGATGCCCTTCTGTAACCCCAGCGCCGAAAGAAAGAAAGAAAGAAAGAGAAAGAAAGAAAGAAAGGGGGTTGAAAAGCTTTGGATTTGCTTGACTTCAACATTTTGGCTTTTGAAGTAACAAGCGCTCCTTGGCTTCATGGCCACAATTGAGCCCAAATGTTGTGTTGTTAAAGCGAGGCATTTGTTAGCTGAGCGTTGTCCCATTTTATGACATTTCTTGCCTCAGTTATGAAATGCGTCGCTGCAGGTGCTAAGTTAGTAATCCGGTTGCTAAGCGAATCTGGATTCTTCCCCATTAACTTTGCTTGTCAAAAGGTTGCAGAAGGGGATCAGGTGGTTTAAGTATGAGCCAGTTGCCAAGCCTCTGAATATCGATCTCATGACCATCGGGATGCTACAAAGGTCACAAGCGTGAAAATAAGTCAATTTTTTCCCCCTTGTGCCGTTGTAACTGAACAGCCACTAAATGAAGTGTTGCAAGTGATCCTGTTTTAAGTTGTCGCTTACCTTTATTGTCGTTTGTTTCCATAATGCGTTTGTTTTTGGGGTTACCATTGTGGAAACTTCAGTGGCTTTAAATGGTGTTTGACTGTTTAAAAGCCATAAAAATGTACAAACAAATATTTAAAAGTTCACACGAAAACAACACGATGTAATCCCGATGTAATGCCCCGCTTTCTTTGTTTAAAAAAAGGCTCTAAATGCGCAGAATCAGATCCTCGGCTGTGCTGAAACGTTAGGAAATATTTCAGCCCAGAACCTTTTAGAAAATCAACCTCAAATCCCATCTAGCCTTCCCTCCCTTCCCTTCCACCCCCCACTTCATGAAAAGGCCACCTGTAGTTAAGCAGGCAAAACGCTGAACTTCTCAGCCATTGGAGCCTGGTCTGCTTTTGCCCTGCAAATATTTTCTTTTTTTTCCCCAAAGAGGCTTCGTTTCTTAGAGATGCTAATCAAGAGTTCCTGCAGATGGCAAAAGTGTTTCCGTTTAAGCCTTTGGGTGTGTGTGTGTGTGTGTGTGTGTGTGTGTGTGTGTGTGTGTGTGTTACTTCAGAGCAAGCTGGGCGGGCTTCCCTTGTGTCTGTTGTGAAGGCAGAAGTCTTGCGTTCTCTTTCCGGGCTGAACTAAAAACACCCAGGCTGGCTAGATCAGAGTCAACCAGGCTTTTTCCTCCCCTGTTCCATTCTGTGACGTAGCTGTTTGTTCCCTAAATGAGAAACGAGGCATTGACTCTCCGTTGTCCATCACTCTTGCAGATGGCCTTGGGGGCATCGGCATGGGCTTGGGGCCGGGAGGAATACCGATCGACGCCAATCATCTGAACAAAGGCCTGGGCATGGGCAACCTCGGCCCCGGAGGTGAGTCTTTCACCTGTTGCTTCACCTTTTGGGGTCCTTGATTTCCCCCCCCTCTCCTTCCTCAATTGTGGATTGCACAACAGATTTTCTTCCCTTCTGCTCCGCTCTTTGGCCTTCCTGACCGGTTTGGGAGTTTCCCAGGTGCCCCCTGGGCTTGGGAAGCTTTGGGGGACTGCTTTACGACGAAGGAAGCCAGTCTGAGGCTGTTTGCTCCCTACAGAGGGGCCCGAAATCAGAAATAGCCATAGCCCTTAGACTTGTATACCGCTTCACAGCGCTTTCACAGCCCCCTCTCAGCAGTTTGCAGAGTCAGCCTCTTTGCCCGCAACCGACTGGCTCCTCGTTTTACTGACCACGGAAGTCTGAGTCGACCTTGAGCCGGTCAGGATCGAACTTCCTGGCTGTGGGCAGAGTCAGCTTGCAACGCTGCCTTCTAACTAAGCACTGTGCCACCAGGTCTCTTACAAGAGGAAGGAAGGAAAGAAGAGACAGCACTTAGATTTATATACAGCTTCACAGCACTCTTACAGCCCCCTCTAAGCGGTTTACAGCCTGTTTGCCCCCAACCATCTGGGTCCTCTTTTACCGACCTTGGAAGGACAGAAGGCTGAGTCGGCCTTGAGCTGGTCAGGAACGAACTGCTGGCAGTAGGCAGAATTAGCCTGCCGTGCCGCATTCTAACCACTGCGCCACCACGCAGTAACCCGAAGGTTGCTGCTTTAGTTGTCTTCTGCTCTTCCCTGCTGGGGAAGGCGAAAGGGATTGGCCACCCCCGACTTCTGGTGTGTGCATTCGCACAAACACTTTATTTTATTTTATTTTTAGGGATGGGGATCGAAGGCTTGGGTTTTGGAATGAATAAAATGGGAGGTAAGTCCCTGCGATGGAGGAAGTCGGCAGCGGAGGCTCTTGACGACCCGGTCCGCTGGGTTATTAATAAGTGCAAGAAATGGGTGTGGGGGTGTCAATTCTTCCCCCACTTCGCCGCGAGTGGCCGCTTGCGGGTCTCCCCAAAGCCGGGAGCTGAACGTCGACGCTTCCGTTTCAGGGATGGAGGGCCCGTTCAGTGGAATGGAGAGCCTGGGCCGTTTTCCTTCCGGGATGAACCTCAGTCGGATGAGTGGTAAGAGCCTGCAGCCTTAACGCCTCGCTTGCCGTTTCTCCTCTTGCCCCCACGTGCACACACACACACACCCCAGCGGGACCCCGTGCGTGTTGCTGGTCCTGAGGCCGTGTAGATTTCTGGCGGGCAGCTGCTAAAGGCAAACGGGAAGAGGCGCCTGCGTTGGCAGGCCCTTGGCTTGGAGGCACGTCCGTCTGTCCGCTGTTGGGATCGACCTGGCGGACTAGCCCAGGGGTAGGCAACCGTGGCCCTTTTATGACTCGTGGAGTTCTGGGAGTTGAAGTCCACGAGTCATAAAAGAGCCACGGGTGCCTACCCCTGGACTAGATGATGCTGTCTGAATGCTTTTCATCCTGCTGTCGGCTTTCCTTGTAAAAAAGCAATTCCTGATTTCTCCTAAGCAAGCATGGAGCTCCCAGCTGCATTTCAGCTATCCCTTAGTGTAGACACATACAGTCACTTACAGTTTCCACCATCTACCTCGGGGGAGTACTTGCAACCTGGATTCAAAATCGTGACAGTCAAACACACACACCCCCAAATTCCCCACAGTCGTGTGACTGCACTGCGGGTGCTGTTTGCAGCATCCTGCATTTGCGTGATTCTGTTTTTACAATGGTATTGACCCCCCAAAACCTGGTATTTCCGTTTTTTGGGGGGGCGGGGGAAGACAGCCCATCGCAAACTGTTGGGTTTGTTTAACGGCCATGTTCGCTTAACAACCGCTGCAAAAAAAAAGTCGCTTACAAACTGGTTACAAATTAACAACCGTCATGGGTGAGATCCATTATGCTGCTAACTCGAGGACAGCCCCTCTGCTCTTTGGCTGCAAGGATTCCTAGGGGCCTCTCTCTTTTTTTTTCGGTGAGCAAAAATCCCAGGCGGGATGCTCCTTGGTTTATGACCCAGCTTCTTGGTGGGTGTCCCTGGACAAAAGTGCCGCTCAAGGATTGCATGTGTGGGTGGAGATTCCCGCGTCTGAATAGGGGGGAGTTGAGGGACAGACCGGCTGAAGGGGCCCAGCTGCAGCCAGGCGCTGCCTGAAACCCAGAGAGGACGCTGGCTTTCGGCCTTTGGCCATCCAGTCCGGGGGCTGAGATTTCTTCCCTGTCTTCCAGAGATGGACCGAGCCATCGGAGGGGGATTCGAAAGAGACTTCCCGAGAAACGAAATGGGGATGCCCCGTAGTTTTGGAGACACTCTGGAGAGAGGCATAGGTATGTCATCCGGACTCCGCTCCCAGCATGTACGTAGGGAGTGCATTATGGGTGCAGGGAGGGTCTGATCTGAGCATCAAATGCTAGGCTGCCCTCTGGAAGCTTCCCAAGTGGGGAGGAATGGCAGGTTTCTGAGGGAGGGAGGGGGGAAGGAAGGAAGGAGAGAGATGGGAAGGAAGGAAGGAAGGAAGGAAGGAAGGAAGGAAGGATAGAGAGATGGGAGGGAGGAAAAGATTGCCACGTTGTGTGTCTGGCCAGGCTATTTCCCAGACCACAAAACCGGTTCCGCTGGGATGTTTCTTCCCTCTCTTTCGCCCCCCCCCCCGGGCAAGAAAGAAGGACAATAAGATGGCAAACAGTATTAAAAGCAGAAAACACTTAAAAGTGGAGCATTAAAGATATACTTCTCCAAAGCAGCATCTCCTGTGCTGGGTCTGCATTAGGGAAGGACTGAAGGATCTCTGCCCAGAGCCTCCAGTCTTGGGTTTTGAGTCTCATTCCCCAAGGAATCTTGCTTGGATGGAGAACCTCCCTGGCACCGAGTTAAGCCACATTATGGACTGCTTGGGTTCAGTGTAGCCCAGTGGTGGCGAACCTATGGCACGGGTGCCAGAGGCGGCACTCAGAGCCCTCTCTGTGGGCACCGGCGCCATGCCCCGGAAGTGGCAACTGTCCCTCTTCAACCAGCCACCTGCTAATTCGCCAAGGTCCCACGTGGCTGAATGCATCCCGGCACGGCTGGTTTCCCTCCCCCCCATCCCGTCCCGTGCCTCCTGGCCTCGCATGCTCTCCTTTTCCCCGGCAGGACCCACCGCATCACCTCCTCAGCTGTCGGCCGGCCATCCATCTCGGAGGCGGCTTCTTTGAACTGCTGGCGATGGGCTGCGGAGTCCCAGAGTGTGCCTGTCGAGGGGCCGGCAGGCTGTGGCTACTGACGGACACCGTTGGCCCCCATGCGCTCGCTGGCCTCTGGGGGTGTGTGATGGTTTCAGGCAGCAGCTGGCACAGCCTTTGCCTTGCCCCATAGCAATGGCACCCCCCCCCCCCCCCGCCTCACCTCACCCCACAGGATGAATCTCCTGCCTACCGCCCCACCCGCCGGAGACCTCCTGGAGCTGCCTCAGCCCTGCCCACCCCCCACAGGTGTCCCTTCCCCACGAGCAACATTGAGGTGGCCACACCCACCCAATCTTCCATGACTACCACAGCCACGCCCACCTGGCACCCAGCAATAAATAAGTGGGTTTTGTGTTGCAGTTTGGGCACTTGGTCTCTTAAAAGGTTCGCCACCACTGGTCTAGCCAGTTCTGTCTTGTAAGGCATGATAAGCCTCTGAGAAGAAGGCACGGGCAATCGAGCCAGGCGTGTCTAGACAGGCCAACCAAATCCATTTACCCCACAGCTTTGTGCGAGTGTTGCTTCCCCCCCCCCCGCCCCTCCACCTATGTCCCATGCGAGGTGTGGGGCGCTCATTGACACTAAGAGGAAGAAAGATGGAGAGGTGTTCTGGGGTTGTCCCGAAGGGTGGGATCCTGGCTTGGAGTCGTAGGAAGGGCCTCGAATCGAAGAGCAGCTCAGGCCTGGAGCCAAAAACTCGGCGAGGCGGCAGTGGCTGCTCTTTCCGGGATGGGGTAGCGCAGGTAGTTGTCAGAGCACGCACAAGTCTTATTGCGCTGAGGTAACCCTGGAGTAAACACAGTAAACAGTGGTCTATATTAAATGGTGGTGTATCTTGCACTATCTACAATACCATACACCAGGAACAATATACATACACGTGTTAATACAGCAGGCTACAACACACCACAGTTACAGCAGGAAACGGAAGAGAGAGCAAACATCTGCTGAGCCTTCCCTTTTACACAGAGGCTCTTAAAGGGACGCAGACCCTGCTGAGTCATTCCCATCATTGCATCATACATCTTATATCAGCTGGTTAGCTTCTAAATCATTACCTTGACAGGAGTCCTCGCCTGACAACCAAACATTGAACCCAAAGTTTTCTGTCACGAAGCGAGTTGTTTATTACATGGGTTTTGCCCCACCCCCACGGCATTTTACGACTTTTCTTGCTCTGGCGATTAAAAGTGCATCCCTGTGGTTTTTAAGTGAGTAACACGGTTGTTAAGTGAATCCAGCTTCCCCCATTTTGACTTGGCCATCAAAGGTCACCAAAGGGGATTGCGTGACACACACACACCACCCAGGGACACTGCGACCATCCTAAATGTGAGTTGGTTGCTAGGTGTCGGAATTCTGATCACGTGACTGCAGGGATGGTCCAGCTGTCATAAGTATGAAAAATGGTTGTGGCACTTTTTTCAGTATCACAACTTCAGGCAGGTCACTAAACATACTGTACAAAAGACATTTGCCACTGAAAAAAGTGACTTGTGGGCGCTTTTCACAGGACCCGTTGCCACATCCAGTCACATGATCAAAATTCAAACGCTTGGCAACCGACTCGTATTTATGACAGTTGTGGTGTCGTGTGTGTGTGTGAGTGACGTGAGACCCTTTTTGCATCATCCTGACCAGCAAAGTCCAGATTCGCTTGGCAACCGGGGAACCAACCAAACAACTGCGGTGATTTGACTTAACTGTTGTGAGGAAGTTTGTAAAATGGGGCAAAGCTCGCTTAAGAAACGTCTCGTTTAGCCACCGTTTTTGGTCGGTGGAGGATTGCTTGTAAAATGGTGGCTCGGGACCCGCTCCCTCCATGGTAGAGACCACAGCTTTGCCGGCCTGCTCGGTTTCTGGCAAGGCCGGGAGGCCCACGTCAGCCCCCCGCAGACGAAGGGGGGCTTCTGGGTACCAGCTGAGGGTCCCTCTTCCTGCCGGGACTGAGAACTGCCTCTTCCTCCTCTTCCTCCAGGCGGCGGCGGCGGTGGCGCCACCATCCCGGCCATTGACCGCATGGCCCCTGGACTGGACCGCATGGCCCCCAGCATCGACCGGCTGCCCACCGGGATCGGCCATGGGATTGACCGCGTGGGCTCCGAGATGGACCGGATGGGGCTGGTGCTGGACCGCATGGGCTCCGGAGTAGACCGCATGGGGTCGGGCATCGACCGCATGGCCCCGCTGGGGCTAGACCACCTGGCCTCCAGCCTCGACCGCATGGGCCCCGGGATGGAGCGGATGGGGGCCGGCCTGGGCTTCGGCCTGGACCGCATGGGCTCCACCATCGACCGCGTGAGCAGCGCCATGGACCGAATGGGCAGCGGGGTGGACCGGATGGGGCTGGGCCTGGACCGCATGGTCCCGGCGGGGATGGGCCCCGTGATGGAGAGGATGCCAGCCGGGCTAGACCGCCTGGGAGCCGCCCCCATGGACCGGATGGGGCTGGACCGCTTGGCGGCCCCCAGCATGGACCGCATGGGGCTGGACCGCATGGGGGCGGCGGCCAGCAGCATGGACCGCATGGGGCCGGCCCTGAGCCAGGGCATGGGCGCCGGCTTGGACCGGATCGGGCTGCCCATGGGGAGCACCTTCGAGAGAAGCATGGACATGGAGCGCGGCAGCTTTGCTGCCGGAAACTTCACCGGCGCCCTGGGCACCGGGGGACCCGTCGCCGCGGCTGCCGCCGGAGTAGCCAGGAAGGCCTGCCAGATTTTTGTGAGAAACGTGAGTTGAGCCGGGCTGCTGCGGCGTCTCTCGTGTGTTTGTGAGTCTTGTGTGCGGATCCAATTAAAACTGCCCCGCCTCTCTCTCCCTCTTGGTTGTCCCCGTTTTCTTGCACCCCAACCCCAAAACACGTTACGTGGTCAAGCTGGAGATGCTCTCCACTTTGGAAATAGCAGACCACCGACCAAAGGGGGGGGGGTGGGCATCCGGTGGGGTTTGAAGCCGGCTTCCTACCTGGCCAGACCACAGATACGGGATGACGTCGTGTTGCCTCTTCTCTTTGTTTTGCCCAGCTTCCTTTTGACTTCACATGGAAGATGCTGAAGGACAAGTTCAACGAATGCGGTAAGTTGCTCCCGTAGCCTGGATCAGAGGGAGGGGGGAGGGGGGCAGTTTGTAACCTACCAAGCGGGGAGGAATTGCAGGCCTTGTTAGGAAGGCAGGAAGAGGATGGAATAACGGGGGGGGGGGGTTTTTCCCCTCTCCCCGCTTATTTTATTTTTTATTTTATTTTAATCCTATTTATATCCCGCCCTTCTCCGAAGACTCAGGGCGGCTTACAAGCTTAGCAGTAGCCTTCATATGCCTGCTTATTAGGGCTTTCACACCCCCCCAAGCGGCATTATTACAAAGTCAGCTTAATTGCCCCAACAATCTGGTCCTCATTTTACCTACCTGGGAAGGATGGAAGGCTGAGTCAACCTTGAGCCTGGTGGGACTCGAACCTGCACTAATTGCAGGCAGCTGGTGTTACTTAAGGAGGCATTAGCCCACTGCTCCACCAAGGCTCTTCCTTGGGCTTAAGCCCCTGCTGCAAAACCTCTTTGGTCCCCAGGTGGAGTGAGGGCTGCTCCCTGATTTGAGCCAGGAGTGGAATAGGTGGGGGGAAAGACGAGCGGGGGGGACGGGGGGGC
>NC_139512.1:16130021-16170372 GCF_947247035.1 Vipera ursinii
GCCGTCATAAACGTGAATCGGTTGCCAAGCAGCCTGAAGTTTGATCCGTGGGAGCCCCGGGGATCCTGCAAGGGGCATAAATGAAAAGCTGCAATTAGTCGCCTTTCTGCCCCCCTCCCCCCCGCTTTGAAAAACGTCACTTCTTTAGTACCTTTGAACAGTCGCTCAATGAATCGTCGTAAGATGAGGACTGCCTGGATTTGGGGATGTTTTATCACCTGGACACAGAACCAGAAACCAACCGGTCTGTTCTGGGTGGGCAGCTGTAATCCCAGGATGGTTGAGAATTCGGAAGCCCAGAAGCACCACCGCTCCCCCTCCTCCCCCATGCCTGCCTGCCCTCCTTCCTTCCCTTCTCCTTCCTCTCTTCCCCTTCCTCCTCATTCCCAACTTCCTCCTTTCCATCTTCCCTCCTTTCCTCCTCATTCCCATCTTCCTTCCTTCCTTCCTTCTCATTCCCATCCCCTTATTCCCAATCTTTTCCTTCCCTCTTATTCCCATCTTCCTTCTTTCCTTCTCATTCCCATCCCCTTATTCCCACCCACTTTCTTTCCTTCCTTCCTTCCTTCCTTCCTTCCTTCCTTCCTTCCTTCCTTCCTTCCTTCCTTCCTTCCTTCCTTCTCATTCCCATCTCCTTATTCCCAATCTTCCTTCCCTCTTATTCCCATCTTCCTTCTTTCCTTCTCATTCCCATCCCCTTATTCCCACCCACTTTCCTTCCTTCCTTCCTTCCTTCCTTCCTTCCTTCCTTCCTTCCTTCCTTCCTTCCTTCCTTCCTTCCTTCCTTCTCATTCCCATCTCCTTATTCCCAATCTTTTCCTTCCCTCTTATTCCCATCTTCCTTCTTTCCTTCTCATTCCCATCCCCTTATTCCCACCCACTTTCCTTCCTTCCTTCCTTCCTTCCTTCCTTCCTTCCTTCCTTCCTTCCTTCTCATTCCCATCTCCTTATTCCCATCTTTTCCTTCCTTCTTTCCTTCCATTCCCATCTTCCTTCTCATTCCCATCCCCTTATTCCCACCCACTTTCTTTCCTTCCTTCCTTCCTTCCTTCTCATTCCCATCTCCTTATTCCCATCTTTTCCTTCCTTCCTTTCCTTCCATTCCCATCTTCCGTCTTTCCTTCTCACCCCCATCTCCTCCCTCCCTCCCTCCTTTCCTCCCGAGGGGGGAGGGCCAAGGGGCCCGAAGTCCGCAGAGGGGGCGGGGCGGGGGCGGGGCTTCCGGGGCGGTCCCAGCCCAGCGAAGGGCCCGGGCATCCTAAAAACCAGGCGGCTGCCTCCACGTTCCTCTCTGCGCCTGCGCGTGAGCGTGACGCAACCCGACGCCTGCCGGTGGCGCTGGGACGTCATCTTCGGGCGCCGCCGGGCTCCCTGCCCAGGCTCCCTCGGCCAAGATGGCGGCGGTCGCGTCCTGGGGCTGCCGGGTAAGCCTCCGAGCGGAGGGTCCCGCGGGAAGAAGGGGGTCCCCCGAGGCGGGGCGGGGCCCGTCCCCGCCGGCCGCCCCTCTTTCCCCGGAGCGCGGGCGGAGAGCCCCCCCCTGAAGCCAGCCGGCCCCGTCACGTGTGAACGCAACACGTGCCGGGGAGAACCGCGGGGGAAGGCGCTGCAGGACGGGAATCCTAAAGGGGGGGGGAGGGCAGCAGGCGAGGGGGGGAATGAGGGGGGGCCTGAGCGGCCTGAAGCGGTTGAACCCCGAAAACCCCGCATGCAACCCGGTTTATCAGGTCCGGACACGCGTCCTTTGACAGTGCTGGGCCTCCGGAGCCCTCCTGGCCGAAGGCCTCGCCTCCCATACGGAAGATGCCCCCGAGGGGCTTTGCCACGCACCGCTCCCGCCCCCCCGATTATCTCGGGGGTTGGGACTGGAACTGGGAACTTGCAGAAGCCAGAGCCGCTCACCAGATGGGAGCTCCTCTAGAGCAGGAGTCTCCAGACCTGGCCACCCGGAAGGCTTCTGGACTTCAACTCCCAGAATTCCCCAGCCAGCAAGTCCAGACTTGTCGACTGGAAGATTTGTGGACTTCAACTCCCAGAATTCCCCAGCCAGCATGGGGAATGATGGCCCTTTTATTACTTGTGGACTTCCACTCCCAGAATTCCCTAGCCAGCACGTCCAGACATGTCAACTGGAAGACTTGTGGACTTCAACTCCCAGAATTCCCCAGCCATCAAAGTCTTCCAAGAGACCAAGTTTGGAGAACTGCTGGGAATTCAGCATCCGGCAAATCTCGAAGCCGGATCCACAGAATCACAATTCCTGGGTTTGCTTCCATGCTGTGCTCGAGACCCACCATGGGATGGCTTTCATTTATTTATTTATTAAATTTGCTGCCCGTCTCACCACAAGGCGACTCTGGGCGGCTGACAACATTAAACACAATGGAGGAAGTTGCCCCGCATCTTAAAGATGTTCTCTGCACTCCCACGCACTCCAGATTACAAGATGTCCGGTCCTGTGTCAGCCTCCCAGTGTGTGTGGTGTGAACCCGCTTTCTGCAACTCCTTACCTTGTTTACCGACTGCTCTCTTTCCTTGCCTGTTCCCAGCAAAGCTGTCGCCAGGAAGAAATGTTAATGGCGTGCTTTTCTCTTTCTAACCCTAGAAATACCTCTTAAATGCGTGGCTCGTATCCAGGCAATCTGCCGGCCCGGTGAAGCACCCCTCCTGCGTGTGCCGAACGAGCAGATTGGCGCTAGAATTTTATCAGGTGCGTCTCTGCCCGATAAAGCTTTACAAGCTAATCCTTGGCTTGCAACAGCAACTGAGGTTAAGCAAGATGGTTGTCAAGTCAGCCTTGCCCTATTTTACGCCCTTTCTTGCCAAGGTTGTTAAGCGAATCACTTTATTAACACGGTTGTTAAGTGAATCTGGCTTCCCCCATTTGAAGGTCGCAAAAGAGGATCACGTGACACCCTTCCCCCCCCCCCCCGGGACACTGCAGCCGTCATAAATATGAACCTGTTCCCAAGCATCACATGGGGAGCGCTGCAACGACCATGAGGGTTAAAAATGGTCGTAAGTCACTTTAGGGCCGTTGTACCTTTAGTCACTAAATGAATGATTGTAACTCAAGGACCACCTGCATTATGATGATAAAAAGTACAGCTGGCGTTGGCTATCTTTGACGGCAAAAAGGAAAGGCGGAGTAGAAAATACCAAACAGGAATAGGAAATTAAGGTCAGAATAGAAAGTTACTCTGGGGTGCAAAGCTGGAGGGAGGCTCTGGTCATCAGCTGAGGAGAAGAGGCCCGCATGATTTTATTGAGAATTAATGTTATGCTTTTTGAATGACTTGTCCTATTGTCTAGGTCACAGGGGTAAGCAACCTTGGCTCTTTTATGACTCGTGGACTTCAACTCCCAGAATTCCTGAGCCAGCGTAGCTGAAGTTGAAGTCCACAAGTCATAAAAGGGCCACGGTTGCCTACCCCTGGTTCTAGGACAGGGATCCCCAACTTGTGGGCCGCGGCACACTACCGGGCCGCAGAACAGGCTGGCCAGTGCGTGCACTGACCACCACTCGTGTTAGCGCCGCCACTATGCAAACGGTGCCCCCCAGCAAAAACAAGGCACCACTAGCGGCGCGCACGTAAAATGCTTCCTCCTCCCTTTCCCTCCTGTCCGCCAACCGAGAAAGATCGGAGATTTCTGATCTAGGCCAGGGGTCCCTGAACCCCGGTCTGTGGACCGGCACCAGGCCGTGGCGTGCCAGAAACCCGTCCGCAGAAACAAGCAAAGCCCCATCCGCGGAATGCAGGCAGCACGCAGAACCAACACACTCTCGGTCCGTGGGAAATATACTTTTCTCCACGGAACCGGTGCCTAGTGCCCCAAAAGTTGAGAAACTCTAGTCTAGGATGGTACACATGCTCTCTACGACCTGTTTTCCTGGTTACCTTCTGGGGGGAGGGGGACTTCGTGGTATCCGAAGCAGACCACCCAGATTCAGCCACAGTTTTGTCCCGTTAACCTTTTGAGCTCTCAAATCTTCCTCTTTCTGCTACATGTTCAAAATGGACTGAAATATTTATATGTATGGGTGTGGGTATGTGTATATGTGTGTGTGTGTGTGTGTGTGTCAAATACTTGTTAACTTGTTTAATACTTGTTAACTATTTAGATTACCTTGCTAGACAGACAGACAGACAGACAGACAGATATGGATGGATGGATGGATGGATGGATGGATGGATAGATAGATAGATAGATAGATAGATAGATAGATAGATAGTTGTTTTCTGAGGTTTTCGTGGGTGTTTGTATGTGGATCTTTGGTTATTCGGGTTTTTCCCCGCATAGAACTAAAGGTGTAGGCGCAACGTTTCGACGGAATCCCATCCGTCATCATCAGGCTGGTGGCTTCTGCTTCCTTCTTCTGAGAGAAGCATGTGGCTGTTTGTTTCTCTTTTTTAAACTGCCAGAGGGGGTGTGTTCTGTGGGTGGAGGTGTGCTCTGATTGGGTGGGGGATTAAGAGTGTTCTGATTGGGTGGGAGTGTGTTTTGAATGGTGGGTGTGTTCTGATTGGGTGGGGGTGTGTTTTGAGTGGATGGGCTGGTCTCAGCTGCCAGCCTTAGACCTGAGCTGGTGAGATAGATAGATAGATAGATAGATAGATAGATAGATAGATAGATAGATAGATAGATAGATAGATAGATGGATGTAGGTCTTGGCGTATTCGGGTCTTTTCCCGTGTAAGATTGAGGGTGTCTTTGCAACATTTTGACGAGGTCCCGCTCGTCATCTTCAGGCTGGTGTCTTCGGCTTTGTGCTTGTGCAAGCAGAGCGTGATCGGAGTTGCCGTCTCTATAAATATTGGTGGGGGTATGTGGGGTGCTGGCTTTGTTGCTGTAAGCAGGTTGGTTGGCTGTGTTGTTACATGTTGATTGGTTGATGGGGTCATTGTTTGTGGATTAGTCGGCTGTTTTGTAACATCCTGCGTGGCTGAGGTGTTGGCTGTGTGCCCGTTAGTCTTTTTGTGTTGTAACGACCTGGATAATGGGCTGTGTGACGACATCCTGACTCAGGATGTCACTACACTAGAGCTCACGATGTCACTACACTAGAGCTCCGATCACGCTCTGCTCACACAAGCAAAAAGCCGAAGACACCAGCCTGAAGAAAGACACCCTCAATCTTACACGGGAAAACACACACACACACACACACACGTAAATTACTAACAAAGAATTAAGGGAGACTGAAATTTCATTTTTAACATGGGCCAGGGTGCTCACAGTAAGAAAAAAAAATGACAATAAAGGTGACCTTATCCTACTCATTAGCTGTAAGAGAAATTCGGCTTTCTCTGCTTGCCTGGTTGCTTTTGTTTTTCTTTGTATTCAGCCCTCTGAAACCTCTGACGCTGGGGATACTTTTTTATCTTCTAATTTTGGGCCGGTGCACGGAGGCCGTCATGTGGTTTGTTAATGAAAGAATGGTTGGCTTCTCTGTTGATTTGTTCCTTGGTGTGAAAGAAAGTGTCCTTAGACGGCTTCCAAAGGAGGGTGCCCGGGGCGGATAAGACGGTCTCGGGAGATTTAATTAATCTCTCCTTCTTCCGGAGATTTGTCAGGGTGGAAGTTCTCTGAGTACCTTTGTAAATTGAGGTCACCAGTTCTTGGAAACAAAAGAAGGGATTTGGGTGAATATTCCCTTAGCAAGAAAGACAGGGTATAAACAACTTGAGTCCAGACACTGCTTGTGTTTAAAAATAAACTTTACAGCTAGTTTGTCCTGTAAAAGCTCATTATCTATCTATCATCTGTCTGTCTATCTATCTATCTATCTATCTATCTATCTATCTATCTATCTATCTATCTATCTATCTATCTATCTATCTAGTCTGTCTGTCTTCTATCTATCTATCTATCTATCTATCTATCTATCTATCTATCTATCTATCTATCTATCTGTCAAAGAATAGAATAGAATAGAATAGAATAGAATAGAATAGAATAGAATAGAATAGAATAGAATAGAATAGAATCTGGAAGGAACCTCAGAGGTCTTCTAGTCCAGCCCCCTGCTCAAGCGGGAGAACCTATACCATCTCAGACAGGTGAATGTCCAGTCTCTTCTTAAAAACCTCCTGTGATGAAGTGCTGATGATTTCTGGTGGCAAGCTGTTCCACAGGTTAATGGTCCTCACTGTCAGGAAGTTTCTCCATAATTCCAGGTTGCTTCTCTCTTTGGTCAGTTTCCAACCATTATTTCTTGTCCTTCCCTCTGGTGCTCTGGTGAATAACGTGACCCCATCCATCCATATCTGTCTGTCTGTCTGTCTGTCTGTCTGTCTATTTATCTATCTATCTATCTATCTATCTATCTATCTATCTATCTATCTATCTATCTATCTATCTATCTATCTATCTCATCTTCCTATCTATGATCTTCCTATCTCCTCTATCTCACCCATCTATATCTCCATCCATCCATCCGTCCACCCATCCATCCAATCTTCTATCTTATCCATCCATCCATCCAGTCAATCTTCTATCATCCATCCATCCATCCATCCATCCATCCATCCATCCAGTCAATCTATCTTATCCATCCAGTCAATCTTCTATCATCCATCCATCCAGTCAATCTTCTATATAGACCATATAGTGGCTGTGACTAGGGGGGCCTTCGCCCAGGTTCGCCTGGTGCGCCAGTTGCAGCCCTATCTAGACTGGGATGACTTATGTACGGTCACTCACGCGCTCGTGACCTCTCGTCTAGACTACTGCAACGCTCTCTACATGGGGCTGCCCTTGAGGACCACTCGGAGGCTCCAACTGGTGCAGAATGCAGCCATGCGAGTTGTGTTGGGGGTCTCCTGATACTCCCATATTACACCTCTGCTCCGTGAGCTGCATTGGTTGCCAGTTGTCTTCCGGGTGAGATTCAAGGTACTGGTAATGGTGTTTAAGGCCCTACATGGCAGGGGTCCGGAGTACCTTAGGGAGCACCTGTGGCCGGCATCAACTTCCCTCCGCCCTGTGCGTTCCCACAGAGAGGGACTCCTCAGGGTGCCACCGGTCAGAGAATGTTGATTGGTGGCCCCCAGGGGGAGGGCGTTCTCTGTGGGCACCCCGGAACTATGGAATCGGTTACCGGTTGAGCTCCGGATGGCGCCCGACCTTCGCTCCTTCCGTCGCGATCTAAAGACATTCTTATTTGAACAAGCCGGCCTGGCCTGATGGGGGATGGGGGGGGTTTTATTGTTATTTTAATATTTGTATTTACTGTTTTTAGTTGGGCATATATTTAATCCATTTTAACTTTTGTATCTCTGTATTTTTTATGCTTGCCCTGTTCATAAATAAAATTATTATTATTATTATTATTATTATTATTATTATTATTATTATTATTATTATTATTATCCCTCCATCCCTCCCTCCATCCAATCTTCTATCATTCATCCATCCATCCATCCATCCATTGATCCAGCTCTCATAGATTTGATTAAATTTAAAATTGAAGTAGGGACTTCTGTCTTTCTGAGACGGATCAAAACTACTCAGCAGTGAGGCAGCTGGGGGAGAGAGAGACAGAGAGAGAGAGATGGAGAGAGGTGGGTGGGAGCTGAGATTTTCCTCCATGGGGCCATAACCCCTCTTCCCCACTTGGCCTCGCGCAGTGGGCGCAACCGAGCGCCCGAGGCAGGACCCGGTTTTGTGCTGTGAGCTGTAACCGCGACCTTCTCTTTAGTCTAGATGTGCTTCCTCCAGCCATCGGAAAGGTTTTATATCGGGCTTCGTCGAGAACATCAAGCAGGAGCTGGCCAAGAACAAGGAGATGAAGGAGAGCATCAAGAAATTCCGAGATGAAGCTAAGAAGTTGGAAGAATCGGAAGCGCTTCAGGAAGCGAGGCGGAAATACGTACGTTGGAGCAGGGGCCTTCAACCGTGGCCACTTTAAGTGTTGTGGACTTCAACTCCCAGAATTCCTGAGCCAGCCATGCTGAGGGGAAAGGGAGAGGTTTCCATGCTGAGCCATGGTGGCTCAGGAATTCTGGGAGTTGAAGTCCACGAGTCATAAAAGAGCCAAGGTTGCCTACCCCTGGCCTAGGGTCTCCTGCTTGAGCAGGGGGCTGGACTAGAAGACCTCCAAGGTCCCTTCCAGCTCTATTCGGATTGATTGATTGATCAATCGATTGATTGAAATGATCTAGGATCTGCTACTTGAGCAGGGGGCTGGACTAGAAGACCTCCAAGGTCCCTTCCACCTCGTTGTTGTTATTATTACTACTATTATTATTACTATTATTATTAACTTCTCCACACGGGTTGCCAACTTCCACTTCCTTCTTGCAGAAAACCATCGAGTCCGAAACCGTCAGGACCTCGGAAGTGCTCAAAAAGAAACTGGGAGAAATCAGCGGCAGCGTCAAAGAGGTAAGAAGCAGAGAGAGACATCTCCTTCCGGTCATCTTTCTGGTCATCTTTCTCCAGCGGCCAGCAATGCTGTCCGGAGGCCGAGAGTGAAGGGAGTCCAGCCTGATTCCTCCGAGGGTCCACCTCCTTCCTTTTATGGTTGAACATTTTTTTTATTTGTCTATCGGAATGTAAAAGGAAATGAAAAGAATGGGAAAAGGGGGAAGGAAAAAAAAAGCGTTGACTTCCGACTTTTATTTAGCACGGTAGAGGTTAATAGCATTTCAGCCTCAGCTTTTTACTTTTCCACAATAATAGGTGCTAGCCCTTTCTATAACAACAAACCGATTGGATCCGCAAAACCAAATTCAAAGTTTCATATATTTCTTTCACCACAAGGACAAAATCCAGGAGCAATTTCCAAAGGGAAACAAGATTAGAGATGTTTTTTTTCCCCTTAGAATAAAGCAATCGATTTAACCATCTCTACTTTTCTTGTTAGCATGATCGCAGCAACAAAATTTCATTTTTAATCTGTGTCAGTGTGCCCACTGCGACCTCTGTCTGTCTGTCTGTCTGCCTCTCCATCCACCCATCTAATCTATCTATGTAATGTATATCTCCATCCACCTATCTTTATCTATCTATCATCTATCTATCTGTCTGTCTGTCTGTCTATCTATCTATCTATCTATCTATCTATCTATCCTATCCTATCCTATCCTGTCTGTCTGTCTGTCTGTCTGTCTGTCTGTCTGTCTATCTGTCTACCTGTCTACCTGTCTACCTGTGTCTGTCTATCTACCTATCTACCTGTGTCTGTCTGTCTATCTATCTGTCTGTCTGTCTGTCTGCCTGCCTGCCTGTCTGTCTGTGTCTGTCTATCTACCTATCTACCTGTGTCTGTCTGTCTGTCTGTCTATCTGCCTACCTGTCTACCTTTGTCTGTCTATCTACCATCTATCTATCTATCTATCTATCTATCTATCTATCTATCTATCTATCTATCTATCTATCTATCATCTATCTATCTATCTATCTATCTATCTATCTATCTATCTATCTATCTATCTATCTATCATCTATATCTCTCCATCCATCCACCCACCCATCTAATCTATCTATATCTATATCTCCACCCACCCACCCACCTATCTTGTCTGTCTGTCTGTCTGTCATTTGCCTATGTATCATCTGTCTGTCTTCCAATATTTGAGGGGCTGCCATAAAGAGGAGGGAGTCAAATTATTCTCCAAAGCACCTGAAGGCAGGACAAGAAGCAACGGATGGAAACTCATCAAGGAGAGAAGCAAACTAGGAGAAATTTCCTGACAGTGAGGACAGTTAGCCAGCGGAACAGCTTGCCTCCAGAAGTTGTGGGTGCTCCATCCCTGGAGGCTTTCAAGAGGAGACTGGGCATGCGTTTGTCTAAAATGGAATAGGGTTTCCTCCTTGATCAGGGGTTGGACTAGAAGACCTCCAAGGTCCCTGTTATTCTTCCCTTTCTTTTCTCTGGTCGCAGAGCATAGATGAAGTCAGCAAGAGCGAGATTGGCCGGAAGATCAAGGAAGGCATGGAGGAAGCAGCCAAAACAGCCAAGCATTCTGCAGAAACAGTCTCCAAGGGAGGAGAAAAACTGGGCCGGACTGCAGCATTCAAGGCCATTTCTCAGGCAAGTCATCTTGGGTCAGGGGCTACCCCGGCCGGGACAGGCCCAGCTTCTCTGCGGAGAGCAGGAGAGTTGCCTGAGGCTGGGATCTTCTCTGGAGGCTTTTCAGGATCTCCTAGTGAGCTTTGCTCCTCCTCCTTGGCATTTTTGGGTGACTTTGCTCAGCCTTTTCTTCGGTCGCAGCAGCTCTCCAGGGACCGAGCGTGGGTCTCCCCAGGGCTGTCAGACTGAGGGTTGACCTGGAGCTTCTTGGCTCCTCTCCAAACACGTGTGAAGGGTCCGGGGCCCATCCGAAGTCATTTTTTTGGCCATCCCAAAGGTGCTTTTTTTTTTTAGGAGGCAACTGGACTTCCTCATTTTTTATTTATTTATTTATTTATTTTTATTTTTATTCCATTTATATCCCGCCCTTCTCCGAAGACTCAGGGCGGCTTACAAGCTTAGCAGTAGCCTTCATTCTATGTATATGCCTGCTTGTTAGGGCTTTCACACACCCCCCAAGCGGCATTATTACAAAGTCAGCTTTATTTATTTATTTTTATTCCATTTATATCCCGCCCTTCTCCGAAGACTCAGGGCGGCTTACAAGCTTAGCAGTAGCCTTCATTCTATGTATACGCCTGCTTGTTAGGGCTTTCACACACACCCCAAGCGGCATTATTACAAAGTCAGCTTAATTGCCCCCAACAATCTGGGTCCTCATTTGACCTACCTCGGAAGGATGGAAGGCTGAGTCAACCTTGAGCCTGGTGGGACTCGAACCTGCGCTAATTGCAGGCAGCTGGTGTTACTGAAGGAGGCATTAGCCCACTGCTCCACCAAGGCTCTTTGAAGACGTTTCACTTCTCATCCCAGAAGCTTCTTCAGCTCTGACTGGATGGTGGGGAAGGGGAGGATTGATACTCCTTGCAAACGAAGCGGGTCATTGTGCATCCTTTCAGAGAGTCGTTGAGGCCACTCAGAGGTTTGTCTGTGTCCTCAGGGTCACCTGAGCGTTGCAAGTGGGTGTGGAGCCTCTTTGGAACGGCCGAAAGGACTGTGTTGTAAACTGGAGGTGGATGATGCGGTCAGCGGTTCCAGGAAGTCTCCACACCCATTGGCACCACTCAAGTGACCCTGAGGACACAGACAAAACACCAAGCGGCCTCAATGACTCTAAAAGGAGGCAAATGACCAGCTCTCTGCAAGGAGTATAAATCCTTCCATTCCACACCATCCAGTCAGAGCTGAAGAAGCTTCTGGGATGAGAAGCGAAACGTCCTCAAAGGAGAAATCAGAAAGTCCAGTTGCCACCTGAAAAAAAGCACCTTTGGGACAACTGTGACCTGGAGGGTGGAGAAGCTCTGCAAACATTTTTTGGCCATCAGCGCCCAGGATCTGGCTGTAAGAGCAGCTCTCTTTGCAAAGGTCTAGCTCTGGTATCTTTTCCTCAGTGAGGAGGTCCTGCAGAAGGTCATGGCTGGACTACTGCAATGCATTCTCACATGGAGCTGCCCTTGAAGACCACCTGAAAGCTACAGCTGATTCAATATGCAGCAGTGTGAGCAGTAACATGCGCCTCTTGTTGTGCGCACATGTCAGAGTGTGCAGTCTTATTGCACGAGATAACCTAGGGGTAAACACAGTAAACAGTGGTCTATAGTAAATGGTGGTTTAACTTACTCTATTTGCAATATCATACACCAGGAACAATTTATTTATTTATTTATTTAATTAAATTTTTATACCGCCCTATTCCCGAAGGACTCAGGGCGGTTTACAGGGCAACATAAAATGTAATATAAAAATAGTATAAATTAAAATAGATTAAATTACATAAGCCCAACAATTAAAACGATATTAAAAGCTAAAACCCCTTCAGTCCAGGCCTGATTGATCAAAAAACCAGGTTTTCAGATCCTGGTGAAATGAACGCAGATCGGGGGCGGTCTGAAGTTCCACCGGTAAATCATTCCAAAGGGCAGGCGCGCCCACAGAGAATGCCCTCCCCCTGGGGATCACCCGCCGGCACTCCTTAACCGCCGGCACCCTGAGAAGGCCCTCCCTGTGGGAGTGCACAGGACGATGGGAAGTTGATGCCGGCAGCAGGTGTTCCCTTAGATAATCCGGACCCAAGCCATTTAGAGCTTTATAGGTCATTACCAGCACCTTGAATCTCACCTGGAGGGCAACCGGAAGCCAATGCAGCTCACGGAGAAGAGGTGTTACACGGGAGTATCAGGAAACTCCCATAACAACTCGCGCGGCTGCATTCTGCACCAATATACATACAGGTGCTAATACAGCAAAATCCAACACACCACAGTTACAGCTGGAAACAGAAAAGAGAGAACACATCAGCGGAGCCTTCCCTTTTATACAAAGGCTCTTAAAGGGACACAGACCCTGCTGAGTCATTCCCATCATTACATCTTACATTACTTAAGCTGGTTAGCTGTTAAATCAATACCTTGACAGCTCATATCATAACTGCTACGTGAATGGCATTCATTGCCAGTCAGCTTCCGGGTGCAATTCAGGGTGCTGGTCATTGTATGCTTGGGGGTTTTTTTGAAAAAAAAATTCTCCTTTTGTTCTCAGCTGTGAGTGACGGTCTTTGTCTTTCCCTGAATCGGTCCCGGGACTTCCTCTTCCCCCTTTCCTTCATTCTGTAATGTTGGGAATATAATTCTGGCAATATAGGTAGAACGCAATAAAGTTGTGTCGGCTCGGCCCATTCGCGAGTGCCTCCGCATGCTTGCGCCTGGCGATGTGTGTAACGGCGCTTCCCTTCCCAGGGCATGGAGACCGTCCGGAAGGAGATTGACGACAGCGTGCTGGGCCAGACGGGCCCTTACAGGCGTCCAGAGAGACTCCGGAAAAGGACGGAATGTGCCGGCGAAAGGCTGAAAGACGAGCGGATATTCGAAGCCAACGAGTGGGTGTCCGAACTGGGGCCGGCCTTGCCAGAGGCTGCGGGAGTGGGCAGCTTGCTGTGGGGGTGACGGGGGGGGGGGTAGGGAAGAAACCTGACCCAGGAGACGCCTGTTTTACCCAGTGCTGCAGCTGAAGCACCAGGAGAGGCAGACTGCCTGGCCTGCGATTGGGAGAGACAAGTGACTCCTAGAAGGGCAGAGGGCTTGTGCACTTTTAGGAGACCCACCCCCACACATACCTGTTTAGTCCCCGGCCATCTCCAAATGGGGCTGGGAAAGCCCTGGCACATCTGCCTTGCTGTCCCTGAGGCTGTGTGGATGGTTCAGTAGAAGAGTAGAGTAGAGCAATTATTTTAACTGTTTTTAACTTTTGTGATTGTTGTATTGTTATTTTAATAAAACCTTGTGAACCGCCATGAGTCCTACGGGAGAAGGGCGGTATATAAGTCTAATAAACATAAAGAAAGATAAAGAAGAGTAGAATAGAGTAGAATAGAATAAAGAGAAAACAGAATAGAGTAGAATAGAATAGAATAGAATAGAATAGAAGAATAGAATAGAATAATAGAATAGAATAGAATAGAATAGAATAGAATAGAACAGGGGTGTCAAACTCAATTTCATTGAGGGCCGCATCAGCATTGCGGTTGCCCTCAGGGGGCCGGGTGGGTGTGGCCTGGGTGGGCGTGGCCTACTGGGTGGGTGTGGCCAGGGTGGGCATGGCCTGCTGGGTGGGCGTGGCCAGCTCTACATCGTTTGCATCAAGGGTGCCTATGGGGGCCTGGGCAGGAGTGGGACAGATCTGAGGGTCTCTGGCAGAAGGAGGGTCTCTGGGCCAGGGCCAAGGCAGTGGGGGCCGTTCCCTCCCTCTTTCCAGGATGGCTTCGCGGGCCGCATGAAATCACTTCGCGGGCCGGATCTGGCCCCGGGCCTTGTGTTTGACATGTCTGGAATAAAGAATAGAATAAAGAAAAAACAATAGAATAGAATAGGAGAACAGTACAATAGAATAGAAAAGAATAGAATAAAGAGAAAACAATAGGATAGAACAATATAGGGGGGGGAGAGGGGGGAGGGGTAGGGAGGGATAGGTAGGGGAGGGGGAGGGGGGATTGTTAAAGATAAAATGTATTTTAAAACTTTTCAATTAAAAAAAAGAAAACAATAGGATAGAACAATATAGAATAGAATAAAGAATTAAAATAAAAAAATAAAAAAAATAAAATAAAGAGAAAACAAATAGAATAGAAGAGAGCTGGAAGGGACCTTGGAGGTCATCTAATCCAACCCTCCAACCCCATTCACTGTGAGGGTTTCTTCCATTGGGCCCCAAAAGAACTCCCCTCCACGGTGTCGGGAGAATCAGCAACGGGGACAGGCGGGGGGACTTCTCGGCCTCCTTCCCTAACGGCGCCTCTCTTCCCCCCCCCCCCCAGGGAAGCGATGGGCATGGTCCTTCACAAAGACTCGAAGTGGTACCAGCAGTGGAAGGAGTTCAAGGACAAGAACGTGGTCTTCAACCGTACGTATTAGGGGACTCTGGTGGGCTACGTGGTTTGGATCCCGGTCTAACAATCGGTAGGCTCAAGAGCCGGTGGCTGCCGTGGGACAGAGCGAGCTCCCATCGCTCGCTCCAGCTCCGCTCAATTCAGCAGTTCGAAGGCAGGTGACTGCGAGTAGCTAAAGGGGTACCACTTCGCTGGGCACCTTGACGGGGGCATGAAAGGAGCCCCCAACTGGGCATCCCCTGGGCCAGGGGTAGGCAACCTTGGCTCTTTTATGACTCTTGGACTTCAACTCCCAGAATTCCTGAGCCAGCGGCTCAGGAATTCTGGGAGTTGAAGTCCAAGAGTCATAAAAGAGCCAAGGTTGCCTACCCCTGCCCTAGGCAATGGTGATGTCACCGGCTATTCCTTTCACCACAGAGGCCCTTTGGTGCTTCCGACACGGAAGAATAGTACAATACGTACTGTGGGATCCCTCCCCATCCCTCCCTCTCCATCACCCAGAGCCTCTTTGGAACAAGAGGGGCAGCAAATAAATTTTAAGAAATGAAATGAAGAAATAATCTCTGCCCCAGGATCTTTTCCAGTTGTCGGATAATGTTATGGCTAGGAAACCTAAGCAAGAAGCGGGACTCCCCAGCATTTGGCCGTTTGGAAAAAAGGGGGCTGGAAATGGTTAGCTTGGAACGTTTTCAGTCTGAAATGTTTTTAAGGGTCTTTTTGTTTTTCTACTGCTCTTTTGTGACATTGCAAGCTGCCCAGAGTCGCTTGCTAGTGAGGTGGGCGGCATAAAAATAAAGGATTCAAGAGTCAGTTAAAAAAAAGGTATAAACCGTCGCTGCACTGCAGTTTTGAGCCCCCTGCCCGGAAAGAAAGGAAAAAAAACATATTTCATATCCCAACGGTGCTTTTTCAAGAGTGGCAACTGCCTGTGCAGGAGCGCACACAGCTCCATTTCTGTGCGGGAGTGGAGCTGCGAGGGCAAGTGCCCGCTGCACGGGCAGGCAGAGCTGCGCCTGTGAGCGCAAGTGCCCCATCGCCAACACCACGGGCAAATGGAGCTGTGCGAGGGAGCGCGGGTGCCCATCGCTTGGCACGGCCCAGTTCCAAATGGGCTGCAACCCGGGGGTAGGGGACGCCTGATCTGAAGAGTCCTGTATCTTTTGTGGATGGGATGGGATGGGACAGAGAAGAGAAGAGAAGAGAATAGGAATAGAATAGAATAGAATAGAATAGAATAGAATAGAATAGAATAGAATAGAATAGAATAGAATAGAATAGAATAGAATAGAATAGAATAGAATAGAATAGAATAATAGGATAGAATAGAATAGAATAGAATAGAATAGAATAGAATAGAATAGAAAATATGGAATGGAGAATAGAATAGAATAGAATAGAATAGAATAGAATAGAATAGAATAGAATAGAATAGAATAGAATAGAATAGAATAGAAAATATGGAATGGAGAATAGAATCGAATAGAATAGAATAGAATAGAAAATATGGAATGGAGAATAGAATAGAATCGAATAGAATCGAATTGAATAGAATAGAATAGAATAGAATAGAAAATATGGAATGGAGAATAGAATAGAATAGAATAGAATAGAATAGAAAATATAGAATAGAATAGAATAGAGTAGAATAGAGTAGAATAGAAAATTTAGAATACAATAGAATAGGATGGGATGGGATGGAATAGAATAGGAAATAGAATAGAACAGAACAGAACAGGAAAGAACAGAACAAAATAGAATAGAGCTGCAAGGGAGCTTGGAGATCTTCTAGTCCAGCCCTCTGCTGAAGCAGGAGACCGTCTACCATTTCAGACAACTTCTGGTGGCCAGCTGTTCCACTGGTTAATTGTCCTCACTGTCGGGAAGTTTCTGCTTAATTCCAGTTTTGCTTCTCTCTCTGGTCAGTTTCCAACCGTCCTCGTTTCTCGTCCCGCCCTCGGGTGCTTTGGTGAATAACGTGACCCCCTCCTCCTCTCGGGGGAAGCCCCTCAGATGCTGCAACGGGCGTTTTGGAAGACTGTAGGAAACAGGGTTCCTGTTTTCGGAGCGTCCCTCTGCTGCTTTCCCAGGGCGGGGAGTCCCTATTCATCCTCCCCAGAGCTGCCCTTTATTTCCCCGTAGGTTTCTTTGAAATGAAGATGAAGTACGACGAGAGTGACAACGCCCTCATCCGTGCCTCGCGCGTCATGACGGACAAAGTGACCGACTTCATAGGTTTGTCTCCTTCCTCCTCCCTCCCCCCTCTGCCTGACCAGGGACATTTCTGACCGCGCAGAAGCTCCAATCCGGGACCTTGCGGGGCGAAAAACGTCTCCCCCTTAACAAATGCAAGATTTCTGCAAATCGCTTAAGAGAGGGCTGTAAAAGCCACCATGAAGCGGTCGCTATGTGGGTTGTCCTCCACTTACAACAATTCACTTAGTGACCGAAGCTACAACGGCACTGGAAAAAAAAAAGTGACTTATGACCATTTTTCACACATTTGACCGTTGCAGCATCCCCGCGGTCACGTGATTTACATTTGGACGCTTGGGCAACCGGCTCACATTTGTGACGGTGGCAGCGTCCTCGCTTAACAAAACTCGGCCAGAAAAGTCGTAACGTGGGGCAAAGGTCACTTTAACAAATTTCTCGCTTAGCAGCATACATTTTGGGCTCCACTGCGGTCGTCAGTCGAGGACAACCTTAGTGCTGTTGCTTTTACGGCAGCGCCGGAACAGTTGACGCGTCCATTTTTCGCGCCAAACGACCGTTGCAGCACCCCTCCGGTCACGCGATCGAAATTCGGACACTGGGCAAGGGGCTCATACTTCTGACGGTCACAATGTCCTGGGGTCAAGTGATCTCCTTTTGCGACCTTCTGACTATCAAAGCTGCACTCACCCCAGCAGTTTGGCCAGGGGCATTTAGTTTCCCAAGAGTCACAGCGCAACGGGGGGGGGGGCTTTCCGAGATGAGAATCTGGACTGGGGCTGATAGATTGGTTGATTCAGCCCAGAGGGAAGACCACTCATTCTCAACTGTGGCCAATTTAAGATCTGTGGACTTCCACTCCCAGAATTCCTCAGCCAGCACGGGGGAAACATGGTCCCTTTATGACTGGTGGACTTCAACTCCCAGAATTCCTCAGCCAGCACAGGGGAAACATGGTCCCTTTATGACTGGTGGACTTCAACTCCCAGAATTCCTCAGCCAGCACGGGGGAAACATGGCCCCTTCATGACTGGTGGACTTCAACTCCCAGAATTCCTCAGCCAGCACGGGGGAACCAGGGCCCTTTTATGACTGGTGGACTTCAACTCCCAGAATTCCTCAGCCAGTAGGGGGAACCATGGCTCTTTTATGACTGGTGGACTTCAACTCCCAGAATTCCTCAGCCAGCACAGGGGAAACATGGTCCCTTTATGACTGGTGGACTTCAACTCCCAGAATTCCTCAGCCAGCACGGGGGAAACATGGCCCCTTCATGACTCGTGGACTTCAACTCCCAGAATTCCTCAGCCAGCACGGGGGAACCAGGGCCCTTTTATGACTGGTGGACTTCAACTCCCAGAATTCCTCAGCCAGTAGGGGGAACCATGGCTCTTTTATGACTGGTGGACTTCAACTCCCAGAATTCCTCAGCCAGTACGGGGGAAACATGGTCCCTTTATGACTGGTGGACTTCAACTCCCAGAATTCCTCAGCCAGCAGGTGGAACCAGGGCCCTTTTATGACTTGTGGACTTCAACTCCCAGAATTCCTCAGCCAGCACGGGGGAAACATGGTCCCTTTATGACTGGTGGACTTCAACTCCCAGAATTCCTTAGCCAGCACGGGGGAAACATGGTCCCTTTATGACTGGTGGACTTCAACTCCCAGAATTCCTCAGCCAGCAGGGAGAACCATGGCTCTTTTTTGACTGGTGGACTTCAACTCCCAGAATTCCTCAGCCAGCAGGTCCAGACTTGTCGACCGGAGTCTTGCAGACTTCCACTCGCAGAATTCTGGGAATTGAAGTCCGCAAGCCTTAAAGCGGCCACAGTTGAGAAACCCCGGTGAAGACAGAGCTGGGGGGCCTCGGTGCTCCCTGCTGCCCCCCAAGAGAGGGTCTCCGGCCCCTTCTCCCCCTGTGCTGAGCCAGGCTGTGCCTGCAGGGCTGGGAGGGCCAGAGAGAGGGGAGGAGGGGAGGAAGGGCTGCCTTGGGGAACGACATTGACCCCTCCCTCCCCCCTCCCTCCTGAAGGGGTCAGGAGATCCTCCCTGCTTAGCCCCCTCCTCTCTCCCTCGGGCAGGGGGTCTCTTCTCCAAGACGGAGATGTCCGAGGTCCTCACTGAGATCCTGCACGTTGACCCCAGCTTCGACAAGGACCGGTTCCTCAAGCAGTGCCAGGCCGACATCATCCCCAACATTCTCGAGGTAGGGGGGCCTGGGGGGGGCGGGAGAGGGAGGGGGGCCAGGTTCCCCAGGCCTCCATTAGAAGTCTGGGGGGGGTAGCGGAGGAGAAACGGGTGAGGCTCCCTGTCTTTCGAACCCTGGACCTTCCTCGACTTTACAGCGGTGCATTTAACGACCTGAAAAAAGGGACGTATGAGCAGTTTTCACACTTACCGACCGTCGCAGCCTCCCCGGTCAAAATTCAAACATTCGGCAACCGTTTTGTATTTATGATGGCTGCCGTATCCCCGGGGTGTGTGTGTGTGGGGGGGGTCACGTGATTTCCCCCTTTGCGATCTCTGACAAGCAAAATCCGGGTGGGTGGGTGGGAAGCCGGATCCACTTAACAACCGTGGCAAGGGAAAGTCGTGAAAGAGGACCAAACTCGCTGAACAAAGGTCTCGGCCACCGACGGTTGTGGTCGTAACCACGAGGACGACTTTGGAAAACGGCAGGAAAGAAGGCAGATTCCCGTAGCCGGCGGGCGTGGGACCAGCAGCCTCGCCTGTCGAAAGCGCTGACCTCCGGCAGTTCTGACTACGACGGTCGTAAGTGTGAGGAGCCGGTCACAAGTCCCATTTTTTCAGTGCTTTTGTAACTTTGAAGGATCGCTAAAGGAAGGGCTGTAAAAGTCGAGGTCTTCCTGTATAGAAGGGAATGAGGGGAGAGCGTTTCAGCCAAGCCGCTCTTGGCACCTGGGGGCTCTTTCCTTTCTTGGGGGGGGGAGAGGCGAGGGGGGTCTTCCCCAGAGCCCTCAGTTGTCATAAAACTGGCTACCTACAGTGCTTTATAAGGCCTTCGTAAGGCCACACCCGGAGTACCTGCATCCAGGTTTGGTCACCATATCACAAAAAAAGACGTTGAGAGTTTGGAAAAAGTTCAGAGAAGAGCAGCTAAGACGATCCAAGGCCTGGAGACCAAAACATACGAAGAACGGCTGCAGGACTTGGGTTTGGCTAGTCTAAAAAAAAGGAAGAAATAGGGGAGACAGGATAGCAGTTATTCCAGTATCTGAGGAGCTGCCACAAGGAGGAGGAGGGGTTCATGTTATTCACCAAAGCACCACAAGGAAGGACGAGAAACTGACCAAAGAGAGAAGCAACCTGGAATTAAGGAGAAACTTCCTAACAATGAGGACAAATAACCAGTGGAACAGCTTGCCTCCAGAAGTTGTGAATGCTCCAACACTGGAAGTTTTTAAGAAGAGACTGGACAGTCACTTGTCTGAGATCATACTATAGGTTCTTCTCCTTGAGCAGGGGGCTGGACTAGAGGATCTCCAAGGTCCCTTCCAGCTCCAATTCTGCTCTACTCTTTTCTATTCTTATTCTGTTCTGTTCTATCCTATTCTATATTCTATATTACTATTATTATTATTAATTTTATTTGTATACCGCCCTTCTCCCGAAGGACTCAGGGCGGTCAACAGGGCAATACATGTTAAAAGACAAAATACAAAAATTAAAAGATTAAACAAATGCCCACAACTCTTAAAATAGGTTAAAACACATTAAAAAGTAGTAAAACCCAACCCCCTCCCATCAGGCCAGGCCAGCTTGTTCGAAGAGATACGTCTTTAGATCACGCCGGAAGGAGCGCAGGTCGGGCGCCATCCGGAGCTCAACCGGAAGACGGTTCCATAAATCCGGCGCGCCCACAGAGAACGCCCTCGGCATTCTTTGACCGGTGGCACCCTGAGGAGGCCCTCCCTGTGGGAGCGTACTGGGCGGAGGGAAATTGACGCCGGCCGCAGGTGCTCCCCAAGGTATTCTGGAGCCATGCCATGTAGGGCTTTGTAGGTCAATACCAGCACCTTGAACCTCACCCGGAAGACAACTGGGAGCCAATGCAGCTCATGGAGCAGAGGTGTAACATGGGAGTATCGGGAGACTCCCAACACGACTCTCGTGGCTGCATTCTGTACCAGTTGGAGCCTCCGAGTGGTCTTCAAGGGCAGCCCCATGTAGAGAGTGTTGCAGTAGTCTAAATGAGAGGTCGTGAGCGCATGAATGACCGTACGCAGGGCATCCCGGTCTAGATAGGGCCGCAACTGGCGCACCAGGCGAACCTGGGCAAAGGCCCCCCTAGTCACAGTTATTATATGGTCTTCCAAAGAAAGCTGAATCTAGGAGGACTCCCAAGTTGCGAGCCCTATCTACGGGGGGTAATAGCTCACCCCCCCATAGAAAGAGATGGAATATTCTGAATATGCCGGTATGCACAGCCACTCAGTCTTGTCGGGGTGGAGTTGAAGTCTGTTCCTCCCCATCCAGACCCGAACCGCTTCCAGAATATTCTATTCTATTCTATTCTATTCTATTCTATTCTATTCTATTCTATTCTATTCTATTCTATTCTATTCTACTCTACTCTACTCTACTCTACTCTACTCTACTCTACTCTACTCTACTCTACTCTACTCTACTCTACTCTATTCATTCCATATTCTATTCTATTCTATTCTATTCTATTTATTCCATATTCTATTCCATTCCATTCCATTCTATTCTATTCTATTCTATTCTATTCTACTCTACTCTACTCTACTCTACTCTACTCTACTCTACTCTACTCTACTCTACTCTACTCTACTCTACTCTACTCTACTCTATTCTATTCTATTCTATTCTATTCTATTCTATTCTATTCTATATTTATTCTGTTCTATTTTCTATCCTATTCTACTCTATTCTATTCTATGTTCTATGTTCTCTATTCTATTCTACTCTGCTCTGCTGATTCCTTAGGGCAGGGGTGGGCAACCTTGGCTCTTTTAATTGCAGGTTGCTTCTCTCTTTGCTCAGTTTCCAACCATTGTTTCTCGTCCTGCCCTCTGGTGCTTTGGAGAATAGTTTGACCCCCCCTCCTCTTCATTGTGGCAGCCCCTCAAATACTGGAAGGCTGCTATCCTGTCCCCCCTATTTCTTACTTTCTCTAGACTGGCCAAGCCCAAGTCCTGCAGCCCTTCTTCGTATGTTGTAGTCTCCAGGCCTTGGATCATCTTAGTTGCTCCTCTCTGCACTTTTTCCAAACTCTCGACATCTTTTTTTGCAATGCGGTGACCAAACGGATGCAGGTGTTCCAGGTGTGGCCTTGCTAAAGGTCTATAAGGCGGGGCTAAGACTTCGTCTGAAGACTTCACGTCTCCCAGCGCTGCAGCCTCTCCATCCCGTTTCCGTTTTCAGTGCAACAGCGCGACTAACCATCTTAGTTTAATCCTCTCCTGTGCCAGCTTTGCCCTCCCCTCTTGCCCCTGGCGCCCTCCCCCCCCCCCAAATGCCTGACAAGCGTCTCCTGTCCCCCAGGCTATGATCTGCGGAGAGCTGGACATACTCAAGGACTGGTGCTACGAAGCGGTGAGTCTTCTCTTGGCTAGGGACAGCCAGGGTATTTGGGCCGGGGGGGGTGGTGTCTGCTGGTGACGGGGAGCGTTGGTAGGGCTTCCTCCTGGCAGAGGAGCAACGCCCAGCAACAAACACACACACACACACACACACACCAGCCCTTTGGCCTTTGCAGGACTCCCTCTACGGTAACCTTTCAGCTTCCTTCCTTGGCCAGAGAGAATCTAGGTGGGGTTGGGGGGTGGATCGAAGTAAGGCTGGATCATTGCTTACCCCCCCCCCCCTCCCCGGCCGCCTTTGTCCCCAGCTCCTCTGGTTTCTTGGCTCCCCCAGCCTCCTGTGTGGATGTAGCTTCTGCCTCTTTGTGTCTTTGAAACGGTGGTCTGTGTGATTTTTGCAGTGGTCATTAAGCAAATAGCCCGTCCTACGTTGGGGACTGCCTGTACAAAGAAGTTGCCTCTTCTACAGGATTGAGAGAGGGAGGGAGGGAGGGATATAGCTATACATATAGATAGAAGATAGATGGATGGAGATTAGATTAGATTAGATTAGATTGATAGATAGATACACAGATATAGATGATAGATAGATAGATAGATAGATAGATAGATAGATAGATAGATAGATAGATAGATAGATAGATAGACTGATGATAGATATAGATGATCATGATAGAGGATAGAGGGATAGATAGATAGATAGATAGATAGATAGATAGATAGATAGATAGATAGATAGATAGATAGATAGATGATAGATAGATAGATAGATAGATAGATAGATAGATAGATAGATAGATGATAGATAGATAGATAGATAGATAGATAGATAGATAGATAGATAGATAGAGTTTCCTGCCTGACCAGGGGGTTGGGCTAGATGACTTTCAAGGTCCCTTCCAACATTATTATTATTGTTATTATTATTATTAGATAGATAGATGGATGGATAGATAGATAGATAGATAGATAGATAGATAGATAGATAGATAGATAGATAGATAGATAATGGATGGATGGAGATATAGATTACATACACAGACAGACAACAGGGTTTCTGGTGCTTTGGTTAATTTAGCCAACGGCAATGAGGGCTCTGATGAATTTTGTTTTTTTAGGCAGATTTGGGGTGCCTAGGCAGTGCTGAGGACTGGAAGCTTGATTTCCCTTTGTGTGGGGGGGAGAAAGACATGATCCTTGGGCTGGAGGCGTCCCTTAGGGTTCCCTCCGAGAGGGCCGGCCTCCTCTGCTGCCCCCCCCCCCGGGGCGAAGAGGCCGGAGCCTTGAACGGGGGGGCGCCTTCCTTTCTTCCAGACCTACAGCCAGCTGGCCCAGCCCATCCAGCAGGCCAGGGCCATGGGGCTCCAGTTCCACTCCAAAATCCTAGACGTGGACAACGTGGACGTGAGTAGCTCCTGCTAGGGAACACCCCCCCTTGCTAGTTGGGACTCCTGGCTGCTCCCTCCCCCCAGGGAGCTCCAGCAGAGGAGACAGCCCCCCCCATACTCCCCACCCACCCCCACCCATCCCTCGGGGACCTCTCTGCCCGCCTGCCAGGCCCGATCCCCCCACCCTTTGGAGCGAATGCTCCAGATTCCCACGGATGCCCACGTGCCCCGATGCCCGATAACATCCGTGGGCGTTTTTGTCGGCTTCTCAGCCCTGAGCAAGAAGCTGGGGAGAAGGGTGGGCTGTCCCGTTCGCTCGCGGGCGTCCCTGTGCAGCCGGGCTTATGGACTAGCAACTTAAGAAAGAGTTTCGTCGCTTGGGCCGGCCGACGCCTTATGGACTAGCGCCTTGATAAATGCTCCCCCTTTCAGCTGGCGATGGGGAAGATGATGGAGCAGGGCCCGGTGCTGATCATCACCTTCCAGGCTCAGCTGGTGATGGTGCTGAAGAACCAGAAGGGAGAGGTCGTGGAAGGAGATCCGGTAAGGGGCCGTCCCCCCACCCACCCACCCCAGCCCTGGGGGCTCCCTACCCCTAGTCCAGGGGTCGGCAACCTCGGCTCTTTTATGACTCGTGGACTTCAACTCCCAGAATTCCTGAGCCAGCTATGCTGGCTCAGGAATTCTGGGAGTTGAAGTCCACGAGTCATAAAAGAGCCGAGGTTGCCGACCCCTGCCCTAGTCGAACCGAGCGGCGCCCAGTTCAGTCGCCTTGGTAGAGAAGGAGGATAAAGACGGCCCATAATCAGAGGGAGACTGGATTTAATGCTGAATTTTCCTTCCCACCCCCCCACCCCCCGGGCTGGCTGGTTGAGGAATTCTGGGAGTTGAAGTCCACGAGTCATAAAAGGGCCAAGTTTGAAGACAGACCCCCCCCCCTGGATCCAGACCGGTCAGGAGCGCCCTTTAACCAGCTGTTTGGTTGGGGATATTGCAGGGCCCCGGGGGTGGGGTGGGGGTCTTTTCCAACCTTCACCCCCCCAATCCTTCCTTCCTGTCCCCCGTCCCCCCCGCAGGAGAAGGTCTTGCGGATGCTCTACGTCTGGGCCCTCTGCCGGGACCCCGAGGAGCTGAACCCCTACGCTGCCTGGCGGCTGCTGGACATCTCTACGTCAAGCACCGAGCAGATCCTATGAGTCGCCCACCCCCCCAGGAGGGGGGGGGGAAAGGACTGGGGGGGAGGGACTCGAGTGGCCCCCCGTTCTGCGCAGAGTCCAGCACGAGGAACAGCCCCCCCCCCTGTTTGGTTGCAGCGGGGCTGGGCCGGGGGGCTGGCTCGGAATCAGATGCTGGGAGACCTTCCTGCCGGACCCCCTCCCCTCTTTTTTTTTTAAAAAAAAATATCTGATTTTCAGACTCGGACGTTGCTGGCGTCCGAGCACGGGGGAGCCCTCTGCCCCCAAGGACTTACTTCTGGGTCGCGCTTTGCCAGCCTTACTCCGGCCTGCGCTTTGCCAAAGGGGGGGCCTGATCGGAAACTCCCCACCCCCACCCCGAAGAAGCTTCTGGAACAGTCCTTTCCTTGTGGTTGAGTCGAGACGCTGAGCTGGACCCCGGGGGGTATGGGGGGGGCGTTGTCTGCCCCGGCCCAGGGATTGGGGTCCCACACGTGCAGGAGAGCCGAATGGGGGCATGAGGGGGTCTCACGGTGTGGAAGCCCGGCAGGATGTGGTCTCCCAGGTGAGTCCAGGGGGAAAATCTGGGGTCTTCGGCACCCCCTTCCCTCTTTCCGCAGCCCTGGCCAGTCTTGGGATTGACGTAGCGCCCTTGAGGGGGTGCCGGGAGGGGGGCCCTCGTGTCCAGAAGGGTCTTCTACCCCCCACCCTCTGTAAATTAAAGGCAAAAAAATGCAGCCCAGCCCTCCGTTTCCGTGTGCACGTGTCTGTCTAAGTTCGACGTAGCCGGGCCGGTTCCCAACTTTGGACTCCCAAGACCGAGTCCGCCCGGAGTCTGCAGCAAAACACACACTACACACTACACTACACTACACACACACACACACACACACGGTACACTGCGACCATCCTAAGTGTGAGTCACTTGTCAAGAATCCGAATGCGAATCAATGTGACCATCGGGATGCTGCAAGGAAGGAGGGCGGCGAAGCAGCCATGCTGGCTGGGGGATTCTGGGAGTTGAAGTCCACAAGTGGGCATAGTTCCCCACCCTTCATCCATTTGTCTATCCATCCACTTATCTGTCTACTTAGATCAGGGGTCTTCAAACTTGGCCCTTTTATGACTTGTGGACTTCAACTCCCAGAATTCCTCAGCCAGCAAAGCTGGCTGAGGAATTCTGGGAGTTGAAGTCCACAAGTCATAAAAGGGCCAAGTTTGAAGACCCCTGTCTTAGATTCTCTCCCTCTCCCTCCCTCCCTCCCTCTAAATCCAAATCTGCCGTTTGGCTCCTGAGTTCTTCGGTTTTTAGACACGGGCACAAGCAGTGGTGGAGCTGACGATTTGCCCGGTGTGAAGGAAGAAAGGCATTAAAGCAGCCATGCTGGCTGGGGGATTCTGGGAGTTGGAAGTTCACTCTTAAAGGGACCGAGGTTGAGAAACGTGAGGTCTTAGTTCAACGTCTGGCCGAGCTGACCTGGGCGAGGCAGCCAAGGATCACGTTTCTGCTTGGATGGGAGACCACCAAGAAATCAGACAGAAATGGAAGAAGGGAACAAGCAGCCAATTTCTTCCACGGCATTGGCTAAAAAAAAACACCACAAACATTTTTAGGTTGTCTTTACTCGTTTCTTAAAAATTATTTGTCCCTTTGTTCGCCGTGGGGTGACCCGAGGCAGCTTACAATAACGAAAACGGAAGAGGGCAAACGGAAGTAAAATACAGGCAGTCCTCGACTTACGACCACAATTGACATGACCACAAATCCCGTTTCTGTTGTTAAGCGAGGCATTGGTTAAGCAAATTTTGCCCCATCTTAACAGCGTTCCTTGCCGCAGCTGTTAAGCGAATCACAAATTAGTAAACGCCGTCGTTAAGCGAGTCCGGCTTCCCCCGTTGACTGCGCCTGTCAGGAGGCCGCAAAAGGGGATCACGCGAGACACGTGCACAGGGGGGCAGCGACCGTCATAAATGTGAGCCAGTGGCCAAAGCATCAGAATGTAAATCACGTGATCTTTGGGGGGGGGTGCGGCAAGAGACGCAAGCACAACGAACGGCCCCTTTTCCCTGCGCTGCTGTAACTTTGAAAGGTCGCTAAACGAATCGCTGTAAGTCAACAAGGGCCTGTAATAGAAGCCAGAAAATAATGAAAGAGAACGCAATGAGTACGGCAAGACGATAAGCAAAAAGGCCATTTCCCCCCCAAAAAAAACAGAGCAGAAGCTCCGGAACGTTCCCTTTTCTGCCCGCGATGCCTCGTTCGAGCATTGTCTGGCCCCGGGTCCAGACGGAGAATGGATGATGGGCATGCAGCCACAGCCGAGGCCATTGTGTATTGGGGGGCACCTGGCAAGGGAAGGCCGAGCCTGGCAGGTAGATGGGGCAGGTCCTGCCCCAGCTGCAGAAAGACCGAAGCTGGCCCAGGGGTAGGCAACCTCGGCTCCTTTATGACTGGTGGACTTCAACTCCCAGAATTCCTGAGTCAGCCACGCTGAGGGGAAAGGGAGAGGTTGCCAAGCTGAGCCACGCTGGCTGAGGAATTCTGGGAGTTGAAGTCCACGAGTTATGAGGGGGCCATAGTTCCCTATGCTGGCTGAGGAATTCTGGGAGTTGAAGTCCACGAGTTATGAGGGGGCCATAGTACCCTATGCTGGCTGAGGAATTCTGGGAGTTGAAGTTCATGAGGGGGCCATAGGTCCCCCATGCTGGCTCAGGAATTCTGGGAGTTGAAGTCCACAAGTCATAAAAGAGCAATGGTTCCCCCATGCTGGCTGAGGAATTCTGGGAGTTGAAGTCCACGAGTCATAAAACAGCCGAGGTTGCCTACTGGCTGCTTCAGCAACTGCCTTCACTCAGGTCTCCTGCTCTGTGCGTCCTCTAAACAGGTATGACTCCAACTCCCATCATCCTCCAGTTCGGGAAGGAAAGGGAGAGAAGATCCAGAGAAGGGATGATGGAGATTTAATTTCCGAATCAGAACAGAGCTGGAAGGGACCTTGGAGGTCTTCTAGTCCAACCTCTTGTTCAAGCAGGAGATCCTAGACCACTGCTGGCGAACCTTTGAGAGACCGAGTGCCCAAACTGCGACCCAAAGCCCACTTATTTATCGCTGGGTGCCAGGTGGGCGTGGCCCACTGGGTGGGTGTGGCCCATTAGGTGGGCATGGAAGATTGGGTGGGTGTGGCCAAGGTGGGTGTGGTCACCTCAATGTTGCTGGTGGGGAGGGGACACCTGTGGGGGGTGGGCAGGGTTGGGGGAGCTCCGGGAGGTCTCCGGCAGGTGGGGCGGTAGGCAGGAGACTCATCCTGTGGGTTGAGGTGAGGCAGGGTGGGGGTGCCATTGCTATGGGGCAAGGCAAAGGCTGTGCCAGCTGCTGCCTGACACCATCGGGCCCCCCACACAGAGGCCAGCGAGCGCATGGGGGCCAACGGTGTCCGTCAGTAGCCACAGCCTGCCGGCCCCTCGACAGGCGCACTCTGGGACTCCGCAGCCCATCGCCAGCAGTTCAAAGAAGCCGCCTCCGAGATGGATGGCCGGCCGACAGCTGAGGTGGTGATGCAGTGGGTCCTGCCGGGGAAAAGGAGAGCATGCGAGGCCAGGAGGGATGGGACGGGATGGGGGGGAGGGAAACCAGCCGTGCCGGGATGCATTCAGCCACGTGGGACCTCGGCGAATTAGCAGGTGGCTGGTTGAAGAGGGACAGTTGCCACTTCCGGGGCATGGCGTGGGTGCCCACAGAGAGGGCTCTGAGTGCCGCCTCTGGCACCCGTGCCATAGGTTCGCCACCACTGGGCTAGACCATCCCAGACAAAGGGCTGTCCAGTCTCTTCCTAAAAAAAATCCAGCGATGGAGCACTCACAACTTCTGGTGGCAAGTCATTCCACTGGTTAATCGTTCTCAGTGCCGCGAAATTTAGATTACTTCTCCTGGGTTAGTTTCCATCTGTGGCTTCTTGCCCTGCCTTCTGGTGCTTTGGAAAATAAGTTGGCAGCCCCTCAAATACTGGAATATTCCTATCACGTCCCCCTTAGCCCTCTTTTTCTCTAGACTGGCCATTCCCAAATCCTGCAGCCGTTCTTCATGCGTTTTATGTTTCAGTCTCCAGGCCTTGGATCCTCTTAGTTGCTCTTCTCTGCACTTTTTCCACAGTCTCAACACCTTTTTTTGTAATGCGGTGGCCGAAACTGTATGCAGGTATTCCAGGTGTGGCCTGATTAAGGCTTTACAAAGCGGCACTAAGACGTCACGTGATTTTGATTCTGAGTTCGCTCTCACAGTTACCACTATTGAGCAAGGTACCACCTACTATACCTGTGCATTTGATTTTTCCTGCCTAAATGTAGAACCTTACTTTTTTCACCATTGAATTTCATTTTGTTAGATAGTGCCCAGTGTTTGAGTCTGTCCAGATCCTCCTGTATCTTAAGCCTATCTTCTGGAGTATTGGCTATTCCTGCCAGCTTGGTGTCGTCTGCAAATTTGATGAGTTCCCCATCTATCCCCTCATCCAAATCGTTGATGAAGATGTTGAAGAGCGCTGGGCCCAGAACAGAGCCCTGGGGCACCCCACTACACACTTCCTTCCATGTAGATGCAGTTCCATTGAGGACCACACGCTGAGTACGGCCTGTCAGCCAGCTACGAATCCATCTGGTGGTGATGCTATCTAACCCACATTTTTTTATCTTATCAAGTAGTAGGTTGTGATCTACTTTATCAGATGCCTCACTGAAGTCCAAGTAAATTATATCTACAGCATTCCTCTGGTCCACTAGTTTTGTCACTTGGTCAAAGAATGCAATAAGGTTTGTCTGGCAAGATCTGTTTTTGACAAACCCATGTTGGCTTTTGCTAATGGCTTTGTTTGCCTCTAGGTGATCGCTGATTCATTGTTTGATTATCTTTTCCAGAATCTTCCCAGGTATTGAGGTCAGGCTGATAGATCTGTAGTTTCCTGGATCTGTTTTTCCCCCTTTTTTGAAGACGGGAACTACATCAGCTCTCTTCCAGTCCTCTGGTAGTTCCCCAGTGCTCCAGGATCTTTGAAAAATATAGTTCAGTGGTTCTGAGATCACGTCTGCCAGTTCCTTGAGAACCTTGGGGTGTAATCCATCTGGTCCTGGTGATTTGAACTCGTCTAGGCTGGACAGGTGCTCACTTACCATTTTCTTGCCTATCTTAACTTGCGTTTCTATTCTGTTTTTTAGGGCACTGGTTTGGGTAGGTTGGACTGTTTTTTCCCTTTGTGTAAAGACAGATGCAAAAAACGAGTTAAATAGTTCTGCTTTCTCCCTGTTGCTTGTCACCTTCTTGACACTTTGCCCCACTAATGGACCAATCATTTCCTTAACTTTTTTCTTGTTTTTTTATATGTTGAAAGAAGCTTTTTTTTGTTATTTTTGACTTTGGTCTCAAGCCTTAGTTTATTTTGAGCCTTAGCTTTCCTCACTCCATTTTTGCAGGCACGGGCTGTTTGCTGATATTCTGCCTTAGTTATGTGCCCCGCTTTCCACTTCTAATACTTGTCCTTTTTAGCTTTCAGTTTATCAGAGAGTTCTTTATACAGCCATGCTGGTTTCTTTTGAGAGCTGTTGTTTTTCTTCTTAGTCGGTATTGTGCTAGACTGGGCCTTTATTATCTCACTTTTCAAAATTTTCCAAGCTTCTTGAGTTGTTTTCCCTTTAGGATTCTCATCCATGGAATTCTTCCCAAGGTCTCTCTACGCATTGGTGTATAGACATTTGAGTCCTTTATGACTGACCCTGATACTTGCTGCATAACTTGTGTGGTGCCTGACTTCCCCTATTTTCTTAGACTGACGGGGACAGTGATGTTCTGTATCAATTAACTTACTGTCCCCGTTGTTTAGTTTAAATGTTCCTCCAGAAAAGCTGTGAATTTATTGCCAAGTAACTCCGTCCCTTTCTTGGATGGATGCAAACCATCTCTTTTGTACATTTTTTCATTGGACCAGCTACAGACATCGTGACTAATATAACCAAAGCCTTCTCCTTTACACCACTCCTTTAACCACATATTAAATTCTGCTATACGCTGGCCTTTTCCATTTTGCTCCTTATACATTGGTAAAACCTCTGAAAAAGTGATCGTACAGCCTGTTCTGCTAAGTTCCTGCCCTAAGCTCTGGAAGTCATTCTGCACAGAGGGTACATCGTTTTGGGACAGATCATTAGTGCCAAGCTGTACAATAGCCTCCACATCACAGTCCTTGCTGGCATTCTTGATTATTTTAGAAATACGCTTCTTGTCCCTACTGGCAGTAGCACCTGGAAGACACCTGACCTCTTTCAAAACCTCTGTGGCCATTCCTAAACTTACATCCCTTATAATTGAATCACCAACCAGAAGGTGGCTTCTCTTTTTGGATGCCTTTCTCTTCTTGCGTGACTGATGTGTAATACCTGATTCACACTTTTCCCTGTCGAAAACAAGTTCTTCATCTCGGACCACGATCCCGTTTATTTGCGTTATCATCACCAATACCTTGACCAGTCTCCTTAATGTCCCTGTTAAGGTCAGCAAGGGCACTGTATCTGTTGTGCAGGGACACAATGAAAGCTTTGGGTTTATGGTTCACAGATCTCACCCTGCCAGATCCCACGGTTGTCCACGCTGCCCTTCTCCTGCAGGATCTTTGTGGTAGAGGGGGCAGATAGCGCGGAGACTCAATAGAGTAGAAGGGCTGAACTGGATGCCTAATTTCTGCCTAATCCCCCTCCCTGGAGCAGCCTGATTCCCCCCCTCCCCCCCAACTAGCTTCCCCAGGCGTGGACCTGCTCAGGTCTCGGCAGGAGCCTTGCACAACCTGGATGCCAGGGCACATCGCGTGTGTGTGTGTGCCACCTCGGACTGCACCAGCCTCTTTTGCGGCATTGTGTTGCTGGCAGAGGCTCAGCCAATGGGCTGGCTGTGATCTCCCTGCTCTGTGGCCCCACCAGTGCTGCAACAGGCAGGCACGCCACAAAACACACACACACACACACACACACACACACAAAGCAGGCTGTCTCCGATCAGCTGGCGTCCCCCGCCTCTCCCTAACACGGGTGCCAACTCTTCCCTCACTGGACTGGCGGCAGTGAATTCCACCAGGAGCCAGGGCTGTGGGTTGCTGCCAAGTCTGGGGGGGGGGGCAGCTTCTCTTTGGTCAGCCTGGTGAGAAAGGAGACCCCCACCCATTCCATAAAAATGCCCTCCTTGACTCTGGGGGTCTGCTGGGGAGGAGATGGGGGGGGTCTTCCTCCAGCAGCTTCTGGATTCCGAATGGCTGGCTGGCAGGAGTTCGTCCCAAGACACCCCTGATTGGCTGCCCCGTCCTCCCCCCCCAGCTCTGGTCTGGGAGGCGGTTGCTATGGAGACCGCCGGGCAGCCATGCCTTGGACCATACTCCAGGTGGGATGCAGCTATCCTGGGTTAGATAGGCAGCCTCATTCCGACCTGTTTTGAAAAGCTCCCCCCTGCTTAAACTGAGAGGGTGGGAAAGTGGGGGGGGCTCTGAGGATGAGCTTGCTGACTCCTGGACCTCGGGTGGGTCCAGCATGGCCTCTCCAAGGCCAGAGTCAGCTGGGGCTGGGGGGGGGATGCAGCCCTGATCCTTCTGGCTTTGAAGAAAGGAGAGACCCCCCCAGGTTCTCAGCTCCCCTTCCCCCCCGCCAAATTGGCTTTCACCGCATTAAGTCTTGATCTGTCCTGGGATCTAGGCGAGTTCCGATCCCAGATCCTCACCCTGGCTGGGAAGGAGGGGAGTTATAGTACAGCATTTCCCAACAGGACACGCAGAGCTGCGGGGGGAGGGCTGAGGGGGTGGAGAGACCCCCTGAGATCATCAGGAAGTGACACTTGTTCTGAAGGCAGCGGATCCGGTGATTACAGGGGCTTCTCTTTCTGCTGGGTGATCTTGCTAGTGCCGGCTTGCCTTGCCTCGCCCCCCCCTCAGATTTGGGGTGCAAATTGTCCCCCTGAGAGTCCTCCTGGCCATTTACTCCCAGTGGCACCTTCCTGCCTGGAGAGGGCTGGAAAGAGGGGGTCCCTCTGGGTCTCCACCCGTAGGGAGGAGCCCCTTCTTGTCCCTGCCCTGCTGGGGTCCAGTGGGGGGGGGGGGGTCTCAGAAAGCCTTGGGGGTGGGGTTGACTCTTCCTGCAGGGAGTCAACGGCTTTCCAGGCAGCTGCTTTGGCTGCCACAGGACCGAAGAGGTGGCTGTGGGGTGGGGTTGGGGGGGGGGGGTTTTCAGCCGGTGGGTGAAACTGGGAGTGATGCTGTGGGGTGGGGAGGGGGCTGGGATATAAGCCTCCGCCCCACCCGGGACAGCGACGGCTCTTATTCGCAGGACCTGGAGCGCGGCGGGGGAAGAGCTCGGCCCGCCGCTGGCTGGGTCGTGAGGACTAGAATCTTGCCTTAGCTCTAGGGCCAGGGGTCGTTTCGAGTCTGCGCGCCCAAAAGGCCTGCCGGAGCAGCTGGCCTCGGACTCCCGGAGGGCGGGCGGGCGAGGGGGGGTCCTTAGAGCAGCGCCCGCGACCCCAGCCCCCCCCCAGCCCAGCCCGAGACAGGCGGGGCGCGGCTCCCCCCCCGGCTGAAGCGGCCACCGCGGCGGGCAGAGGAGGCGAGGCCGGACTGTCCGGATGGAGCAACTCGGAGGAGCCGCCTCGGAGGGCCGGCCTCTCGCCCGGGGAGCACCGCGGAGCAGAGCAGGCAGCGGAGTCGAAGGCTTCCCGGTACGGGAGGAGGGAGGGGAGGGGGAGGAAGAAGAAGAGGAGGAGGGGGAGGGAGGGAGGGGAGGAGGAGAAGGGGAGGAAGAGGAAGAAAAGGAGGGGAGGATGAGGAGGAAAATAAGAGGAGAAGGAGAGAGAGGAGGAAGAGAAAGAGGCGGAGGGGAGGAAGAGGAAGAAGAGGAGGTGGAAGAAGAAGAGGAGGAAAGAGGAAGAGGAGGAAAGAGGAAGAAAAGGAGGAGGGGAGGAAGAGAAAGGGGAGGAAGAGAAAGGGGAGGAAGAGGAGGAGGAGGAGGAAGAGGAGGAAAATAAGAGGAGAAGAACGAGGAAGAGGAGGAAGAGGAGGAGGGGAGGAAGAGGAAGAGGCGGAGGTGGAAGAAGAGGAGGAAAGAGGAAGAAAAGGAGGAGGAGGAGGAAAATAAGAGGAGAAGAAGGAGGAGGAGGAAGAGGAAGAAGAGGAGGAGGAAAGAGGAAGAGGAGGGAGGGGCGAGGCGTGGCCGGGGTCGCGCGGAGCTCCGGGCGCCGCAGAGCGCGGCCCTCCCCCTCCCCTCCCCTCCGCCCCCCCAGACCCCCCCCCCCGGCAACGCTGCGGCCAATCGGCGGCGCCGGCTGGAAATCCGAACCAGCAGCCCCGAGCAGCGGCAGCGGCGACAGCGACCGGCAGCCTCCTCGCCTCTCCGGCCGGCTCGCTGCGCGCAAGAGCCGCCGGCCGCGCCCTGAGCAGGTGACGGGGCGGCGGGGCTCCTCCCGGCGCGGAGCCGGGGACCACAAAGCCCAGCGTCCGCGGCCGGCACAGGCTTCGGACGGGGGACGGGTTGGGGGGAATCTGTTACATGTTTTGTGCCAGCCATGGCAGTTCCCCAAATAGGTCATCAGATGGAGCAAAGAGGCTTCTTTGCTCCCCTGCAGCAGGCCCCATTGGTGAGAGAGTTTTATGGCTAGGGAGGGGCCGAGACCCCCCATAAATACCTCTGCCCAGGGGCTGCTTCTTTGTTCTAGCTCTGCTTCTCTTCCTATCTATCTTCTATCTTACAAGCATGGATGCTTCCATGCCATATAGCTCTTTTTATATAACCTGTCGATGAATAAAGCTTCATAATGACTGCATCTATGCATTCTGCCTATTTCGCTTGGAAGCACCTTAACGTTCCATCGATCTCTTGTGAAAGCTGCTTCACAAGTTGGTAGCAGAGAGGATGGTTAAAGGGAACGCTTCCAAAGCCTGCAGCTAATGCCTAGATTTGAAACTGAAATGGATGGCCGGAAATCGCAGATTGTGACCAGGAGTCTTCAATCAAGATTAACAGCTCTAGCCCCTGAAGCAAGCCCCGCTCCAGGTGAGAGCACAGATGGCCTCCTTCTGCACGCCACAGAGGGAAGCTTGGAAGTTTTACAGTCCGCCCAAGACTGTCAAGATGCAGCAGAAGCGCTCCGGGCCCAACGCAAGCAACGCGTGGATCAAATGTCTACACCAGAATGCAAGGAACTGCTTCTAAAACTCCTTGAAGTACAGGAGACCCCACAAGCCTCTCCACGAAGGACATCAGTGCAGAAGGACTGTGGATGCCGGGTAAGCCCCCCCTCAGCCACCACGAGGCCCCTCAATATGGCGCCTGCCACCCTGAGTAACCCCGGGACCCCAGGGCTTTCGGCGCGAAATCCCCTGCCTAACTGCGACCTCCAGCTTCCTGGGGCAACAGGAAACAAGATGGCTGCGCCCAGGGAGACCGCATGGCCCGGCACCGGAAGCAAGATGGCAGCCCCCTGTGCGCCCACATTTTCTAACAAAGAAAGGCCTCAACTTAGTCTGGAGGCCCAGCAACCCCTGGCATCCTGCCATAGCAACATGCAAACTCCTGGGCTCTCTCCAGCAGAAACCCTCGTGACCTATGATGGCTATAAGACTGCCCATTACCCCCCAAGGCCCCCGACCCTCTCTCCGGGGCCCCCAGCCTTCCTTTTGCCCCCGCCCAGGCGCTCTCCTTACTTGGCCTTCGGGGGGGGTTGGCCCCCTCCTCCAGCATCGGCTTTAGCCATCCCCAAGGTCTTCAGGAACAGCGATGGGCTTCTCAAGGCAATCCAGGGCCGGGGGGGCTCCAGGAAGGATTTCCAGAGCATTTTAAAAACCAAGTGCCGGCCGGCAATCTTGGGCTCCGCCCACCCCCTGATCACGTGTTTTCCGGACATGCCCAGTACGGGCTTTTTAACCCAGAAGGGGGGCCATCTGAAAATCAGAGAAATATACCACCAACGCCCACTAGAGGGGTACCTTTACCATTTTTTTCAATGTCAACCTCCCAGATGCTCCAAGAATGGGATAATACGTTTCTAATTGCCACCCCGTTGAATCCCAACTTTGAAAAATTGAAAATTGGGGGTGAGAACTATCACAGTTGGAATAGAAACTTGCAAGTATGTCTATTAAAGGATGGGATTCTTGAAATGGCCCTGAACCCACCACCTTTCCCGTGGAGCTCACGAGAAGAGTGGCTTCATAGACAGACTTTTTCCACTCTGATGGAGTCCATCGATGATAATATGTTCCCTAGCATTCCAGATGGACTCACAGCTTGCGCAGCCTTGCACTTATTATACAATTTATTCAACAGTAAGAGCATGGGTTCTCTCACCAGACTCACAACTGAGTTTTACAACACAAGACTCAGGTTTGGGGCCAGCATGGCAGAACATCTTGGAAAATTAAAATCCCTCAGGGCGCAACTAATGTCCAAAAATTACCGAATACCTGAAGAGAACTTGGTCGCAGTTATTGTGGCTTCCCTGGACAAAAGTTGGAACAATTTTATTATTTCCCTGGAAGGGGGCAGGGATGGACCCATGCCTCTGTCCTACCTCGAGGGCAGACTCATTGACGAAGATAGCAGACGTAGACATACGGGAGAATACAACAGAGTCACCAGCCAGCCAGCTAACACACGACACCGCAACTTAGAGCGGGTTAATGCTCTACTCAAGTGTTTCACCTGTGGCTCTGAGGGGCACCTCAAGAAGGACTGCCCCCATTTTCAACAAGGCCCCAAGCGTGGTCCCAATCAAGGTAGGGGCAAGGGACAAGGAAGGGGCCGTGGCGGGGCCAAAAGTACTAACAATCTTGTATCTACCTGTGCCCCCACCACAAGAGCTGATAGCTCCACTGACTTATGGTTGCTGGACTCTGGAGCTTCTTCTCACATTACCAATATGAGTCAAGGTTTTAAAAGAGTAAAGAAAATTAAATCATCTGTCAAGGTGGCCAACGGTGATAAAGCTTTGGTTATTGGGGAGGGCACGGTTTCTCTACCCGGGCTTGGAAAAGTTGAAGGTGTCTTACACGCGCCCTCTATTGCCAACAACCTGTTGAGCATTATCAAGTTATGTGACGATGACGGGGTGGAAGTTTTATTTCGCAAAGGGGGAGGTCATGTCACCCGGGACCAGAGGGTCATTGGAAATATAGCCATCATAGATGATTTGCCATATTTCTCCCCCTTAGAAGGGGCCTCACAGACAACCCCAAGGCTGCTTAACGACCGCAAGGGTGAAGCGGTTGCATCCAAGCCCCCACAGCAAGGCAGTGTGGATAAGAAATCCCAACCTCAGCTGTCAACTGAAGCACCGCTCAAGGCAACCAAAGCCAAGAGGGTGTCAGTCGGGAAGCCACTCCACGATAAGTGTGCCCATATTTTGCACCGAAGATTAGGTCATGCAAGCTTCCCTGTAGTTAAAAAGATGGGAGAGTTTGCTGAGGGAGTCCAGCTCAAAGATTGTGAGGTATTCCTGGACTGTGCGATCTGTAAGAAGTCAAAGAGGAAAGCTGCGCCTATCCCAAAAACATCACTGCGTAAGACCCAATTCCCATATCAACTAGTTCATGTTGATTTGGTCGGGCCTTTCACACCATCTCTAGGGAAAAGTCAGTATTTTCTCACTGCAGTTGATGATTTTTCACGGTACGGCCATGTGTATATCCTCACAGAAAAATCTGGAGCCTTTGACGCCATAAAATCACTCTACAACCTTGTAGAGACCCAGTATAAAACCAAGATTGCACAACTGCAGAGCGACCGCGGGGCTGAGTTCATGTCCCGAAAATTCCAGGACTGGGTAAAGCGTAAGGGCATCCGCCATTTTCTTACCGCGCCTTTCACCCCCGCTCAGAATGGTGTGGCAGAGAAAAGAAATGGAGTCCTACAAACTATGATGCGTAGTCTGATTGCAGACGCAGGGGTCGCAGAATCATACTGGGCAGAAGCGGTAAAATACGCCAATTATACCTTAAACCGCACTTGGAGCAGTGTTGTGAACCAGACCCCATATTTCCTAGTTCATGGTAGGAAACCAAATCTTGGACATTTACGTGTTTTTGGGTCCTATGCATGGGTTCACATCCCCAAGCAGCTGCGGAAGAAGGGGAGATCTGTCTCCCAGAGACTGAGGTTCTTGGGCTATGCTCCTGGCTCCAAGGCCTACCGTTTCCTGGGAGAAGGGGGCAAGATTGTGACTTCCCAATCTGCCTCCTTCGAAGAGGACTCCAATTGGGCCCAGATACACTCCAATGATCTGAGCCCATATATCAACCGTCCCAGCAAGGGCACACCAACTACGACATCACCTGAGACGTCCACATACCCTGCCACCGACGAAAGTGTGGAACAAGACGAAGATGTCATCCCACCTGGTTCAGATGGGGAGGATGAGCCGTCCAGTTCCCCAGCAACGCCTCAGAAACCCGCAGAAGAAAAAGGCGGTGAGTGGCAGAAGGTAAGGAGGTCAAAGCGGTCCAACAAAGGCATCCCGCCAAAGAGAATTGACATTGGGCACATCGCGTCTGTTAACAGCGTTGTGGTCACCCCAAAATCCTTCTCTGACATCCAGGAGCTGCCCATCGAAGAACAGGAGAAATGGCAGCTCGCGATGGAGAAGGAAATGCAGAGCTTAAAACAACTCAAGGTCTTCACCCCCCAGCAACCTCCAAAGGAGAGGAAAGTCATTGGCACAAGGTGGGTTTACAAGGCAAAACCACTTGCCAATGGCCTCTACCTGTATAAGGCCCGTTTGGTAGCTCAGGGATTCGCCCAACGCTATATGGAAGACTATGGCGAGACATACTCTCCAACTGTCCGGGCAGAGAGCGTCAAGACCGCCCTCGTGACTGCAGCTGCTCTGGGGGAGGAAGTCTTCCAATTCGACATCCAGACGGCTTACCTCCACGCCAAATTGGACCGGCAGATCTACGTGAAGGCCCCTCCTGGCTACCAGCAAGAAGGGGAAAATACATGGTTACTCCACAAAGGGTTATATGGTCTCAAGCAGTCAGGGAAATTATGGTATGACTGTCTTAGAAAGAGTTTAGAACGAGTTGGTTTCACTGCATCCCGTGCAGATAAATGTGTTTTCACACGCAACTCAAAGGGTACCACAGAAAGGGTGTTAGTTTATGTGGATGACCTACTATATGTAGGACCTGACAAGGAAGGGTGTGATGAATTTGCCAAGGCCCTGGAAGAAAAGTTTACTTTGAAATCTTTGGGGCGGGTTGATAAGTACTTGGGTGTGCATATTTTGGCCACTAAGGGGGGGTTCGCTCTATCTCAAAAAGAAAAGATAGAGGAGTTATTGGCCAAATGCAAAATGGCAGAATCTAATCCCACGCACAGCCCAATGCAAAGCGACTTTTACAACCATACTCACAAGGACGGTCCTGAGTTCACAGATAATACGCTTTACAGATCTGTGATTGGCTCCTTGCTATATATCAGCAATTGGAGCAGGCCTGACATAGCTTTAGCTGTAAATCTATTGTCCAGGCATGTGGAACACCCAAAGGAATTCCACTGGACTGCTGTTAAGAGGGTACTTAGGTACCTCAGGGGCACGACCGATGCCCTCCTTGTGCTGGAACCAGAGAAGGGGGAGACGGCCCAGCTCTCTGCTTACTCAGACGCAGACTGGGCTGGCGACACCAAAAGTAGGCGGAGCACTTCTGGTATCCTCATATTGCTAAATGGCTGCCCAATACATTGGCATGTTAGGCAGCAAAAATTTGTTTCTTGCTCCACGGCCGAGGCTGAATATGCCAGCCTGTCAGACACGGCCAATGATTTGACTTGGTTCAATGAGCTGATAACAAGCATCTGGGCAGCTCCTCCTCTGCCCATCCAAATTCTAGAGGACAACACAGCCGCCATTGCAATCTCGGAGGCTTATGCAGTAGGCTCTAGATCTCGCCACATAGACATACGCTATAAAAATGTCAGACAGCTTGTCAAAGAGGGTTTTATACGTGTAGAGCACTGTAATACAGCTGACCAGATAGCTGATCTGTTTACCAAACCTCTTCCATTGACCGGCACAACCTTCTGTGTAAGCGTTTGTGTTTGGCCTTCTGAATGTTTTTATACATGTCTATGACACCTGCTTGCCCCTCACACACATTCACTGGTCCCCTGTCATTGGCTGGCAAGAAGGGGAATTGTTACATGTTTTGTGCCAGCCATGGCAGTTCCCCAAATAGGTCATCAGATGGAGCAAAGAGGCTTCTTTGCTCCCCTGCAGCAGCCCCATTGGTGAGAGAGTTTTATGGCTAGGGAGGGGCCGAGACCCCCCCATAAATACCTCTGCCCAGGGGCTGCTTCTTTGTTCTAGCTCTGCTTCTCTTTCTATCTATCTTCTATCTTACAAGCATGGATGCTTCCATGCCATATAGCTCTTTTTATATAACCTGTCGATGAATAAAGCTTCATAATGACTGCATCTATGCATTCTGCCTATTTCACTTTGGAAGCACCTTAACGTTCCATCGATCTCTTGTGAAAGCTGCTTCACA
>NC_139512.1:16170572-16173072 GCF_947247035.1 Vipera ursinii
CCCCCCTGCCCCGCAGCAGCTGCAATCCAGATGTGAACGGTGAGCCCTTTGTGGGAAAGATTGAAGAATGAAATTCTGACAAGCTCTGGAATGCAAAAGAATAAGAATAGAATAAAACAGAACAGAATAGAATAGAATAGAATAGAATATGGAATAACTGAAATAGAATAGAATAAAAGAGATGCTCAGGCAGGAAACCCTCTACCATTTCAGACGAACGGCTGTCCAGTCTCTTCTTTAAAACCTCCAGTGTTGGAGCATCCACCGCCTCTGGAGGCAGGTTGTTCCACTGGTTAGTTGTTCTAACTGTCAGGAGTTTCTCCTTAGTTCTAGGTTGCTTCTCTCCTTGACGAGTTTCCATCCGTTGCTTCTTGTCCTGCTTTCGGGTGCTTTGGAGAATAGCTTGACTCCCTCTTCTTTGGGGCAGCCCCTGAGATATTGGAACGCTGCTGTCATGTCACCCCTTACTGGAGACCTGTGGCTGGTGGGGGGGGGGAACATCATGCTGCACCCGTTTTTCATCGCTATGATGGTCGTTGTTGTTAGCTGCGAAGTCGTGTCCGACCCCTGGCGACCCCATGGACAACGTTCCTCCAGGCCTTCCTGTCCTCTACCATCTTCTGGAGTCCATTTAAGCTCACGCCTACTGTTTCAGTGACTCCATCCAGCCACCTCCTTTTCTGTCGTCCCCTTCTTCTCTTGCCCTCAACCTTTCCCAGCATTAGGCTCTTCTCCAGTGAGTCCTTCCTTCTCATTAGGTGGCCAAAGTATCTGAGTTTTAGCTTCAGGATCTGGCCTTCTAAAGAGCAGTCAGGGTGGATCTCCTCTAGGACTGACCGGTTTGATCGCCTTGCAGTCCAAGGGACTCGCAGGTGATGGTGATGGTCGCCACGATGTAAAAAAAGATGTTGAGACTCTGGAAAGAGTGCAGAGAAGAACAACTAAGAGGATCAAAGGCCTGGAGGCTAAAACATACGAAGGAGGGCTGCAGGACTTGGGAACGGCCCGTCTAGAGAAAAGACGGACCGGGGGAGAGAGAATAGCAGCCTTCCAGTATTTGAGGGGCTGTCACAAGGAAGAAGAGGGGGTTCAATCTATTGTGCAAAGCACCTGAAGGGCAGGACAAGAAGCAACGGATGGAAACTCATGGAAACTCGTCAAGGAGAGAAGCAACCTGGAATTAAGGGAGAAACGTCCTGACAGTGAGGACAATTAACCAGTGGAACAACCTGCCACCAGAAGTTGTGGGTGCTCCATCACTGGAGGTCTTCAAGAAGAGACCATTTGTCTGGAGTGGTAGGGGTCGGTGGTGGTAGAGTCCCAGGGTCTTGTGATCGCCGTTTGCAACCTTCCTGGGGGGGGGGGGGGCTTCTGAGTAGCAAATTCAACGGGGGAGGCCAGATTTCCTTCCCCCACTCTCGGCCCCTGCGATTCACTTTAAGAGCCACAAGGCTTAGCGACGGAGGTTCTGGTCCCAATTTCGTCATAGGTTGAGGACCGCCCGTAGGGGCTACGTCCTTGTGTCAATCAAGGTGGGTGGGTGGGTGGACAGACAGACAAACGGAGGGAGGGAGGATGGAGATGGACGGATGGATGGAGTGATCACAGCCACCACCCACGCAGCTTGGCTGCCCGGCTTGACACCCCAGGAGGTATTGCGAGGAAAAGACCCCCGTGTGGGGCCGGCCCTTGGCGTGGGGAAGGAATTGGGAGCCCCCAGAGCCCCCCCCGCCACTGCCACCAGCTTCCTCCCTTCAAAGGAAAGGACAAAATGTTTTTATGAGCTGCTTTCTCCCTGCCACTCTCTCCGTCCATCAGCTCAGCGGCTGGAACCGGGATGCCTTTGAGAGCTGGCATTTGCTTTGATTGACACCCCTCCTCACCCCCTCCACCCCCTCGGCTAGATTGTGCGATGGTTGCCGGGCTCTGACGCAGCCCTGCTTTGACTGAGGCCAGATCCTGGACAGACCTGCGGCTGCGGCTTAGATAAGGTAGCTAATAACAGAGCTGGAAGGGACCTCGGAGGTCTTCTAGTCCAGCCCCCTGCTCAGGCAGGAGACCCGAGGCCATTTCAGACAAACGGCTGCCCAGTCTCTGCCATCCGTTGGCCTCCCTCCCCACAAGCATCTGGGGCTCCGTCTCGGCCCCTCCTTTGTATCGTCCACCCGGATGAAAGTCCAGCCGATGGGGGGGGGAATAGCAGAGAACAGACCAGGGGGACCCTCTTTGGGGCTGGGGCCCAGGGTGAAGAGGGGGGTGGGCGCCTGGCTGGGGCGGGCATCATTCACCCTCCTGCCTCGGGTCATTCCAGCCCCTGCCCGAAATCAGAATGCAGAACACAGGCAGTCCTCGACGTAACGACCAGAAGTGCAGCCTAAATTTCTGTCGTTAAGTGAGTTTTGCCCCGTTTTGCTACCTCGCTGGCCACCCGTTGTTAAGCGAATCACTGCGCTTGAAGAGTTAGTAGCCTGGTTACTTCCCTCCCTGCCATTGAAAGGGG
>NC_139512.1:16178072-16328072 GCF_947247035.1 Vipera ursinii
GGCATTCTGGGCCTTAGAGTCCAACCCATGTGGGGGAAGCAGTATTGGGGGGGGGAGGCTGCAGGTGACCCAGGCAGACCCCCCTCCCCCAAATGGTTGTGGGGCCAGTGCACTGACTTTGCTGTTGGGCGCCTTTGGTGGGTTCAGGCCCTTTGTGCAGAAAAAGAAGGGGTAGAGTGCCTCTGAACATGCAGGGTTTTTTTTTGGGGGGGGGGGGGAAACGAACATCCTGAAAGCCCCTTTCTCCCCCCCCCAGTGATGGGGCTCAGGAGGAGGGGGTGTCAACCCAGCAGTGGCCTTTTTCCGTAGATGAATCAGTGTGTCCCCCCCCCCGCCGAGTTTCCTGTCCCCCTAACATCTGAAGCTCTGCAAAACACAGGCCTTGAAGCCCCAGAAAGAAGCGGCCGCCCTGACCACGTGCCTGTGGAGGATGGGAGTTGTAGTCCAGCTCAGCGCCGCAACGAAGCTGTCGGGGTGCAGTGAAGTCCAGCAAGATGGGAGGCTGCGCTGTGTACAATAACTTCCGAAGATCTTGGTTTGCAGCCATGAGGACTGGAGGCTTGATGCTAGCGTTGGGGTTCCTGCGGTCCTCCTACAGCTCAGGGTCTGCGAAGGCTGGACGCCATCTTGGAGATCAGGGTGGTGGTGGGAGAGGAGGAGGCCACAACCGTCACTTTGTCTAGTGGGGGGGGGAGGAGAAGAGATGTGGCGTTCCCTCCGTGGACTTGTGGCAGGGAGTTCCGCAGACACCCTCCCTTTGCAAATGAGCTGGAACAGTAGCCCGTCCTTTGTGGGAGAGGCTGGGCTGAGCCACTGGGTTTTGGGTGGGGGGTCTCCTTTGTGTCATCCTGTCTGTAAGGGGCCCCCTCCCTCCTTCTGGCCCCCCCCCAAATAAAGCTGTCTTTTGTTGCTAAGATCGGTCTCTGCCTCTCGCTGTCCAGAAATGCGTCATCCCGGATGCTGGTTAATCCTTCTTGGTCAGTTGGGGGTGCCTCCCCTTTGATCCTTGGGGGCGGGAAGGGGGGGGGAAAGACCCGGTTACGAGACCCATTCTGACATTTAGAAGACCTTGCAGGTTCCAAAACAGGAATGGGCGTCTGAGTGCTTCTTTCTGTATAACGGGTCGGTGATGGGGCCCACCCGATTTTTACAACCTGACTTTGCACGGGTCACTAAGGGAATCACCATGGTCATTAAGCGAATGCCACGGTCACTAAGCAAACCAATGTTTTGGTGGGTGTGTGTGTGTGTGGGGGGGGCGTTCGCCCAAATCTGGAAGCCAATGCCGTTTTTCGGAGAAACTCGTAAAACGAGAACGCAAGACTGCTTGGTTGCCAAGCACCCGAAATGCAGTCAGGTCGGTCCAGGTGGGTTCCTTTGGCGCTTCGCACCGTCACTAAGCAAACGGTCGTAAGTTCAGGACTGCCTGTATTGGGCAACCACCCACCTTGATCTCCATCCGAACGGGCTGCCAAGCAAAAGCCTCCAGATGAATTGGGCTCTACGCTTTGACGGGAATGTCCCAAAGGTGCTTTTTGGCCCCAGGACTTCCTTTGTTTTTCCTTTGAAGACGTTTCGCTTCTCATCCCAGAAGCTTCTTCAGCTTCTGAATGGTGGGAAATGGAAGGATTTATACTCCTCGCAGACAGCCGGTCATTTGCATCCTTGTAGAGAGCCGCTGAGGCCACCTGGAGGTTTATCTCCGTGTCCTCGAGGTCACCTGAGGGGTGCAAATGGGGGTGGAGCCTCCTTGGAAGTGCGGAAAGGACCGCGTTGTACACTGGAGATTGACGGTGTCGTATCCCACCCCACCCCCCGTTGAGAGAGGGCCGTTCAATTTTGACCCAGATGGCCTCTTGGACCCCCTTCTCAAGCCACCGGTCCTCTCTATCCAGAATGTGGACTTTGCTGCCTTCGCAATAGCGGCCTTCGTCCTGTAAAGGCAGACGGGTTGCTGACTCTGCTCCCGATGGGTTGGTTCTCCTCCGTTGCGCCAAGCGTTTGTGGAGCGGTTGTTTCGTTTCCCCAGTGCAGAGATCTGCACGGTCTCCCTGCACTGTACTGCACACGCCACGTTGCTCAGTTTGCGTCTGGGTGTTTCGTCCTTGGGGTGGGCAAGCTTCTGCCTTGGTGTGTTTGTGGGTTTGAAGTGTTGCGCCTGTGTTGTGTTGGCTGAAGATCCTCCTGTTGCCTCGTGACAAAGCTCCTTTGGGACAACCTTGACCCGGATGATGGAGAATCTCCACGGACATTTTACGGAAATGATTAAACCCTCCCAGGAAAGATGGCTGCAGCACGCGAGCAGAAATTCAAAGTCCAAACAGCCTGGGAAAAAACGATCAATCCTCACACTTACGACCAGCGGTCAAAGTGATTGGCATCCCGGGGCTGTGTGTGTGTCATGCAATGGTCATCTGCAACTTTCCAACGAAGTCCAAGGGGGGAAAGCCAGATTTGCTTAACGACCGTGTGATTCGCTTAACCACCCTGGCAAGGAAGGTCACCAAATCTGGCGTGCCTCACGTAATGCCCGTTGCTCAACCGGGTGGCGATGAAGCGAGATAAATCGCCTCGCTTAGCGACGGGCCTCCCGATCGCAATTGTGGCTGCAGGTTAAGGACCGCCGGTAGTTGGCATCGCTGGGAGGGCTACACAAATGCACAACGTGTGTGCTTAAAGGGGAGGGGGGGCGCTTTAAGCCGGCCTCCGATAAAACCAGACGGAGCCCGCCAGATTTAACCCAAAATAACTTTATTGCCGCCGTCGCTCGTGACACAAACCGAAAAGGGGCAAGACCCGAGTGGCCGAAGTGACCCTCCCCACGAGGAAGCCCACGGCCACGTTGAACCGGAGGGCACCGCCTTGCAGCTCCACGCCCTGATAAATGGGGGGGGGGGTTCAAATCCCACATGCCCCCCCTTGCAGACCCTGGCACAAATCTTCACTACTGGGTTATGATCATTATCGTCACCATTATTAATAAAAGAGAAGGAAAAGGAAGACATTTTAAGTCAGCAATGACAAGGGGGGGGAGCTGCTTCTTCCCCCCCCCGTGAGGATCAGCTGGGACAGGAGGAGGTGATGCTTCAAGTTTTCAGACTCCCCCCTTGGATATTTGGGGGGTGAGGAGGAGGAGGAGGAAGAAGGCTGGCTAGCACCGATTTCCGATGCCTCTCTAGGCATCTTCAGAGAACCCCCCCCCTGGACAAAATGGCCTGAGATTTGGGGTGGGGGGGCGGGCAAAGAGTGCAGCGCCCCAGGGGAGACCGAAGTCGTCTTTGGCATGGGATGGGAGCGCTGCACCCAAACGTGGATTTTTGCCTTCGAGAGAACGGGAAGGGCCCTCTGAGGTCATCCAGCCCAGCCCACTCCCCACTGCATTTACGTGCCGCACGTGCGGTCGAAGCCCGGCTTGCTTCCTTATCTGGGGGGGGGCTCTTTGGAAAATTTGCTCTCACGGTTGCCCCTCCACCTAATAAAGCAGTTGGCCTTCCTTGCAGGGTACACACACACACACACACACACACCCCGCTGACCTTCCCTTATCCTCTCTTTCTGCCGCCTTTGGGATACGCTCTGAGTTGAGTGCTGGGGAGTACAAGTTGTCTGCGACTTACGACCATTCTTTTACTGACCGTTTGAAGGATGCACTGAAGGAAAAAAAGGGGGGGGGGCTTTTTTTCACTTAACGACCGTTGTAGCATCCCCGTGCTCACGGGATCAAAATCCAGGCGCTCAGCAACCGGCCTAATGGTCCCAGCACCCCGGGGATCACCTGGTCTCCGTTGGCACCCTTCCAACTCGGCTGCTGACAAGGTAGTCCCCGGCTTACGACCGCAAGGAGCGCCTGTTGCTAAGGGAGACGTTTTGCTAGGCATGTTTTGTCCCCTTTTCCTGGGGCCGCCCTTGCCACGGCTCTTAAGTGAATCGCTGGGGCTGCTAAGCGGCCAAGTGAGTTCTGCCCTGTTTTACGCCCTTTCTCGCCGGGGGTCGTTAAGCGAATCTCTGGAGCTGACGAGTTAGTAAGACGGCTGTTAAGCGAAGCCGCTTCCCCCCAAACGGGTTGCGCCCTGGCCAAGCTGCAGGGGGTTGTGTGAAAAACGGCCGCAACTCGCTTTTTTCAGCGCCGTTGCCGACTTGAATGGTCACTAAACGAGGCCGAGGACTCCGTGTTAAAGAAACGGCCCCATGACGGTTGCCTCCTTTGGAAATGCGGTTGAATCCCTGTTTGTTTGTGGTGGTTCACCAAATTCACACCCCTCTTTTATTGGGGGTGTCTGAGGATATTCTTGGTGCCCCTTTTTTATCCCAATGAAAATATATTAGCCGCTTTTTCCACCCGGGGGGGCCCCTTTCTCTGAAAAAACAGAAACATTTCCTTTTCTGCCAAAGCGACGCAAAATAAAGACACGGGGGGGGGGGGTGTCTTTCACTTATGTCTGTTGCTAAGGGAGACACTGGCCGAGTGGGCTTTGACCCGCTTTACGGCCTTCCTGGCTGCCGTTGTTAAGCAGATCACAGAGGTTGCTGTTAATCACTTAACTAAACTGCTAACCAGCTAAGCTGACAATTCACTTAACGGCCGTGCTGAGTCAATAACACGGTTGTTAAGTGAATCTGGCTTTCCCCGCCGATTCTGCGCGTCGGTTGAACCCGCGGGGACGCCGCGACCGTCAGAAATGTGAATCGGTTGCCGAACGACCGGATTTGGATCATGTGACCACAGGGGAATGCTGGGACGGTCGTTAAGTGTGAAAAAAAGTTGTTTGCTTTTCCCAGGGTTAGTTTGAACGGTCATTAAACGAACCGCTGTAACTCGGAGTGCTACCTGTATCTCCTCCTTTTGGGCTCCATCCTCTGGCGATCCAGCCTGACTCCGGAGGCCGTTTTGCTCCTGGCCTGCCGGAGAGTGGGACGGGGGTGGGGTGGGGGGCAGCCATTGCAAGGCCTGGGGGGGGCAAACTTTTAATCGGGATGTTTGAGCTTCCCGCGACTTGGCCTGCTTCAAGCCTCGTTCGCTTTCCGACCTGCTTTCCTCCTTGCACCCCAACCAGGGTTCACAAAGCCTCATGCCAGCGCGGGGGTCAAGGGCTGGCTGAGTTCACACAACACGCCGGCTAATAACGCAAACCATCATTTCGGGTTATTTTTCCTGTGCCTTGTGAACCCAGATTCTAAGGACATGACTTTGCAGGAACTGGGCACGTCTGGTCTAACGAAGGGAAGGATTAAGCGGGGGTGGGTGGGTGGGTGGGGGGACACGATAGCAGCCTTCCAGTATCTGAGGGGCTGCCATAAAGAAGAGGAGGGGGGGTCACGTTATTCACCCGAAGCACCAGAGGGCAGGACGAGAAACGACGGTTGGAAACCGATCGAAGAGAGAAGCAAACCTGGAATTAAGGAGAAACTTCCCGACAGGGAGGACAATCAACCTGTGGAACTGCTTGCCACCAGAAATCGTGGGCGCTCCATGCCTGGAGATTTTTAAGAAGAGGCTGGACAGCCACTCGTCTGAGATGGTAAAGCGTCTCCTGCTTCGCCAGGGGGGGTTGGGCTAGATGACCTCCAAGGTGCCCTTCCTTATTCCTCCAGAGCAAGCCTAATTGTTCAGTTGTTCTCTTGGGGAGACGTAACCTCTGGGGCTTTGGGGGAAGATTTACAAGGAAAGCGAAGCACTTCATTTCCCGCCCCCCCCTCCCGAAACGCAAGTTAGGTAAGGTGGGTTTTGGGGGACGCTGCTGGCTAAAACGTCCCAGAGCGAACATGGAGCTCCTATTTCAAGCTTACGTTTTCAAGTATTTTTTTGGCTAGCATAGCAGACCGATTCCCCCCCACCTGCCCACCCTCCAGGCTGCTTGCCCCCCCCTCACCTGCCAGCAAGGCTACAGCCCCCCCCTCCTCTGAATAAGAGCATCTGTTCCTTTGGACTTCGAGAGACGGTCGTTCCACTTAATGTTTAAGGCGCATCCCTGCTGCTTTAGTTAGCGGAGTCCAGACTTGGCATCGGCATTAAACAGAGGAGACCTCCACTCTCTCTCTCCAGAAAGATGGCTTTAACAAGCCTGCCATCTTGGGGTCTGCAGGGGAGGGGTCAAAAAAGTCAAGAACGACACCCCCGCCTTTTGGGGGGGGTTGAAAATAGGCAGGCTTCAATTGCACGGTGGCCGATGCCATCTTAGCACACACCCACACACACCCCCGGGCACAAGATTGCCAGCTCTTCTCTGCCAGAGGACAAAGAAGAGGGCCTGGCTGTCCTGAGTTCGAGGCATGCAGTGGCCCTGCGCCGGAGAGGAAACCTGGGGAGGTGTTCTTGGAGCCGAAAGGTTTTTCCTTCGGTTCGGCCCCTGGATGCCAGACTTCGACGTGTCAGCCGTGAAAGCGGGGGGGGGGGGGCTTAAAAGCGGAAGGGGGCGAGGAAAAACGCAGGAAAGATGAAATGGAGACGGTCCAGCGGAAAGACTCAGGGGGGGGCCCTCTGGAGCTCCCCAACAGCGGCTCCTAGACTCCTGGAAGGCAGCAGGGCAGAGAGGAGAAGTGGGGGGCAGAGGAACCCAAACACTGGGCTGGGGTCAAGAGGAGGGCTGTGGTCCGGATCCCGGACTGTCCCCCTCCTTCCAGCCCCCCGGTGGCGGAGGGCGGACGCTGGAAGAGCTGCAGGGGACCCTTTGGGCCGGGGAGGGTCCGAATGGAGCGGGGTACAGCCTGGGCCCAGGTTATTATTATTAATTTTTTGGGTGGGTGGGGGTCTCTTGAGACGGGCTTAAAAGAGGTGAAGCTGCAGCTTCATCTTCAGGGCGTGGCCCATCTCTCCGGCCGCGGAGTTGCGTTCCTTGCCGGGCTCCAGTTTCTGCAGTTCTCGCGGGCGGGAGACGGGCACGCTGACGATCTCCAGCAGGTAGGTGCCGGGGCCGGCCGGCTTGTGGCCCAGGTGCAGGTAGCTCAGCCCCTCCTTCTGCTGGATGTGGAAGTGGGCGTCCTGGTTGCCCTGCGCGATCACGTAGCGGATGTGCTTCTCCAGCGGCTCCACGGCGGGAAGCAGCTCCAGGATGTGGGTCTTCCGGCCCAGGTCCGAAAGGTTCAAGGCGAACACCAGGGGCGCCTCGACGTCGATGCTGGCCAAGCTGAGCCCCGGATCCTGCCGAAGGCAAAACGGGAGAGGGGGGGTCAAGCTCAGGATGTTTATATATATATGTGTGTGTGTGTGTGTGTAAATTTTTTTTGGCTTGCTAACAAAGAATAAAGGGAGACCGATATGATCATTTCAAACTTATTTGTTCTCATCGGTCAGCCATACCCTTCTGAGATTCGAACCTGGGCCGACTGCGTCTTAAGCAGTTGTTTTAACCCCTAGGCCACAGGCTCTCTCTCTCTCTCTCTTTGTTAGCTGAGAAGCAAGGAAGATATGTGTTAAATGTTTGTTAAGCATTCAATGTTTGTTAAGCAAGTGTATTCTGAATGCTATATATATATATATAGATAGATAGATAGATAGGGACGCGGTGGCTCAGTGGGTTAGGACGCTGAGCTTGTCGATCAGAAGGTCGGCAGTTTGGCGGGTCGAATCCTGAGTGCCGCGTAGCAGAGTGAGCGCCTGTTACTTGTCCCAGCTTCTGCCAACCTAGCAGTTCGAAAGCACGTAAAAATGCAAGTAGAAAAATAGGGACCACTACGGTGGGAAGGTAACAGCGTTCCGTGCGCCTTTGGCGTCTAGTCATGCCGGCCACATGACCACGGAGACGTCCTCGGACGAGCGCTGGCTCTTCGGCTTTGAAACGGAGATGAGCACCGGCCCCTAGAGTCGGAAACGACGAGCACGCATGTGCGGGGGAACCTTTACCTTTACGATAGATAGATAGATAGATAGATAGATAGATAGATAGATAGATAGATAGATATAGATATAGATATAGATATAGATATAGATATAGATATAGATATAGATATAGATATATAGATATATAGATAGATATAGATATAGATATAGATATATTTGGCAAGGACAAAGGCCTGGTAGTGGCAGGAAGGAAGCAGCGGGGTACCCCAAGGCTCCGTCTTCGGCCCTTAGGCTCAAACCTCAACCGAGAGGGCACAAAGAAAAATGTCAAAGTTGAAAAAGCCCAACCCAGAAATGGAGACTGAGCAAATGGGCTTTGTAGTCAGGGCAATATGTTCACGAATGACCTAGATGAGAGAAGGGGAACTCATGAAATCTGCTGATGACACCAAAGTGGCAGGAGTACAGCCAACACGCCAGAAAACAAGCCTCCAGAAGTTGTGGGTGCTCCAACACTGGAAGTTTTTAAGAAGAGATTGGACAGCCATTTGACTGAAATGGTACAGGGGGTTGGACTAGATGACCTCCAGGGTCACTTCCAACTCTTGTTTCTATTCTATTCTATTCTATTCTATTCTATTCTATTCTATTCTATTCTATTCTATTCTATTCTATTCTATTCTATTCTATTCTATTCTATTCTATTCTGTTCTGTTCTATTCTGCATTCTGTTCTATTCTATTCTGTTCTGTTCTGTTGTATTCCTATTTTCTATTCTGTTCTGTTCTGTTCCGTTCCATTCCATTGTATTCTATTCTATTATTCTGTTCTGTTCCATTCTGTTTTATTCCTATATTCTATTCTATTCTATTCTATTCTATTCTATTCTATTCTATTCTATTCTATTCTGTTCTGTTCTGTTCTGTTCTGTTCTGTTCTGTTCTGTTCTGTTCTGTTCTGTTCTGTTCCGTTCCATTCCATTCTTGCCAAGAAAGAGGAATACAGCTTCAGTAGCAGTTACAGGGGAGGCCAAAAAAGATCAAGATGCTGGTGACTGCCCTGCGATCAAAGCCCTGCCCTGTTTTTATAGGTGTTGTGTATGCAGGTTAAAAAAAAAGAAGGGGGGGATCATTCACTGCCACCCTGAGTTTTTTGTCCCTCCACACGGGTACCCTGATGATGTGAGCAACGCCGTAGAACAGCTGGAGAGAAAATAAAGCACAATAATAATTTACCAAGACCCCAGTAAAGGCGCCACTGCTAAGGTTGGGGGGGACCTCTTGAAAGCATCCCCCTTTTTCCCAAGGGCATACCTGGCGGGCCTGGGTGCCGTTCACGCTGCGCCGCTGGCGGCCTCTCTTGGGGTATCCGTTGATCTTGCACTCGTAACAGGCTTCGGGAGACAGCAGGTTCTCCTCGTCCTCTTCTGGGGGGGCCGAGAAATAGCTTTCCTTGGCGAACCCAAGTCCTGAGACACAGTGCCTGGGGGGTGGGGGGAGTACAAAGACACGAATCAGGGGTGGGGAGCTGGAGTGGAGCTGCTGGCCGTGGTGGAGACAGAGCGGCAGAAACTGGAGGCGGAGTTAAACGAGACCTCAGCCTAGAATCCCTGCGTCGTCACCAGCAGCCCGCTGTCTCACAGCTGCCGTACGGAAAGGCCACGGGGGAAAAAGGGAGAGCCTTACCCTTGTCCCGCCCGGAAATAGCCGGTGGGGCAGCCGCAAAGGTAGCCCCCCTCGGTGTTGGAGCATCCGTAGCTGCAGGGGCTTCCTCCGGCGGCGCACTCGTTCACGTCCTGGCAGCCCCCCAGGGCCTGGTCAAAGTCGAAGCCAGAGGGGCAGACACACTTGAAGCTTCCCAGCGTGTTGTAGCAGGAGGCCGAACCGCAGACCGCTGAGCTGGAGCACTCGTTCTCATCTGGGGCAAGAAGAAGGGGAGGAGGGCTACTTACCGGGGCTCAGCCCCCAGAGTTCCCCGACTGCCCCTAAAGTGCTATGGACCAATCCTGGGTCCTTGATGCTCTCTGAGCTCTGTTTTACTACCCAGCTAGGTAACCTTACCAGTATTAGAAGGCAGTGGGTTTAAGGAGAGGAGGAGGAGGAGGAGGAGGAGGAGTGAGAGGAGGAGTGGGAGTAGTAGTAGGAGGAGAAGTGGGAGGAGGAGTAGAGTAGTAGTAGTAGAGAAGTGAGGAGGAAAAATAGGAGGAGGAGGAGGAGGAGAGGAGAAGTGGGAGGAGGAGGAGAAGTGGTAGTAGTAGTAGAGTAGTAGTAGTAGAGAAGTGAGGAGGAAAAATAGTAGGAGGAGGAGGAGGAGGAGAGGAGAAGTGGGAGGAGGAGGAGGAGTGGAAGGAGGAGGAGTGGGAGGAGGAGAAGTGGGAGTAGTAGTAGTAGAGTAGTAGTAAGAAGTGGGAGGAGGAGAAGTGGGAGTAGTAGAGGAGGAGGAATGGGAGGAGAAGTGGGAGGAGAAGAAGTGGGAGTAGTAGTAGTAGTAGAGTAGTAGTAGTAGTAGAGGAGAAGTGGGAGGAGGAAAAGTGGGAGGAGGAGGAGGAGGAGTAGAGGAGGAGGAGTGGGAAGAGGAAGAGAAGTGGGAGGAGAAGTGGGAGTAGTGGTAGACTAGTAGTAGTAGAGGAGAAGTGGGAGGAGGAAAAGTTGGAGGAGGAGGAGGAGAAGTGGGAGGAGGAGAAGGAGTGGGAGGAGTAGGAGTTTTATATATGTATATCTCAAAAATGTTATAACCGTTCCTCTCCCTCGCAGGGGAGGGAGGGGACTATTCCAAATCCTGCCCCTTTCAGCCAGGATCCCATCGCGACTGTCCTGCAGGCGCTCATGTTTCCCTGCACACCCTCGGCATCTCTCCGCAGGGCTGTGGTGGAGACCGCTCTTTCCCTTCTCAAGTCAGCCAGCAACCTGGCAAAGGTCCTGGGGCCAAGCGTTTTCCTTCAGCCATCTTTGATCTTAAGTGGCCGGCCGGTTCTGCCACGGTGGGCTAAAACTGCTCCGTGATTCGAACCTTTCAAGTAATTTGAACACGGCCTTCACTTGCGACCGATTACAGCTGTGGCAGTCCTTACTTGGGTTACATACTCTGCCACTTTTGCCTGATTTTACAACCCTTTTTGCAATGGTCATTAAGCAAACACGGGGGTTGTTAAGTGAACACAGTGGTTATTAAGGGAGCAGCCAATGGCTGGATTTGGTTTGGTTTCGTTTCTTTGCTTCCAGGATCCGGGATTTTTTTTAAAAAAAAAGATACTGAGGAAAAAAACATGGGAAAAAAATCATGGTTTATGACTGCCAACTGTCATAAATGCAGATCCCAGGAGACAAGGAGGATCGTTCAATTTAGCCAGTGCAGCAGTACTACAAAACCCATGTTGCAAGTATGAGAAGGCCCATGCTGCTGGACCCCAGTGAGGAAAGCGAGACAAGGCAATAATTGAAATTAGCCAGCGCAACAGTACTACAAAACCCAGGCTGCAAGTCTGGCAAGATCCACTCACCCACGCACTGGTTCCACTGGTAGTGCTGGATGTAGCCTTGGGGGCAGCCGCAGCGGTATCCCCCGAGCACGTTCTGACAACCGTGCTGGCACCGGTGGTTTCCGTCGCACTCGTCCACGTCTGTGCAAAAGATACGGGAGCCCATCGCTGTTGTGTTTGCTCTACGCCACAGATACCTTTCCATTATTTGCAATTAGAACAGAGCTGGAAGGGACCTTGGAGGTCATCTAGTCCAACCCCCTGCTCAGGCAGGAAAGCCCTAGACCAGGGTTAGGCAACCTCAGCACAAGTCCATGAGTCATAAAAGAGCCCAGGTTGCCTACCCCTGCCCTAGACCATCTCAGACAAAGGTGTGTCCAGTCTCTTCTCACAAGCTTCCAGTGTTGCAGCCTTCACAACTTCTGGTATCAAGCTGTTCCAATGGTTAATTGTCCTCACTGTCAGTTAAGTTTCTCCTAAATCGTAGCTTGCTACTCTCTCCTTGATCAGTTTCCATCCGTCGCTTCTTGTCCTGCCTTCAGGCGCTTTGGAGAACATCTTGTAAACTACGATCCCGGACACTCGTGTTCCACCCTGTCCCCTTCACACACACACACACACACACACACACAGAGAGAGAGAGAGAGAGAGAGAGAGAGAGAGAGAGAGAGAGAGAGAGAGAGAGGGAGGGAGAGAAACGGGAGCAGATCGTACACCCACCTTCACAACTGCTTCCGGAGTTATCCAGAACAAACCCCTTCTGGCACTCGCAGTTGTAACTGCCAGGGGTGTTCAGACATTGTCCTTTTGACCCGCAGAGGGTGGGCTGGGCAGTGCACTCGTTGTTGTCTAGAGGGGAGATCGAAAAAGGAAAGGAAACGAGCGATTCTACGGAGAAGGCACACACAAACGCCAGCAGGGGCTGGAAAGGGCAGGCACGGAACCAACTGCATGGTGGGCAGTTTGCGGCTTGGCTCGCTTGCTAGAGAGACCTATTTTTCCAAACAAACGCTTTCCTAGGCCGCCTGTTTTTGGGGGAAGGTGGGGCCCGTGTTGTAAACTTGTTGTTAACTTGACCAGAATCACTTAGCTGAGACGGGCGGTGTAAAACATTGGATGACTCAATAAATGTTGCAGCTGAGTTCGCACCCGGCGCTAAAGGCCAGAGGGCAGCTTCAGCCATAGGGAGGACCCTATTTTGCAGTCCTGCAATCCCAGTGTTAGGCATATGGTGCTAGCCTACAATGTTGGGTTGAAAATATATTAACCATAATGCTATGTCTTTAAGAAGTTAATTGGCCAATGGGTGTGTAAGTGTTCTCATGGCCATAAGAGGAAGCTAGGAACGTAGCTTCTCTCTCTCTCTGAATTCACTGATCTCTACTGTTACTGTTTTTGCTCTGCTGTTGGTTTACTACTGTTGTAACCTGAACTGTGTATTGACCTCTGGACTGGTAAGAAGACTTTGTAGTGTGGATTACTCTTTGGACTGTTGCTATTGTTTATGACCTGGACTATTATTTTTGACTGTGCATTTTTGTTCTTACACCACCTCAAAAGTAAAATACTTTTGTTTTAACAACTCAGTGTACTCTTACTGTGTGACTCTTGCTGCTCTCAGTACCCATCCTTGTCTGTGCAACTCTTTGGTAGCACAAGGAGACCTCTGCACAAAAATTCCTTAACACTGGTTATGGGCCCAGGCCTGTACTGAGAGTTAGTACACACAGTATTCCTAGCTGAGTTTGTGTTAGCTTTTTGGTGTAAAATGGCACAAGAACTGTTGTCAGGCATCTCCTGGATAACCCGGTTGGATGGGACAAACTATGTTTCCTGGTCCACGAAATGCTGCTTGCTTTTGCGCAAGGAAGGACTATGGACTGTTGTAAATAACCCACCAGATACTACTGCTTGGGATCCAGATAATGAAGAGGATGCAAAGAAGTTAGACGACTTTAAACGTAGCAATGAGAAAGCTCTTTGCATTATTGGACTAACACTGAATGACCAGCAGCTTGTCCATATTCGTGGTGAGGAGTCTGCTGCTAGGTGTTGGGGTGTTTTGCGAAGGCTTTATGTTCGAGACAGTGTGGGTGCACATATACACCTTACACGTAAGCTGTTTAGGGCTCGTCTGCAGAAGAATGGAGATATGCTGATCCATTTAAACTACATGAAGGCAACTTTTCAAGAGCTTCATGAAAAAGAGCTGATTTTTTCAGAGTTGCATCAGGTCTACATTATTCTGTCATCTTTGGATGAGAGTTATGATGGGTATGTTTCTTCTTTGGAAGTCCTGACCAGAGAGGAACTGACATTGACTAACATTACTGGGAGACTGCTGGAAGAGTCCAGAAGGAGGCGTGACAGAGACCAGCTGAGAGAGACACAGCCACGAGAGGAGCAGCCATTTACCACTGTTTACAACGTCAAGAAATGTTATTCTTGTGGAGCTAGAGGGCATATAGCCAAGTTCTGTAGGAAGGGTAGAAAACAGAATGTAAATAGCAGTGGAAAGGCTAAGAAGGGCATTGGTTTGGCTATTTCTGGTGAACCAACATCCAGAAATAATGAATTGTGGGTTGTTGATAGTGGGGCTTCACAATGCATTACTAAAGTGAAAGAGAGGTTTGTTAATATGAAAAACAGCAACCAATATGTTTCACTAGCCAACGGTTGGAAGATGAAGGCCTCTGGTGAAGGTAATTCCTATTGTCCATGTATTGAGGAACAGTTACCTATGTTATATATACCTAAACTAAGATTCAACCTGTTATCTGTAAGGGAATTGGTTAAAGTTGGGTTTGTGGTAACATTCAGAGGGGAGCAATGCACTATTGAGAGGAATGGAACCTGTGTAACTGCTAATTTGAAAAATGGTTTATTTGTTATCACAAGTAACCAGGTTAGTACACTTAAAGCTAACTCAATATGTGAGAACAAGAAGCCACATGATGAGTGTATACATTTATTGCATAGGCGGTTAGGGCATGTGAACTTTAACTCACTACGTAAAACAGTTGAGTTAGTAGACGGAATTAAACTGAAGCCATGTAGTAAGTATTTGAATTGCAATGCCTGTAATCAGGAAAAGAGTAAGGCAACTCCTGCAAACAGGTTAAACGGCTTCAAAACAACTGTTCCTTTGGAAGTTGTGTTTGCTGATTTAATAGGACCCATGAAACCAAGTTTAGGAGGATCTTGTTATATTTTAAGTATCCTTGACCACTACTCTCGATATGGATTTTGTTATCTGCTTAAGTCAAAGGCAGACACTTTCCAACAATTTGCAAACTGGCTGAAGTTCGTGGAGAGAAAAACAAAGAGAATGGTTCAGTGCATAATTACTGATAATGGCACAGAATTTACAAATAAGCGTTTTGTTGATATGTTAGAATCTGCTGGCATTGAGCATAAACGTTCAGCCCCTTATAGGCCTCAACATAATGCATTTGTTGAGAGACGTGGGCAAACGTTACAAGCCATGATTAGAACCATGTTACAAGATTCTGGCTTAACAGATAGACTGTGGGGGGAGGCAGCAAAATGTGCAAACCATGTTCTGAATATAGTTGTTAATACTTCTACTGGTAAAATACCATATACTATATGGCATGGTAGAAGACCAAACCTTGATTACCTGCACACATTTGGCACCCCAGCTTGGGTCCACATTCCTGCACAACTCAGGAGTAAAGGACAACATAGGGCTAGGCAATTATACTTCGTAGGTTACGAAGCTAACCATAGATCCTATCGTTTCTGGGAACGAGGCACAACTAATGTATATAACAGTTCTAATGCAAAATTCCTTGAGCATGTTGGTTGGGATAGGTTAGAGCAAGAAACTGTTAATACTGATCCTCTAGTGTTTGAGGACTCCTCTGATAACGTAACTAGTAATGATAATACATCTCCTGTAAATATAAAAGATGAAGAGGAGATAGGGGAGATTAAAAATGAATCAGAGGAAGGAAAGGAATCAGAAATTCAAAGCCCTGTAATTCCTTGGCGTTCAACGCGCATCAGACGTCCACCTGATCACTATGAAGCTAGTATAATATGTCAAGTTAGTTCAGTACCTTCTAACTATGATGAGATCAGGATGTATCCTGAAAAGGAACAGGCATCATGGAAAGCTGCAATGAACAGGGAGTTGAAGTCTTTGCAGGATCTTAAGGTTTATGAGAAAGCAAAACTGCCACCTGGTGAGCAAGCTATAGGTTGTAAATGGATATATAAAATAAAGAAGGGTGTAGATGGGACCGTAACCCATAAGGCACGTTTGGTGGCACAAGGTTTTGCCCAAACTACTGAGGATTATGACGAGGTGTTTGCACCCAGTCTGAGGGCAACTACTTTAAGTCCATTAGAAAAAGCACATAAGCTTGTCTACAATGGAGGCTGAATTTTCATGTTTATCAGTGTTATGTACAGAACTGCTAGTGTACAAACAATTATTGTTAGATATGGGTTTAAATGTAAATGATCCATTCATTGTGTATGAGGACAATCAAGCTGCGATAAAGATGGCTAACAATGCTGCAGTAAGAACAAGATCTAAACATACTGATCTTTGTTATTTAAATGTCAGACAATGTGTCAAAGATAAATTAATACAGCTAGAGTATTGTTCATCTGATGTAAATATTGCAGACCATTTTACGAAGGTACAAAGTGCTGTGAAACACAATGCTAATTGTGAAAAAATGTGCATAAGATTGTAAGAGTTATATATTATTCTACCCAAAGGGGAGAATGTTAGGCATATGGTGCTAGCCTACAATGTTGGGTTGAAAATATATTAACCATAATGCTATGTCTTTAAGAAGTTAATTGGCCAATGGGTGTGTAAGTGTTCTCATGGCCATAAGAGGAAGCTAGGAACGTAGCTTCTCTCTCTCTCTGAATTCACTGATCTCTACTGTTACTGTTTTTGCTCTGCTGTTAGTTTACTACTGTTGTAACCTGAACTGTGTATTGACCTCTGGACTGGTAAGAAGACTTTGTAGTGTGGATTACTCTTTGGACTGTTGCTATTGTTTATGACCTGGACTGTTATTTTTGACTGTGCATTTTTGTTCTTACACCACCTCAAAAGTAAAATACTTTTGTTTTAACAACTCAGTGTACTCTTACTGTGTGACTCTTGCTGCTCTCAGTACCCATCCTTGTCTGTGCAACTCTTTGGTAGCACAAGGAGACCTCTGCACAAAAATTCCTTAACACCCAGTACAGGTGGTCCTCCACTTACGACAACAACAGGAACAAGAATTTCCATTGCAAGTGAATTGCATCTGACTCTACGACCAGTTTTACTGGGGTTGTCAAGCAAGCACTGCTGTTGTTTGGCAAATCACATGGTCGCTAAGTGAATCTGGCTTTCCCCAGCGACGTTGCTTGTCAGACGCCGGGACCGTCGCAAAGGTGGATCACATGATTTCTCCCCCTTCCCCACCTCAGGACGTTGCGACCAATCTTAAATTACACATCCATTGCCCCGCGCCCGAATTTTGATCATGGGGTTGTGCGATCCCCGTGAACGGACGGTCTGAAACGGTCGTGAGTGTGAGGAGAGACTGTAAGTCACTTTTTAAAATGCCATTGCAACTTTGACCGGTCACTAAACAAATGGTTCTACGTCAAGGATCATCTCTAATTGGCAGAAGACTTTTTTTTCTCTTCTGAGGAAGGAGGAAAAAAATACGCACCACTTTAAAATAACTTTTGCAAAATTAAACAGACGACCGCAACGCGGAGCATCCGGGGTTTCTCACCAAATGCTGCACTCACAAACCATCCCCGCTGATTTTTTTTTTAATCCTGGCTTAAGATCCAAACACATCCCATACAAAAAAAAACCCTCCCCCCCTGGATTCTGTGGTTTTTTTGGGAACCGGCCCCTAAAAGATACAGAACGGATAACTCACCGATGCAGGAAGAATGGTGCTGGGTAAATCCCGGGGGGCACTTGCAGTTGAACCCCCCAATGACGTTCACGCAGAGGAACTGGCAGTTGTGCTGCTTCGTGGAACACTCGTCCAAATCTGGGGCGCCGAGGTAAAAAGCGAGAATTGGAAGGGACCTGAAAGGTCATCCAGCCCAACCCCCTGCTCAGACAGGCCAGCCTAGGCCGTTTCAGACAAACGGTGGCCCAATCCCTTCGTCAAAATGTTTTAAGAAGAATTTTACCTGCCAGGTTGGGGTGGTGGGGGTGGGCGGGATAAAGGACCCTAGAGATTGTGGGAGGGAGAAGAGGCTTTCTTTCTTTCTTTCTTTCTTTCTTTCTTTCTTTCTTTCTTTCTTTCTTTCTTTCTTTCTTTCTTTCTTTCTTCCTTCCTTCCTTTTTTCTTTCTTTTCTTTTTCTTTCTTTCCTGCTTTCTTTTTCTTTTTCCCTTCCCTTCCCCTTCCTTCCTTCCTTCCTTCCTCTTTCTTTCTTTCTTTCTTTCTTTCTTTCTTTCTTTCTTTCTTTCTTTCTTTCTTTCTTTCTTTCTTTTCTTTCTTTCTTTCCCTCCTTCCCTTCCCTTCCTTTTCTTTCTCTTTCTTTCCTTTTCTTTCTTCTCTTTCCTTCCCTTTCTTTCCTTCCTTCTTTTTCTTTCTCTTTCCTTTCTCTCTTTTTCTTTTTCTTTCTTTTTCATTCTTTCCTTTCCTTTCTTTCTTTGCTTCCATCCTTCCTCTCTTTCTTTCTTTCTTTCTTTCTTTCTTTCTTTCTTTCTTTCTTTCTCTTTCTTTCTTCTTTCTTTCTTTCTTTCTTTCTTTCTTTCTTTCTTTCTTTCTTTCTTTCTTTCTTTCTCTTTCTTTCTTTCTTTCTTTCTTTCTTTCTTTCTTTCTTTCTTTCTTTCTTTCTTTCTTTCTTTCCTTTCTTTCTTATAACCCTAATTCCCATAATTTTTTCTTTGCCAATTTTTATTTTTCCCCTGCCGTGAATAACAACTGGTTTGTGGACTGTCCAGGTGGCAACTTCACTGCAGACGTCTGGAGGACCCCCAGTTGACTCCGACGGGTTTGTAGTTTTCTGCATCCGGCCAGAGCTTCTCAACCTTGGCGACTCTAAGCTGGGTGGACTTCAACTCCCAGAATTGCCCAGCACATGCTCTGTTCGCTCTTAAATATCCCTCTAAAAACACACATGTGTGTTTATATGGGTATATGCGTAATTTATTTATTTTTTTGCCATGTTTATGCACTGTATATCGGAGGTGGTTACCTTTTGAGAGCTCTATGCCACCAAGTCTCATTTTAATATATGCTGATTGGTGTACATTTAAAGTGACAATAAAGTTATTCTATAGTCCTATCCTATGCTATCCGAAATTTGCGTTTCTCGACCTTAGCAACTAGAAGATGGGTGGACTTCATCTCCCAGAATTCCCAAGCCAGCACATGCTCAGTTTGCTCTCAAGGGTCCCTCTAAATCCACGCTTCTTTATCTTACCTGGGACATTTCATTCATTTTCATTTCATTTATTTTATTAAATTTATATGCCGCCCTTCTCCCTGAGGACTCAGGGCGGCTCACAACAATAAAAATTAAAAAAGTAGAGTAAACAATTTAAAAGAGAATTAAACAATAAATACAAAATTACAAAATAATTTAACCCAGTAAAAAGCCTAATTAAGATGGCTGCTGCCTGGGGGATTCTGGGAGTTGAAGTCCACCATCTTCCGGCCGCTAAGGTCGAGGAACCATACTCTAAATATCCTTCAGCTCTTGTTCTCTCTTGAAAAGGCACTGAAAGATTGGGGGGTTTTTTTGGGGGGGGGACAAACCTCAGGATCAAGGCGGGCAGAGATGGGAGACTCCGTTTGGAGAAGGTGAGGAGCCGGAGCCGGACTTGCCAAGATGGGGCTCCTGAAAGCACGGGGCCCTGGCCTCCCTTGCCCCCCCGTGCCCCCCCGCGCCCCTCCCCCGGGTCTTGCTGACCTTTGCAAGTCTTGGCGTCCTCCTGCAGGATGTAGCCCCGGGGGCAGGAGCACTGGAAGCTGCCCTCCGAATTCTTGCAGAGGAAGTTGCAGGGTTTGGGCGACTGGCTGCATTCGTCCAGGTCTGAGTTGGGGGGAGGGGTGGAGAGAGGTTGGAGAAGGGGAGGAAGAGCGAGTCTCCCGGGGGGGGGTGTCTCCTCCCACCGGTGGCCTTGAGAACCCCAACGCAGACCCCAATTTCTGTCGCTAAGCAAGACCCTTTGGCCCCGTCCTGTGGCTTTTCTCCGGGCCGCGGTCGTTATGGGAAACGCTGCAGTTGTTAAGCGAGGAAGCCGTTGACTGTGCTGCTCAGAAGGTCGCAAAAGGGGAAGGCGGGAAACCACACACACACACACACACACACACACACACACACGGGAAGATGCTGTGCGACCGTCATAAAGGCGAGTCGGTGGCCAAGAGGCCGAATGTCGCTCAGGTGACCGGGAGGCGGTGGCAACGGTCGTAAAGGGTGAAAAAGCAATCGTAAGTCGCTGTTTTTCCGTGCTGTTGTAAAATCTGAAGGGTCACTCAGTGAACCGTTTGTAGTCTTACTGACTCTGGGAGGGAGGGGGGGTTAAGCCTGGTTGGGGGGGGGTCTTCCCCACTTTCACTGGATGCTCCGCTGTAGAGCAAGGAAGGGAGGGAGGGAGAAAGGAAAGAAGAAAGAAAGAAAGAATGACAGAAAGAGGGATGGAGAGGGGAAGGAAGATAATGGGAAGGGAGGGAGGACAGAAGGGAAGGAAGAAACAATGAAAGAAAGAAAGGGAGGGAGGATGGAAGGCAGAAAGAAAGGAAAGAAAGAAAGAAGAATGAATGAAAGAAGGAAGGAAGGAAGGAAGGAAGGAAGGAAAAAAGAAGAAGGAAGGGAGGGAGAAAGAATGAAAGGGAGGGAGGGAGGAAGAAAAGAAGAAAGGAAAGAGGGAAGGAAGGAAGAAACAATGAAAGAAAGAAAGGGAGGAAGAAAGAATGAAAGAAAGAAAGGAAAGAAAGAAGAATGAATGAAAGAAGGAAGGAAGGAAGGAAGGAGGAAGGAAGGAAGGAAGGAAGGAAGGAAAAAAGAAGGAAGGGAGGGAGAAAGAATGAAAGAAAGGGAGGGAGGGAGGGAGAAGAAAAGAAGAAAGGAAAGAGGGAAGGAAGGAAGAAAGAATGAAAGAAAGAAAGGGAGGGAGGAAGAAAGAATGAAAGAAAGGAAAGAAAGAAGGAGGAAGGGAGAGAAGGAAGGAAGGAAGGAAGGGAGGGAGGGAGGGAGGGAGGGAGGAGAGGGGACCCGGCCTGGCCGAGGGAGGGGGTCCTTACCCTGGCAGAGGGTCCCGCTGATGTCCAGGGTGTAGCCGAGGTCGCAGTGGCAGCGGAAGGAGCCCACCGTGTTGACGCACTGGCCGTGGTGGCAAAGCTTGGGAAGCACTTTGCATTCGTCGATGTCTGCCCGGATTTTTTTGGGGGGGGGAATTGACAAAGGGGGGGGGGAATCCTCCATTAAGTACAGCAAGACCAACAGCCTCCCCCCCGGCCTCGATGGGTGCGGGTGGCAGGCCCGGCAGCTCCCCCCACCCCAGAGGAATGAAGAAACTGCCGCATGACAAGGGAGTTGTCACCAAGAGGTGATAGAATGGCGGGAAACTCCTTCTAACAGCAAGCAGCTTCGTTGGGGTTAGTTGCACGGCCTCAGGTCGGCCAGGTTAGCGGAAGTCATTTTTATACTTACGTAACTTCACGCCAAGGTTAATAGAAGTATTTTTTATCTAATGTGAAATTATATTACACTTTTATTTTAAAAAAGGGGTTCAGTTGTGTGCATTTGGAGACAGATGCAACAAGTCTTTAAAAAAGAAATTGTTCTGGCCTCACATTAATTTATTATTATTAATTTTTTGGGGTGAGATTAAGCTCATGCTGATTACTAGGAGGAAATGATGAGGCTATTTTATTAAATTCTTTATTCCACCAGCAACATGTAACTGAATGAAGCACAGAGGCCCCTCCCACTTTTAAAGGGAGAGGACCCACCTTGGCTCGGATCCAAGTAGAGGTCTCCTCTTAAGAGAACTGAAATCGGCCTCTTTGTCCACAGGGAGCTTTGCTCTCCTCTCTCTCTCTCTCTCTCTCTCTTTCGCTCCTTCCCACCCTCTTTCCTTTTTTTCTCTTCCTCTCTCCCTGCTTTTCTTTCTCTCCTTCCTACCCTTTTTTTCTTTCTTTTCTTTTCTTTTCTTTTTTTCTCTTCTTTCTTTCTTTCTTTCTTTCTTTCTTTCTTTCTTTCTTTCTTTCTCTTTCTTTCTTTCTTTCTTTCTTTCTTTTTCTTTCATTCTGATCCTCTTTCCCTCCCTCCCCCTCCCTCCCTTCCTGTTTTCCTCCCTTTCTTTCCCCTCCCTCCCTCCCTCCCTCCCTCCTTCCTTCCTTCCTTCCTTCCTTCCTTCCTTCCTTCCTTCCTTCTTTCTCTTTCTTTCTTTCTTCTCTTTCTCTTTCCTACTTTCTTTCTTTCTGTTCTTTCTTTCTTCTCTCTTTCTTTCTTTCATTCATTCTGATCCTCTTTCCCTCCCTCTCCCTCCCTCCCTTCCTGTTTTCCTCCCTTTCTTTCCCTTTTCTTTCTCTCCTTCTGATGCTCTTTCCCTCCCTCCCTTCCTTGTTTTCCTCCCTTTCTTTCCCCTCCCTCCCTCCCTCCCTCCCTCCCTCCCTCCTTTCTTTCTTTCTTTCTTTCTTTCTTTCTTTCTTTCTTTCTTTCTTTCTTTCTTTCTCTTTCTTCTCTTTCTCTTTCTTTCTTTCTTTCTTTCTTTCTTTCTTTCTTTCTTTCTTTCTTTTTCTTTCTTTCTTTCTTTCTTTTTCTTTCTTTCTTTCTTTCTTTCTTTCTTTCTTTCTTTCTCTCTCTTTCTTTCTCTCTTTCTTTCTTTCTCTCTTTCTTTCTTTCCTCTCTCTCTTTCTTTCTCTCCTTCCTACCCTCTTTCCCTCTCTCTCTCTTTTCAGCTGGTGCCCTGAATCTTAGCACCAGCCAAATAACGGGGGGGGGGGGCGTCTAAGAGGAGGAAGACCCGGGCGCGACAGGCGTAACCACTCACCTCTCCCGTCCGTCATGTAGCCCGGCCCGTGGGGACACATCTTCTTGTACTGGGCCGTGCCCAGGAAGGGGCAGGGTTCGCACTGGGGCCCCCAGCCCCGCCCTCCGTTGCAGCAGCATTCGGACTTGGTGACCTGCTGCCGGTTGGTGGCTGACATCTGGCAGAGCGTCTGGAGCACCTCGATGAAGCAGAAGCCTTGGCGGGTGTCTGGGGGGGGCAGAAGGAGAGGGGGGGGGGAGGAATTCCCCGCAGTGAGTCTCTGGGCAGGGCGAGGAGTGGGGTGCTGGGGAAGGAGCCCCCCTTTGCCTTGGGTTAGAGTCGAGGGGAAGGCTTGCACCGCCTTTGAACTCATATTTTTTTTTAGAAAGATGCTGGTTATTTCTATTCAACAGTCAGGGTGGGAAGGGGCCTGAGAGGTCAGCTAGTCCAACCCCCTGCTCAGGGCTGGATCCTCCAGCGCAGGGCTCTCCAACCTTGGCCACTTTACGACTTGTGGACTTCAACTCCCAGAATTCCTCAGCCAGCCACGGCTGGTTGGAGACCCCTGCTCTAGCACCATCCAGCCTCTGGAGACTCGGATAAAGGGGGAAATTCCTCCTGTCATGTGGCAGCCTGTTCCACTGGCTAATGGAACATATAGCCAGGGTGTCCCTCCTGATGTCCAACCTGAATTGGCTTCCTCGTAGCTTTAACCAATCACGAAACTTGGTACCCCTGCAGGCAGAGCAGCTGGACAGGGCGGTCCGTTACCCAGAGAGGTCCTGCATATTAGAAGCCTTCAAAGGGGTTGGGCTAGATGGCCTCAAGAGGCTTTGTCTGACTCTAGGATGCTATACCCGGTGTTGAGGTGTGGCATGATATACGCTTGGCATAGAAATGCACGCAGTGGCTGCAGCGTAGTACAAGGGGTCCTTTTACTGACGGAAGAGAATAGCTGAAGCTCAGGGTTCGAGGAACCACCAAATCCACTCAAGCCACGAGAAGGTAAATAGAGAGCAAGGGCCGCTCCTGATTGGCCTTGACGACGTGGCCTTATTGGATAAGGAAACATCGGGAAGAAAAGTTCGGACAGCACCACGGAGTCTCCTCCTTCTTCCCCCCCTCCTCCTTTCTCTTCCTCCTCTTCCTCCTCCATTTTTTCCTATTTTCTTCCTCTTCCTTCTCCTCTTCCTTCTCCTCCCCTCCATTTTCTCCTCCTCCTTTTTTTTCTTTTTCCTCCTCCTCCTCCTCCTCCTCCTCCTTTCCTCAAACCCCTCTCCCTTCCAGCACTGATGATGTCACCCAGTTGGGTCATGAAAAGTCTGCAAGAAAGCCACCAGACTCAGAGAGGACTGGAAACATGAAAAAAAAAAAAAACCAACAACCCACCATTGGATGAAGAGAGAATTAAGAAAATACTGGACTGTGCTGAAATGGACAGACTTACATTGAGAATCAAAGAGAAAGAAGACACAGAATATTTTCAGACACGGAACTTATTTTACTAATGGCTGGGCAAACGAGATAGAGAGTAAGAATTCAACTTCTATTACTAAGCAAAAAATTAACCCAAACTACACGTTGTTCATTAAGCACTGCTGAATTGTAACAATAGAAAATTAATAAAAGAGAGAGAGAGAGAGCACCAAGGACCCCACAGTGTCCCCTCCACTTTTAAAATAGCCACTTGGCTGAAATGGTATAGGGCAGGGTTAGGCAACCTTGGCTCTTTTATGACTCGTGGACTTCAACTCCCAGAATTCCTGAGCCAGCATGGGGAAACTATGGCCCCCCTCATAACTCGTGGACTTCAACTCCCAGAATTCCTGAGCCAGCATGGGGGAACTATGGCCCCTCTCATGACTCGTGGACTTCAACTCCCAGAATTCCTGAGCCAGCATGGGGGACCTATGGCCCCCTCGTGACTCCTGCACTTCAACTCCCAGAATTCCTGAGCCAGCATGAGGGAACTATGCCCCCCCTCATGACTTGTGGACTTCAACTCCCAGAATTCCTGAGCCAGCATGGGGGAACTATGGCCCCCTCATGACTCGTGGACTTCCAGAATTCCTGAGCCAGCATGGGGGAACTATGGCCCCCTCATGACTCGTGGACTTCAACTCCCAGAATTCCTGAGCCAGCATGGGGGAACTATGGCCCCCTCATGACTCGTGGACTTCAACTCCCAGAATTCCTGAGCCAGCATGGGGGAACTATGGCCCCCTCATGACTCGTGGACTTCAACTCCCAGAATTCCTGAGCCAGCATGGGGGAACTATGGCTCCCTCATAACTCGTGAACTTCAACTCCCAGAATTCCTGAGCCAGCATGGGGGAACTATGGCTCCCTCATAACTCATGGACTTCAACTCCCAGAATTCCTGAGCCAGCCATGCTGAGGGGAAAGGGAGAGCTTTCCAAGCTGAGCTGTGCTGGGAGTTGAAGTCCACGAGTCATTATTGTTGTTATTGTTGTTGTTTTGTTGTTGTTGTTGTTACTATTATTATTATTATTGTTGTTGTTGTTGTTGTTGTTTTGTTGTTGTTTTGTTGTTGTTGTTATTATTATTATTGTTGTTGTTGTTGTTGTTGTTATTATTATTATTATTATTATTATTATTATTATTATTATTATTATTATTATTATTATTACATTCAAGAAGCCAAATTGGGAGAGGAAACCTTTGCTGAACTTCCCTTTTCCCCCTTGAGGCCCAAACCCCCCCAGGAGAACTAAACCTCCACTGAATAGAATATTCTCCATTATGTTTAATGGAGGCCGAATGCAGATCCTTTGAAAAGGGAACAAGGAAAAGCTGGAAGCGACTGGCGAATTTGTCCTCCTGATTTGAACAAATACGCTTTTCTCTGGCCACGGATTAAGTTGTGCCCAGTTTCTAACTTGGCCTGAGGGGCTGGCCGATGGCCAGGTGATGCGTTAGCGGGATGAAGTGTTTTATAATCTCTTTATAATCTCTTTAATGGGTGGCTCGATTTTACTTCGTATTGCCTTCGGCAGCCTGCAAACGTGCCGCGGCAGCTTTCCCAAAGAGCGGCGCCGCTGCCCGTTCGCGCGGAGGTGCGCGCGCACCTCTCCAAAGGTTTGGAGAGGTGCACGCGCACCTCCGCCCAAACAGGCAGTGGCGCCGCTCGTTGGGAAAGCTGCCGTGGCCCGTTTGCACAGCTGCCGCCTTCCTCCGAAGGCGGTAGCTCTGCAAACGGGCTGTCGCCGTCGCGCAACCGGTTCCATCATACATTAAAAAAATGGCAACCGCGCGCGTCCGCGCATGCGGGCAGGACAAGAAGCAACGGATGGAAACTCGTCAAGGAGAGAAGCAACCTAGAACTAAGGAGAAACTTCCTGACAGTTAGAACAATTAACCAGTGGAACAACCTGCCTCCAGAGGTGGTGAATGCTCCAACACTGGAGGTTTTAAAGAAGAGACTGGACAGCCATTTGTCTGAAATGGTACAGGGGGTTGGACTAGATGACCTCCAAGGTCCCTTCCAACTTTACTATTATGATTATGATAAGAAACAAGGGGTGAAAACTAATCAAGGAGAGAAGCAACCTGGAACTAAGGAGAAACTTCCTGACAGTGAGAACAATTACCCCGTGGAACTCCTGGAACTGGAAGTTTTTAAGAAGAGACGGGACAACTGTTTGTCTGAAATGGGTTAGGGTCTCCTGCTTGAGCAGGGGGTTGGACTAGATGACCTCCAAGGTCCCTTCCAACTTTACTATGATGATTTTGATGACTAGAAGACCCCCAAGGTCCTTTCCAACTTTACTATTATGATTATGACTATCTGTACAATGAATTTATGCCGATTTTAAACATCTCATCAACTTAAGAAAATGAAAAAAAAACACCAAACCTGTCCTGATTCTACCCCTTTTCCAATTTCTTTTCAAACCACGATGGTGAGTAGGAAAACATCCAAGCTTGGAGCACAATCGCCCTTTCTCAAAATTATCTGATCGAATTACAAAAATAAATAAAATAAAATGAATCTGGATTTTGATAGAAAAAGCGTGACTCTAAAAATGTCTATTTTTAATAAGTCTAGGAGAAAAATTGTCCCCACTGGGGCTTCCAGTCCCGGAGAGATTGGGTGCCCTTGCCCTTAAGAGGCAGTTCTGCTGAAATTTCACACTTATTTGGGGGGTTTTGGGGGATTTAAGGGCCTGGAGGGTGGCTAACAGGAGAGGAGGGGAGGTCTTCTAGTCTGACCCCCCTTCTCAAGCAGGAAACCCTATACAAGCAGTCCTCGACTTAAAACAGTTCATTTAATGACCGCTCAAAGTTACAACGGCACTGAAAAAAGGAACTTTCCCCCCCCCTGTGATTTTTCTGCAGGCTAATTCTGCTGACTGCCGGCTGCCGGCAGTTCGATCCTGACCAGGCTCAAGGTTGAGAAGAGAAGGGAAATAAGAGATGGAGGGAGCAGGAGAAAAAGGAAAAAAAAGTGGAGAAAAAGGAAGGGAAGGAAGGAGAGAGTAGTGGGAAGGAAAGAAAAGAAAGGTAGAAGGAAAAGGAGAGAGAGAGGGAGGGAAAGAGGGAGAGAATAGCAACAGCCCTTAGACTTATATACCGCTTCACAGAGCTTTCACAGCCCTCTCTAAGCGGTTTACAGAGTCAGCCTTTTTGCCCCCACCAATCTGGGTCCTCATTTTAACGACCTCGTAAGGACGGAAGGCTGAGCCCACCTTGAGCCGGTCAGGATCGAACTCCTGGCAGTGGGCGGAATTAGCCTGCAATGCCGCATTTTAACCACGGCGCCACCACGGCTCTATAATGTTGTACTGTGGTCATAAGTTGAGGACTGCCTAGAGATGGGATTTCTGGAAACGACGAACAGGAGGAAGGTAAATTGCTCACAAGGCATCACAAACACCCCACCCACCCGGAAAGCGGAAAGCCCACCAGGATCTCCGGTGGCACTTGATCCCTCCCGCCTGAACATTCCCGAGAAATCCGCGCAGGGGTGGCGTGGATTACCGAGGCACTCGGTGCCCGTGGGGCTGCTCTGGAAGCCTTCGTTGCAGTCACAGTGGTAGCTGCCCACGGTGTTCACGCAGCGCCCGTTGGGGCAGATCCCCGCCTTGGTCCGGCATTCGTTCTCGTCTGGAGACAGCAAGGAAGAGGAAAGCAACTGGTCAGGACTAGAACACAGAACAACAAAGTTGGAAGGGACCTCAGAGGTCATCTAGCCCAACCCCCTAACAGAATAACAGAGTTGGAAGGGACCTCGGAGGTCATCTAGCCCAACCCAACTGAATAACAGAGTTGGAAGGGACCTCGGAGGTCATCTAGCCCAACCCAACTGAATAACAGAGTTGGAAGTGACCTCGGAGGTCATCTAGCCCAACCCCCTAACAGAATAACAGTGTTGGAAGGGACCTCGGAGGTCATCTAGCTCAACCCAACACAATAACAGAGTTGGAAGGGACCTCGGAGGTCTTCTAGCCCAACCCCCAACAGAATAACAGGGTTGGAAGGGACTCATAAGAGTCGAGAGGGACCTTAGAGATCACCTAGTCCAACCTCTTGCTCGGTGCAGGAATCACTGCAGTTTTTCAGACAAATGACCATCCAGCCTCGTGAAGAGACTGTGATGCCCAGAAACAGCCCCCCTTCATGTGCCCATTTTTGACCGAGCCATATGGACTAGGAACTTGAGTGTTTAAACGGGTCTCACCTGTGCAGCCTTCGCCATCCGGCCGGCGTTGCATCCCAGGTGGGCAGATACAAGCAAACGTGCCAATCAGATTCTTACACATCATCCCGTGAGTTTCGCAGTCGTGCAAGCCTTTGGCGCACTCGTCCAAATCTGCAGAAATGACGAAAGAGGAAGATGAGCGTGGAGCAGGAGAACCCATCTGCAGAATTTCTGTGCCTCTCCTTTTTATTTGGAGCAATGGGGACTAGAATCTTACGTTACTCTTGTAGGACGGCTGGAGCTAAGGGGTGGGAAGCCTATGAGTCTCCTGGTGGAATCTAAAATCCTTGTTTTACTGTCTATGGAGATTCTCCGTCCTACAGGTCACGGTTGTCCCAAACGTGCTTTTTTCTCAGGAGGCCACGGGACTTTCTTGTTTTTCTTTGAAGACGTTTCGCTTCTCATCTCAGAAGCTTCTTCAGCTCTGACTGGAATGGTGGGGAGTGGAAGGATTTATACTCCTTGCAGACAGCTGGAACTCCTGATGACATCATCCATCTCCTGTCTACAACAGAGTCCTTTCAGCAGTTCCCAGAAGGCTCCACACCCATTTGCACAACTCACATGACCCCGAGGACACAGACAAACCTCCAAGCGGCCTCAACCACTCTCTCAAAGAAGGCAAATGGCCAGCGGTCTGCAAGGAGTATAAATCCTTCCCTTCCCCACTATCCAGTCAGAGCCAAAGAAGCTTCTGGGATGAGAAGCGAAACATTTTCAAAGGAAAAACAAAGAAAGTCCAGTTGCCTCGTTAAAAAAAAAGCATTTGGGGACCTTATTTGGTTGGTGTGCAAGTGCCAAAACCTTCTATTGGCGTGCAACACCAGCAGACGAGCATCGGAACAGCTACTGGAAGGGCCCAGGTGAGTGTTAGTGGAAGGAATAGATGGAAACTTTGCAACACAATCCTAATCTTACTAGGAGGGCCTCCTAGAGCTTCTGAGCCATCTGCTCCCCCTTCGAAAGCTGAGCCCATTTCCTTGACTGGCACCACTGAGGCTCAGCTTCCCCACAGCGGTAGGTCCTCACCTTTGCACATTCTGCGGTCGTCCCGCAAGGTGTACCCAGCTGGGCAGGTGCAGTCGTAGGAACCGAGCGTGTTGAGGCATCGGAAGGCACACAGCAGCGGGTTCAAGGCACACTCGTTCATATCTGGAGCGGGGAGATTGGACAGATAGGGAAGGGGAGACTGTTAATAGCTGTTAAAAGAGATTAGCAGCCCGGGAGCATTGCAACGAACAAGGAGATACATTCAGTTTAGCAGCTATTAAGATTGTTGGCTGACCAGGGACAAAAACAGCCAGGGAAATGATTGAAGCCTGGGAAACAGGGCCCTTGTCAGTCAACAGGAGTGCTAATTTACCCCCAGCTTTTCAAGGAGGTGAGGGCTTGGCAGCACAAGGAAACAACAGCCAATGACTTAATAGCCGGCCACTAATGCCCCAATCAACAACTAAAAAGCCACACACAACCAGGCTCCACATAAATAGCCGACTTTCTACCCTGTCGATGGGCTTCCTTCATGATTACACTTTTGGTCCCAGTGACAAGAGCCACATTGAATCCTGTAGCACTGGAAGTTGCTTGGTGGACACTGGGGTTTCTTTAGCAGGTCTCATAGCGTCACAGAATTGGAAGGGACCTCAGAGGTCATCAGGTCTAACCTTCTGCACCCTGCAGGATTCACTATGCCAGCCCTGATAAAGGATGAACCGGCAATTGAAAACCTCCGGTGAAGAGGACTCAACCCCATTTCCACCGACAGTTGCCTTGACTTGGGTGTCTTAACTCATCCTAATGTTTTACATAAGCTTTGTTTTCCAATTTCAACGCAGTTTTTCGGCTTAGCTGCCAAGACTCTCTGGGAAAACAGGAGACATAAAAATGCTCCCAACCAAGAAACAAATACCGATAGTCCTCACGTTACGGCTGGAATTGAGTTGTAAGTCGTGATGGTCTTAAAACGCATTGCCAGGTGACTGGACCTAATTTTATGACTCTCCTTGCAGCGATTGTTAAGCAGGTCTAAAGCAAGCTGTTTGTTTGCCGTGGGGCAGTTTGTGCCAGAAACACCAATTTTCGGCAAAAACGTCATAAATTTGCCACTATTGCGAACGCTCTAAGTTGTTGTCATGTGATCCTAAACGCATACCTCATTGGCCAAAATATGATCACATGAATACAACTCAGCTGTCAGAACTACACAACTACACAACTATTTGTAACCTACAATTACAGTAACTTCAACAATCACTAAACAACCGAGCATATGTAGCAACTACAGCTAGTTCTCAACTTGCGACTGCAATTGAGCCCATAACTTCTGTTGCTAGGTGAGACAGTTGTTAAGCGAGTTTGGCCCCATTTTACGACCTTCCTTGCCACGGTTGTTAAGTGAATCACTGTGGTTGTTAAGCTAGTCACACTGTCATTAAGTGAATCTGGCTTCCCCCATTGACTTTGCTTGTCGGGAGGTCACAGAAGTTGGTCAGCTGACCCCCACCACACTGCAACCGTCATAAATATGAGTCAGTAGCCAAGCGTTTGAACTTTGATCGTGTGACCAATGCGGAAGCCGCAACAGTCGTAAGTGTGAAAAACGGTCGTAAGTCTTTTATTTTTCAGTGCCGTTGTAACTTTGAACAATCCCTAAACTAGTGTTCGTAAATCAAGGACTACATGTGTTTAATCTTAATAGATCCTCCCAGAGTAGACGAAGTCTACCTTTGGACACCAAATGGCATAAGCTTCTCCATGAGACATGTAGCACTAGCCGTGGTCAGAATTGAGGAGGCACAGATGGATGGTCTTCAATCTTTCAGCAGCGGGAGCTTAGATTGGCTTTTAGGAAGGAGGTGAAGATGTGACTCCATCGCTGGGGGTCTTCAAGATTGGACAAAGTTACTTGTCTGGGATGAAATACGGTCTCCTGCCTTGGGAAGCGGGGGGTTGGACTAGAAGACCGCCAGGGTCCCTTTCAGCCCTGTGATTCTCTGATGTCAGACCTGCCACCACTTCAAACTTCTAAATAGAAACAATACTTGGTTCCATTTGTTGAGAAAGGCATAGTTTTATCAGTGATCAAGTGTACTGTAATAATGCAGAGCCAGAACTGAGAACCGCGCACTGCGCGCCCAAATCCCAAACTTCAATTTTTCCCTCCCTTAACTGCCTTCCATTGCTGACCCTCCCTCCCTGCCCGCCCTCGATCAATCAGGTTCAAGCCACGGTCACTTCAAGCACAGGTTAGTATGCAGCTGCCTTCTTCTCCCAACCAGGTGGCCTTGAGGCAGCGTCTCAGGGAGATATAGCAATTACTTTCGCTTTCCCCCAAGCGTTCTCCCTCCCGTCCACCTATGGAAATCAAATCAAAATCAAAAGGAAAATAAAATGGACATTACCTTCACAGGTCATCATCGGCCCCGGCTCGAATCCATCATCACAGGTGCATTCAAAGCCCCCAATCACATTGGTGCAGGTGCCGTTCCCACACGGGTTCCCAATGGAACACTCGTCCGTGTCTGCCGACGATACGAGAAAGGAAGGGAGTGAATCTGGCTCCTGGGTGGAAAAGCTTCAAGTAAGGCTTGAACAGCCCCCTTGCAAGATGGCGGGCGCGGCGGCCCCCACTCACCCACACAGTTGACCCCGGTGTAATCCAGGTTGTAGCCAAAGGGGCATTCGCAGCGGAAGGACCCATCCGTGTTGATGCAAGCGCCGTTAATACAGATACCCAGGTTCTCTGCGCACTCGTTCACATCTGCCGAGGAGACCATGTGGAAATGAGCAGCGCCACGGGCCGTGTTAATCTTTGTGTTAGCCCTTGCTTCTCGAAAGCCACAAGCCCACCCCCCCAAATGTGGCAGAGTGCTCAGAAACATTTTTTATTAAAAAAAAAGATAATGTCTCTGTTTTGAGAATCCTAGTTGTTACCCCTTACCTTAAAATTGTCCATTTGGTGGGTGTTTTTTTTGGAATGCAAGTGTTTTTATTAGTTTATCAAAATAGAAATTAGAAAAATACTCAGAAAAATGAAAACATTGCGAAAATTGGGGAGGAACATGGGAAGAATAAAAAGTGTAGGGTAAAGAGAAAAGGGAAAACGAAAGCATCATTTTCCATCTCCTTTTGGCGCACTACAATAAAGTGCTTGGAACCGAAAGAAAAGAAACTTTGGTTTTGTATTCAAAAGACTTGATAAATACTTAACATATATAGGTAAAGGTAAAGGTAAAGGTTCCCCCGCACATGCGTGCTAGTCGTTTCCGACTCTAGGAGCCAGTGCTCATCTTCGTTTCAAAGCTTGTCCGAGGACGTCTCCGTGGTCATGTGGCCGGCATGACTAGACGCCAAAGGCGCACGGAACGCTGTTACCTTCCCACCGGAGCGGTCCCTATTTTTCTACTTGCATTTTTAGGTGCTTTCAAACTGCTAGGTTGGCAGAAGCTGGGACGGGTAACAGGCGCGCTCTGTTACGTGGCACTTGGGATTCGACCCGCCAAACTGCCGACCTTCTGCTCGACAAGCTCAGCGTCCTAACCCACTGAGCCACCATATATATATATATGTAAACGTAAAACATCGAGGTTGTATGTTATTACCCTATTCTACTGCAGGGATCCCCAATCCCGGGGCTGTGACCCATTGCCGGGATACAACCTCTTCAGAACTGGACCGCAGACACGACAGGCAAGTGTGCGCACACATGCAGTTGCACTTGCATGTACAGCAGGTGGGCGAGCAGGTGTGCACAGCTCCATTTGTGCAAACGGCGGGTGCTCACCTGCTGTTCACATGCGACCATCCCCTCCCCCCAACCCCCCTGCATAGCCAGACAGCTGTTCTACTGCACCAAAAGGAGGTGGAAGTCAATGCTTTTTTTTCTTCTTCTTCTTCATTTGGGTTTTTCTTTTTTTTCCTTTTTATGCACTGAATTTAATTGTAGGCCGAGTTTTGGTGTCAGGGACAAAATTGGCCGAGCAATAAAACTCGTGTGTGGAGAGCTTTGCGGTGCGAACAGAAGGCCACCCGAGTTTAACGCGAGCTGCTCTTGCGGAACAGATGCTGACCGCCCACTGTCTTTTCAGCTTGTTTTTCTAATCGATCACCAGGACTTGCAAAGCAATTTCTGCCCTCTCAGACGGGGGCCTCCGAAACGGGGTTTTTTTTTGACTGGGTGTTTTATCAAGAAAAAGGTTTTATGCGTGTTGCCCCAGCATAAGAGGGGGAGCTGGGACGGCTTTTGCGACTCGCAAAATGGTGTTCTACCGTTTGACAAAATCTGCGATTCGGAAAAAAAAGTGTTCCCGGGTTCTTTCTTTTTTGTTTTGTGTTTGTGCGAACATGTGTGTTTGTGTGTGTGTGTGTGTGTGTGTACGTGTGTGTGTGTCTCTCTCTCTGTGTGTGTATACAACAGTAATAGAGCCTGCCCATTATGGAGACTGCCCATTATGGTGGTGTTCCACGACGGCTGCACATTCACATTCTCTTTTGTGTTGGTCATTAAGCAAATGTGTTAGTTGTTAAACGAATGCCACAGTCATTAAACAAACACCACAGTCGTTATGCGAGCCCATTGCTTGCTAGGGAGCTAAGGGTGTAGCATTACAAGATGCTTTTGATCATTGAGCCTCTCTGTGGCCTGGAAGGGTCCGTGACAAATCGTGGCGGCAAACTCGACAAGCGTTACCCTAATATCGAAAAAATAGCAGACTAGAATAATTAAAGGAAGGATGCCAAAGAAGGGACAATTTTTTTTAAAAAAATAATAATTTTAAATTAAAAATAAAATAATTTTAAAAATTATTTTAATTAATTAATAATTAGTCGTCCTGTAAAGAGTTGGCTCCCCTTCATGGATTACTGCCTTGTCGTGGCGAAGGGGCTTGCGTAATTCAATGAAGCTATGAGCTATGCCATGCAGGGCCACCCAAGACGGACAGGTCATAGCAGAGAGTTCTGACAAAATGTGATCCACTGGAGAAGGAAATGGCAACCCACTCCAGTATCTTTGCCATGAAAACCCTATGGACAGTACCAAAAGGCAAAACGATATGACGCTGGAAGATGAGCCCCTCAGGTCGGAAGGCGTCCAATATGCTACTGGGGAAGAGCAGAGGGCTAGTACTAGTAGCGCCAGAAAGAATGAAGCGACTGGGCCAAAGCCGAAAGGACGCTCAGCTGTGGATATGTCTGGTGGTGAAAGGAAAGTCCAATGCTGTAAAGATTTTTTCTCCATAGGAACCTGGAATGTAAGATCCATGAATCAAGGAAAGCTGGACGTGGTCAAACAAGAGATGACAAGACTAAACATTGACATCTTAGGTATCAGCGAACTAAAATGGACAGGAATGGGTGAATTTAATTCAGATGACCATCAGGTATACTACTGCGGGCAAGAATCCCTCAGAAGAAATGGAGTAGCCTTCATAGTCAATAAAAAAATAGGAAAAGCAATACTGGGATACAACCCTCAAAATGACAGAATGATCTCAGTTCGAATCCAAGGCAAACCATTCAATATCACAGTAGTCCAAGTCTATGCCCCAACCACCGGTGCTGAAGAGGATGAAATTGACCGGTTCTATGAAGCCCTACAGCACCTTATAGAACTAACACCAAAAAATGATGTCCTTATCATCATGGGGGATTGGAATGCTAAAGTAGGAAGCCAAAAGATAACTGGAATAACAGGCAAGTTTGGCCTTGGAGTACAAAATGAAGCAGGGCACAGGCTGATAGAATTTTGTCAAGAGAATACGATGGTCATAGCAAACACTCTTTTCCAACAACCCAAGAGACGGCTTTACACATGGACATCACCAGACGGTCAACACAGAAATCAGATTGACTATATGCTCTGCAGCCAAAGATGGAGAAGCTCTATACAGTCAGTAAAAACAAGACCAGGAGCTGACTGTGGCTCAGACCATGAGCTTCTTGTTGCAAAGTTTAGGCTTAAATTAAAGAAAGTAGGGAAAAGCGCTAGGCCAGTCAGGTATGAATTAAATCATATCCCTGTTGAATATACAGTAGAGGTGACAAACAGATTTAAGGAATTAGATCTGATAGACAGAGTGCCTGAAGAACTATGGAAAGAGGTTCGCAACATTGTACAAGAGGTAGCAACTAAAACCATCCCAAAGAAAAAGAAATGCAAGAAAGCAAAATGGCTGTCTGAGGAAGCTTTGCAAATGGCTGAGAAAAGGAGGGAAGCAAAAGGAAAGGGAGAAAAAGAAAGATATTCCCAATTAAATGCAGAATTCCAAAGAATAGCTAGAAGAGATAAGAATGCCTTCTTAAATGAACAGTGCAAAGAAATAGAAGAAAACAATAGAATAGGGAGGACCAGAGATCTTTTCAAGAAAATTGGAGAGATGAAAGGAACGTTTCATGCAAAAATGGGCATGATAAAGGACCAAAATGGCAGGGACCTAACAGAGGCAGAAGAGATTAAGAAGAGGTGGCAAAATTACACAGAAGAACTATACAAGAATGAGCTTAATGTCCCTGATAATCACAATGAGGTGGTCACTGACCTCGAGCCAGACATCCTAGAATGTGAAGTGAAGTGGGCCTTAGAAAAGCTGAGCAACAACAAAGCTAGTGGAGGTGACAGTATCCCAGCTGAGCTATTCAAAATCTTAAAAGACAATGCAGTAAAAGTGCTACACTCAATTTGCCAGCAAATTTGGAAAACTCAACAGTGGCCACAGGATTGGAAAAGATCAGTTTACATTCCAATTCCAAAGAAAGGCAGTGCCAAAGAATGTTCAAACTATCGCACCATTGCACTCATTTCTCATGCTAGTAAAGTTATGCTTAAAATCCTACAAGCTAGACTCCAGCAGTATGTGGATCGAGAACTACCAGAAGTACAGGCAGGATTTCGAAGAGGCAGAGGAACCAGAGATCAAATTGCCAACATACGCTGGATCATGGAGAAAGCTAGAGAGTTCCAGAAAAACATCTACTTCTGCTTCATTGACTATGCTAAAGCCTTTGATTGTGTGGATCATAACAAACTCTGGCAAGTCCTTAAAGAGATGGGCATACCAGACCACCTTATTTGTCTCTTGAGAAATCTATATGCGGGCCATGAAGCAACAGTGAGAACTGGACACGGAACCACTGATTGGTTCAAAATTGGGAAAGGAGTCCGGCAAGGCTGTATACTGTCGCCTTGCCTATTTAACTTATATGCAGAGCACATCATGAGAAAGGCAGGGATAGATGAATCAAAAGTTGGAATTAAGATTGCCGGAAGAAACATCAACAACCTAAGATATGCAGATGATACCACTCTAATGGCAGAAAGTGAAGAAGAACTAAAGAGCCTCTTGGTGCGGGTGAAGAAGGAGAGTGCAAAACTTGGGTTGAAACTAAATATTAAGAAAACCAAGATCATGGCATCTGGCCCTCTCAATTCCTGGCAAATAGATGGGGAAGAAATGGAGGTAGTGACAGATTTTATTTTCCTGGGCTCCAAGATCACTGCAGATGGGGACTGTAGCCAAGAAATTAAAAGACGCTTGCTCCTTGGGAGGAAAGCCATGGCAAATCTAGACAGCACACTAAAAAGCAGAGACATCACCCTGTCAACAAAAGTGCGTATAGTCAAGGCTATGGTCTTCCCAGTTGCAATGTGTGGCAGTGAAAGTTGGACCATAAGAAAGGCTGAGAGCCAAAGAATTGAGGCCTTTGAACTCTGGTGCTGGAGAAGACTCCTGGGAGTCCCTTGGACTGCAAGGCGATCAAACTGGTCAGTCCTAGAGGAGATCAATCCTGACTGCTCTTTAGATGGCCAGATCCTGAAGCTAAAACTCAAATCCTTTGGCCACCTAATGAGAAGGAAGGACTCACTGGAGAAGAGCCTCATGCTGGGAAAGATGGAGGGCAATAGAAGAAGGGGACGACAGAGAATGAGGTGGTTGGATGGAGTGACTGAAGCAGTAGGCGTGAGCTTAGATGGACTCCAGAAGATGGTAGAGGACAGGAAGGCCTGGAGGAACATTGTCCATAGGGTCGTGATGGGTCGGACACGACTTCGCAACTAACAACAAAAGAGTTGGCTACGTCAAGTTATCAAGGAATGGCTGACTCCTGGTCTGGTTCTTTCTCTCCCCCCCCACCCCCCCCCCCAATGGAGGTAAAGCATCCATTGTTCAGAGCAGTCTACCTCAATGTCTGGATGAAGGCCAGGCTGCTTAATCCTGGTGAAAGCTCCCGGGGGATGCAGAGATGAAGACAATACTCACTCTTGGCTTTGGGTACTCACCTTCTCGCGAGTCTCCGAGTCCCGGAATGGCCCCATGACCGTATGGACACAGCTCTTGGAAGGCAACTGAGGGTGGGAGAGACAATACATGTTCTTGCTTCTCTAACAAGCATTTATTGTACGTGTGTGTGTGTCTCTCTGTGTGTGTGTGGTGGTGATGGTCCTCGACGTACGACCGCAATCGGATCAGAATTTGTGGCTAAGGGAGGAGAGCGCTAAATGGGTTGGGCCCAATTTTGCAATACTTTTTTTTTTTTTGCTACGGTTGTTAAGCGAATCGCACGGCCGTTGAGCCAATGCAGCTTCCCCCACTGACTTTGCTTGTCAAAAGCTGGCTGGGGGGCCGGGAGGGGGAGGTCAGAAATGGCGACCACGCATGACCCCAGGATGCTGCAAGTGTTATACATACGTGCCAGTTTTGGGGAATGCTGTGGTGGCCGTGTAGTCGCAGGGGTAGGCAACCATGGCTCTTTTATGCCTTGTGGACTTCAACTCCCAGAATTCCTGAGCCAGCCACGCTGAGGGGAAAGGGAGAGGTTTCCAAGCTGAGCCGTGCTGGCTCAGGAATTCTGGGAGTTGAAGTCCACGAGGCATAAAAGAGCCAAGGTTGCCTACCCCTGGTTAGTGTCAAAAGCAGTTGCAAGTCCCTAACCCTTGGTAAATGAATGGTATGTAAATCAAGGATTAGCTGCATTTATTTTTCGACGCGACTTATAAAACATCCAGACAGGACTCTGGAACAAAAAGAAGAAGAACGTAGGCACTATTTGCTGGGTGGCTGTTCAAAGTTAGAACAGCACTGGAAAAATTGACTTACGACCGTTTACACAGTTACGACCGCTGCAGCATCCCCAGGGTCAGGTGATGCAAAATCCAGACCTTTTGCCACTGGCTCGTATTTATGATGGCCGCAGCGTCCCGGGGTCAGGCAATCCCCTTTCGCGACCCTTCTGATCAGCAAAGTCAGTGGGGCGACCGGATTCGTTTCAGGACCATGTGACTACCTGAACCGTCGCCGTGATTCCCTTATCAACCGGGGCAAGAAAAGTTGGGAAACGGGGCAAAATCCACTTGACCGCAGTCTGGCTTAGCAGCGGAAATTTTGGGGCTCGACTGCCGTAAGTCGAGGACTCCTTGTAACGCCCATCTCATTGGCAGGATGCTGGGCAGCTTAGAAGCCGTGTCAACCAATATAAACAGAGCAAAAGTAAAGGAATGAATAAATAAAAGGAACAATACACCCATTTAAGCTTTTTTTTAAAAAAACTGTCTCTGTCTCTGTCTCTCTCTGTCACACACACACACACACACACACACACACACACACACACAGAGTCCTCCAGACCCACATGTCCAAAGTTGAAGAAATTGAAGCAGTGGTTGAGACAGCTTCCATTTGTGGAGGAAGACCCCCCCCAATTTCCTTCCCCTTCCCCCTGCCTCCCCCACTGTCCGTCTCCTACCGTTGCCTTCCTGGGGGCAAAGCTCACAGGGGTCTCCCCAGCCCTCGCCTGGCATCTTGCTGCAACAGCACCGGGCCTTGGTGGTGTTGAAGGCTTTGGGCACCGAGCACTTGCCGTTGTCGAAGCGGGTGAAGCAGAAACTCTGGCGGGTGTCTGCGAAGGTTGGGGGGGGGTACAGAGGTCAGGAAACAGGGAAGACCTGCAGGCATCTGCCTGGGAGCGGGTGGGTCCCTGGCTCCGGGATCCTTGGCCCGCCGATAGCAATGGCGTCGTCGGTGGAGACTCCACCGCTAGGAGAAGTCTACCCCCAACACCAGTACCTGGAACACCCTTGGCCTGGCATCTGCAAAGACTGCCTGTTTCAATGGTGGAAGCATTCGGCCCTTTGTCCGAAATGGCATAGGGTCTCCTGCTTGAGCAGGGGGTTGGGCTAGATCATCTCCAAGGTTCCTTCCGACTCTGTTATTCTGTTATTCTGCTCCTTGTCGGGCACTGAATCACACAGTGATCTTATACAGGAGGAAAAGCAGATTTTCTCCAACTAACAAATACCGTGTGCTTAACTGGATCAATTGCTTCGATATTAAGCTTATTCTATTCTTATGAATCAATGCATGTAACCTATAACTTGCATATAATTTCTTCATTTCCTCAAGCAGTACAAAAGCGTCTACATTTTTCCATCGTGCATGCACCTTAGTATTATCCGCTCTATCTACATAATTTTGTTCCCGGTATCCATGTGCTCTGCGCCATATGCCAGGGGTTCCCGAGGCCCAGTCCGTGCACCGGTCCCGGTCCGGGGAGCATTAGAAAATGGGCTATGCAAGTGGCAGGAGAGCACGCAAAGCTCCACTTGTACACGCGTGGGATTAGGTTGTGCACATGCGTCCACGCAGCCGGGAGGGTTGGGGACTGCTGCCGTACTCTCCGTAAATAAACCGACAGCCCTGAGATAATTTTCCAATGGGCAGGACGGCAGACTGTCTGAGCTTCCCCAAAGGGGAAAGGTTTAGCCTGGGATGATGGGAGATGTGGTCCAACATCCAGAGAAAGGGGACAGGTGGCGCCTCCCCCACTCCCAGGGATTCTGACCGCACATGGCTGGCAAACTCACCAAAGCAGCGCCGTCCGTTGTCAGACAGGACAAAGCCAGGCGGGCAGATACACTGAAAGGTGCCAGGTGTGTTGGTGCAGGTGCCAAAGAGACAGATGTTGGGGTCTTCCTCGCACTCGTTGATGTCTGCAACCCACCGAGATGGATCACTCGCAGCGCTAGCACAGGCTGCTCCCCTGTTTCCAGCACCCCAAATTCAGACTGCAGGCAGTTTTACAGCTGGGAGGACAGGAAGATTCTCTCCTCCCCCAAGTATCAATGAACATTAAAAAAACCAACAACAAAAGGAACAGGGCTTAAATAGTGTGGGGTTGGCCGCCATCTTGACTTTTTTGACCCCTTCCCCGGGGAGGACCCTATTCCCTGAAGCACCACTGAGGGATCAAAGCCACAAGGGGCCCGTACACACCACCCCCTGCCCCAAGAACCAGCCGCGGAAAGTCTGTCTGTGCGCGTTTGTCTGTTATGCGCCGTGCTTTTTACCGATACAGTTGTCATTCTGCACTTCGTAGCCGGGAGGGCAGATGCAACGGAAAGAGCCTTCCAAATTGTGGCACGTTCCCGGGGAGCAGGTCCCCGGCAGGCTGACGCACTCGTTGATGTCTGCACGGAAGAAAACCCCACGTCATCTTCCCCACAGCCGGGAGGGTTCCTGACGCTGCGTGGCTGTAGGAGACACTGGCCACACCTTTGGAAATCTAGCCCTCAAGCTTTACGCAGGTAGTCCTCAACTCATGGCCACAATGAAGCAGGATAATAAGGATTTGGGGACCTGACAGGGACAGTGGTTCAGTCAGCTTTGCCTCGTTTTGTGACCTTTCTTGCCACAATTGTTAAGTTAATCTCTGCAGTTGTTAAGTTAGTAGCACCGTTGTGAGGTGAAAATGGCTTCCCCAGTGACTTTGCTCATCATAAGGTCGCAAAAGGGGATTACGCGACCCCCGGGATGCTGTGACCGTCATCAGTGTGAGTCGATTGCCAAGCGTCCTTCTTTTGATCACGTGACCACAAGGATGCAAACATGGTTGTAAGCGTGAAAATGGTCATTGTCCCTTTTTTCAGTGCTATTGTAACCTTGAATGGTCACTAAACGAATGTTGTAAGCCGAGGACTACCTGTATTAGAGAGATCCCAACAACAGGAGTTCTTTCCACCCCAGCTATCCAGTTGACAGAACAATTAGGAACTCCTCTCTCTCTCTCTCCCTGTGTGTGTGTGTGTGTGTGTGTGTGTGTGTGAACCAAGCAAGCCTTCAGTTGTGAAGCTGCTGCAAAAAAGGCCAACGCGATTAGTCCAATGCCTTAATACTAGACCGAACTTTTCCCCAAATGACGGGAAGAAATATTTATACTTGATTAGCCTCATCTGAGCACAGTACAGATAAGACTTATGACCACATCCGGAACCAGAAAATCCATCGTTAATTGATGTGGTCGTTAAGCGACACATCATGGGATTGTGTTTGCAAGCTTCCCCGCCGGCTTCTCCATTGCTTGTCAGAGGTTGGCTGGAAAGATTGTCATTTGCCATCATGCGACACCCCCCCCAGGAACCCTGCAGACTTTCTAAGTACCACTGGTTGCGAGTCCCATTTTTCAGCGTTGTCGCCGCTAAATACATAGTCGTAAGTCGAGGACTGCCCCGTTAAGTGGATTAGATCTGGGTGAAAAAGATGTAGGCAAACCAGACCAGATTGTGAAGGGCAACGAAGGCAGAGGGGGAACAGGTGAACCTCTCCGGAGGTTTTTTAATAGCCGTATCTGTTTGGAAGGTTGAACTGGCTTGCCCTGCAGATTGCAGGGGGTCGGACTAGATGACCTTGGGGGCCCCTTCCAACTCTACCTTTTTAGGAAGAAGAAATATGAACCCAGGGCAGAGGGCTGTGTCTATAAAACAAGAGAGGAGAGGGGAGGACACACTGGCCCCGTCAACTCCCCCTAAGGACTGACAGGTACCCACCGATGCAATTCTTGCCATCCGGCGTGTGGTCGTAGCCCTCCTGGCACAAGCAACGGAAAGAGCCCACGTTGTTGATGCATTGTCCATTGCGGCAAACCTGCCCGGCCAGGGAGGAGCACTCGTTGATATCTGTCGGGAGAGCAGGGTGGGATGTGGGGGGGAGGGGGGTCAGCATCACTGTTACTGGAGGCTCAGCCGACCCCTCCTCCTGGCCTGGCAGCCCCCTTACCCATGCAGTCGTTGTTGTGGGTCAGCTCAAAGCCCGGGAAGCAGAGGCAGTTGTAGGAGCCCACCGTGTTCTTGCATGTGCCGTTCCCACAGGGCTGGCGGTCACACTCATCAATGTCTGCCGGGCGTACGAGGAAAAGGCCGCATGAGGATAATACGGAGACATTATTATTGGTTTATGAAATTTACAGCTTCACGTCTCATTAGCTCAGAGGTGGGGAAAGATGGCCCCCTTTAATGACTTGTGGACTTCAACTCCCAGAATTCCTGAGCCATGCTAGCTCAGGAATTCTGGGAGTTGAAGTCCACGTCACAAGGGGGCCATTGTTCCCCACCCCTGTATTAACCAATGCGCCATTATTATTACTGTGGTTATTATTACCAGTGTAACACTTCACAGAGACAGCTTTGCGTCCACCTTTACAACAACAACCCTGTGAAGTAGGCCAACGTTGGCCCATTTTAAAAAGCCACCATACAATGTTGGGTTTGAAAACCTTGCTGAAGGTTTTCAAAAATAGACTGGACAGCCATTTGTCCAGAATGGAATAAGGTCGTCTGTCTTGAGCAGGGGGGTTGGACTAGAAGACCTCTGAGGTCCCTTCCAGCCTTAGGGTTCTATGCTTTCCTGTCGCCATACAGGCTCCCCAAGGGAAGTGTGTTTGTGATATTTCTTGATTTTGTCGCGGTGCAGTGATTACGCCCCGCTTTCCCTCAAGGCGATGAATGCGCTGTGGAAATTCCCAAAAGGTAAAGTCCCCAGTGACAACTCGTGCAGGATGATGAGGGCCCCGAGGTCACACACAGGATGCACCACAACAACTGGTGAACTAGCAAACCAGGTCTATCACCGGAGGTTTTAGGAAATAAGGTGGTGTCTCTGCAGGGTTGGCGTGCTGCAAGGATGTTGAATCCCTGCGACACTCACCTGTCAACGCTGCTAACATCGGATGTTCTTGCTTTGACAACATATGGAGATGCAGCCATTTTCCTTACACTTTGTTTTACTCTTAGAGTTAGAATTAGATGATACTGGGGAGGGGGGGGAAGAGGAGGAGGAATGTGTATGGGAGTTAGACACAACAATATTGCAGTCGTTGGGAATCAAGGTTTCTTGAAAGAAGAGATGATAAGCCTGCATTTCAAAGTAATTGGAGAATGTGATTTATGACTGTTAATTAGAGGAGGGATTTGCACTAGATGCTATGTGTTCAGGAGAGGAGAATTCAGATTTTGGCATCGACCATGTACGTGCCGATGCTGTGTTACCCAAATAAAGATTCTTTAAGGAAAACAATGCCTCGAGGTTCTGTCGGAACCACGACACTCACCCATGCACATGGTCAGGTCCCCCGTGGCTTTGAACCCATTGAAGCAGATGCAAAGGTAACTCCCTTCCGTGTCCACGCAATCCCCGTGGCTGCAGACGTTGGGGATTTCTTGGCACTCGTTGCGGCCTGCAACACAACGTAACATAGGAAATTAGCTTGAAGGGAGAAAAGCCGGGAAGAAGGATGAGCCCAAATCTGAGACTGATTAGGCTTAGACCAGTGATGGCAAACCGAGTGCCCCAAATCTGCCCCGCCCCACCACCCGCAATACTCACCCCAACTCACCTGCCCCTGCTCCACCCCCTGCCCCGCTTGCAGGGCCACCTATCGCTTCCATGGCCTACCAAGCAGATCGCCTGGCTGACCCCTGAGCAGCGCCATGGCGGTGATGCCCTCCGCCTGCACCCGCTACGTCTTCTGCGCGTGACGGGGCGCGAGGGCGGAGTCTGCCATATCCTTGGCTGCGCTGCTCCACACGGGCCGCGCCCAGGGGTGATTCTCCTCCAGGGGTCTGTTAGTGAGGAGGGGGCCGCAGCAGGAGGCAGGGCTGGGGCGACAGCGCGCGCGCCCACAGAGAGGGCTCTGCATGCCGCCACTGGCACGCGTGCCCTAGTTTGCCACCACTACCTTAGACCAAAGCACAGTGCGATGCTCTGGCTCTTAGAATGTGTGGCCCACATTTTCTTCTTCCCGGTGTGCAAATGAAGCAGTTTCTCAACCTTGGTTACTTGAAGATGCGTGGACTTTGACTCGAGGAATTCTGAGGAATTCTGGGATTTGAAGTCCATACATCTAAATGCTGGCTGGGGAATTCTGGGAGTTGAAGTCCACACAAGTGGCCAAGGTTGAGAAACACAGAACATAGGTAGTTGTCAACTTACAACCATTTGCTTAGCAACTGTTCGAAGTTAGAACAGCCCTGAAAAAGCAACTCCTGTCCAGTCCTTGTGTTTATGACTGTTGCGGCGTCCCGGTGCTCACACAATCAAAATTTGGACCCTTAGCATCCGCCTCCCGACAAGCAGAGTCAATGGGGGAAGCGGGATTCGTTTAAAGCAGGGGTAGGCAACCTTGGCTCTTTTATGACTCGTGGACTTCCACTCCCAGAATTCCTGAGCCAGCATGGCTCAGCTTGGAAACCTCTCCCTTTCCCCTCAGCATGGCTGGCTCAGGAATTCTGGGAGTGGAAGTCCACGAGTCATAAAAGAGCCAAGGTTGCCTACCCCTGCTCTAAAGACTATGTGATTCAAGTCACAGCAGCACTGATTCTCTGGTGATAAAGGTTTCAAAATTGGGTGCGACTCAACGGAAATTCTGGCCCTAATTATGGTTGTATCGTTACCGAAAAGATCAGAATCGTTTGCTTCCCCTTCACCATCTTAAACTTAGGGTTTGAACCGGCCTTACCCACGCAGGCTCCGCTCGGCGACAACTTGTATCCCGAAGAGCATTCGCACCGATAACTGCCGGGGATATTTAAGCAATCGGCGTTTCGTTGGCAGAGATTTTCCCCTCCGCTGCATTCATCAATGTCTGCCGGGAGAGGGAAGAAGAGAGGGGAAAATGTCAGGGGGAGGAAAAAGGAAAAATGTCCCACCCATTTTGCTTTGGACACCTGTCCCCTCACGGCTTCTTCTACACAGATAATCCTCGGCTTTCCAAGTGACCGTTCAAGGTTACAACGGCAGGGGAAAAAGAGACTTGCGATCGTTTTTCACGCTTTACGACTGTTATGGCATCCCCGTGGTCATGTAATCAAAATTTGGATGCTTGACAAGTGACTCAGATTTATGACGGTCGCAGTGCCCCAAGGTTATATGATCCCCTTTTGCGACCTTCAGCCAAGCAAAGTCCACGGAAAAGAAGATTCGCTTAACAACCGTGTTACTAATTTAACAACCGCAGTGCTTCACTTAACAAATGGGGCAAGAAAAAAAATTGTAGAACGGGGTAAAAGCCGCTTAGCAAATTTCTCACTTAGCGACATAAATTTGGGGCTCCACTGGGCACGTAAGTCGAGGACTATCTGTATATTGAAAACCGCATCTTTTCCGTTGTGTCTTCTCCGTACCACAATAGGGACAAGACATCACATCTTATCTTTTGCCCATCATCCATGTTGGAGGAGGGAGGGGAACCCGGGGGTGGGGGGAGAAGAGGGAGGGGGCTTTGATTGACACCCCTATCCTGAAAACTGGATCCATGAAATCCACAGGTAGTCCTTGTTTAGCAACCAATCATTTTGTGACCGTTCGGAGTTACGATGGCACTAAATGAGGAGACCTACAACATAGGTGGTCCCTGACTTGCAACACTTTATTTAGTGACCCTTCAAAGTTACGACGGCACTGAAAAAAGTGACATGGCTGCTTTTCACACTTACAACCGCTGCGGCGTCCCTGGTGGTGACATGATCAAAATTCAGACACTTGGCAACTGACTCGTATTTATGATGGTTGCAGTGTCCCGGGGTCATGTGACCTTCTGACAAGCAAAGTCAATAGGGAAGCCAGATTCACTTCACTACCACTTTAGTAACTTAACAACTGTAGTGATTCACTTCACAACTGTGGCAAGAAAGGTTGTAAAATCAGGCGCAACTCATTTAACAACTGTCTCACTTAGCAACAGAAATCCTGGGTTCAATTCTGGCTGTAAGTCAAGGACTACCTCTAGTTGCTGCCATCAAATGTCCCTCGGTCACATGATCACCAGCAGTAAACTTCCCTGCCTGCTTCCCCCAAGCAAGTCAATGGGGAAGCCAGCGGGAAATCACGAAGGGTGATCTTCATGTGCATAAAGACTGCATGGACGTCACTGAACGACCTCAACCAGAACTGAGGCAATTGCTGTCGTCAAGTTGGAGCAACCACACGACATCGCTCTTTTCAACCCTACCACTTAACAACAATGTTGGTCCCAATGACTGTCGTTAAGTGAGGACTGTATTTAGAAAGAAATTAAATGATATTCATGGCAGGTGCAGCTGGATCTCCCCAGTTGTTCCTTCTTCCTGCATCACCTCTGGCCCAATCCATTCACCAGTTTGTCATATTTCCCTTTGGAGGTGCAAAGCTCCCCCCCCTTAAATGCCAGCCCTGATTCTCACCTTCACAGATCAGCAAGATATTGTTGTAGCTGAAGCCGATGGGACACTCGCAGCGGAAGCTGCCAATCTGGTTGATGCAGACGCCATTGGTGCAAATGGCTGGAATCTCGCTGCATTCGTCGATATCTGCTCGGAGAGAGGGAGGGGCAGAAGAGGGCGGGACCAATTGGACAGAACCACCACCCCCAGCTTCCTTTTCAAGGGGTGGAGATGGGTGTGACGTAAGGCTGAACACGAGCAAAACACACACACACACACATTTAACTGTGGGAACCATCGGATCAACTGAATTTTGCAAAGAATAGTGTGGGATTCAAACATTTCTGATGATTTATTGGTTGTTTTATTGCTTTCCTGTCAGAGAATTGCACAGCTGGTGTCCAAATGGAATCAGAGACGCTGACACAAATTTGTAGTTTTGATATAAATAAATATATTTTACATCTATATTTACAGTATATAAAATGCAGTAAATAAGACAGTCAGGCACATCATCATTATGAGGTAAATCGTGAGGTAAATCACACACAGAGCACACAGAAGAAAAAGGCGGGAAAACAGGGAAACTCTCCCTCCCCCTCCAAATCCACAGTAACCAATCATAGCACAGATTGCCTCACTCTCCAACTAGTCAACCATAACTGTGTGTTCTGGCTCACTGCACACATCCCACTGCTCCGGCTACTAAATTTAAATATCTTAATATTTCCGATTGCTTTATGACTTGTGTTCTTATTTCTATTGCTTTTAGGATTGTTTTCACTTTCTTTTTTAAATAGTCTTTTGTTTAACACATCAATCATTCATCTTAAAAAAGAAAATCTGGGTGGGGGAAGTGAAAAGTACAAACTAAGTTTCGTTTTTCTTATAAACTCTTCTTAGTTTACAATTGGTAGTATTTTGGTTGGATTGAAGCACCGGCACAAAACATCGCCCTCCATGCAAAGGTGTTAGTTGTGGGTCACACAGAGTTTGGGGGACGCTCACCAATTGGTTTCCCTGTGTGGATGTCAATGATGAAGCCGGGCGCCTGGTTGCCGCACAGAATCTGGTATTCAGCTAGAAAAGAAAGACTCGGTCATGCTGCTATGAAGGCATCTCCTTGCAAGACCTCAGGCACTGAGCAACTCGGGTGTAGATAGAACAGAATATCCATAGCTTGGGGTTGAACTGTGGTGTCCTTGGTGCTCTCTGAGCTGGCTGGTTTTCTTGCCGACAAGCATCAGCCATCATCAAATCGGCCATCGACAGGCACGCAGAGATAAACAACATCTACACAGCATTCAAAAGAGAAAGCCCAGAAGGGAACAAAAAGACCAAAGCGCCTCCTTGCCAGCAATCAACGTGCAGATAACTGTAGGTAGGGATTAACACTAGGATTAACATTAGGCTGACCGTCCAGAAGCAGACGATACCCCAATCAAGGAACCGCCTAAACAAGCTAACAGTAAACAGGCTAACCGAGGACAGTCCGAGAACGCTCTCACCAACAACGACTGGGAAAGCTACTGGAATATACACAGAGAGCAAAAGTCACTCCCTTCTAGCACTGATAATGTTACCTAGACTGCAGGAAAACTACCAAGCTCAGAGAGCACTAAGGGCCCAAAGTCGTCGTCCTTGTCTTCCTCCTCCTCCTCCTCCTCCTCCTCCTCCTCCTCCTCCTCCTCCTCCTCTCTGCAAATTACACTCCTTAGTAGGACTGATGATGTTACCTAGCTTGGTATAGCAATGTCTGCCAGAAAACTACCCAGCTCAGAGGGCACCAGGGACCCCAGAGTCCCAGTCCTCCTCCTCCTCCTCCTCCTCCTCCTCCTCCTCCTCCTCCTCCTCCTCCCTGCAAATTGCACTCCCTAGTAGGACTGATGTTGTTCCCTACTTTGGTAAAGAAACATCTGCCAGAAAACTACCCAGCTCAGAGGGCCCCAGGGACCCCAGAACTCAGGTTTAGCACAGGCCACATCGCAGCTGCTCTGCTTGAAAAACTACAGGGACTCCTCGGCTTTCAACCAGTGAGCAGTGAGGTTATGTTGACCAAAAGGTACTTACAACCCCGTTCCAAAGCTCTGACACCCCCCACCCCACCCGGCCACGTGACCACATTCCGGGTGCTCCTCGGCCACGGGCCTGCCTTCGTGGCCATTGGCAGAGAGTCCCACGGCCACCGGACCGCGATTTAATGATGCGGTTTTGCCAGAGCTCCTCTTGGCGAAGAGTGGGGCTCGTGTAGCGAACCCGCTGTTTGCTTAACGACCGTGGGCTGAGTTAAGGGCCACTGGCGGAAGGGCCGCAGGGGCGAGGCGGCCGAGGGGCCACTCACAGCTGGCCGGCGTGGGGCAAGGCTCGCAGGGCTTGTTCCAGGCTTTGCCGATGTTGTAGGAGCAGCAGCACATTTTCTTGGTCATGTTGAAGGATAGCTCGTCCTCGCAGGTGCCGTTGTAGTTGCGGTAGCAGAGGCTCTTCCGCATGTCTGAAAGGAAGGGAGCCAGGGAACCTCAGCTGGCCCAAAGGCCCAGCCCCCCGCCACGGGACGCCCCCCCACCAAGGGTGGCTGTGACGGAGAGATGCCGCTGCCCCTCCTCCGTTTGGGAGAGTCCGGTCTGTTTGGGAAGTGGCCGGGATGTTTTAAGACCTGCTTCTCCCTCTCTGTGTTCCTATCTCTATGTTCTCTCTGCCTATATCTACCGTATGCCTATCATCCCTCTCTCTCTCTCTCTCTCTCTCTCTTTCTTTCTTTCTCTCTCTCTCCCTCTCTCTTTTATCTATCTATCTATCTATCTATCTATCTATCTATCTATCTATCTATCTATCTATCTTTTCTTCCCTATCATTCTATTATTCTATCAATCATTCTGTCTGTCTGTCTATCTATCTATCTATCTATCTATCATCTATCTATCTATCTATCTATCTATCTATCTATCTATCTATCATCTATCTATCTATCTATTTATCTATCTATCCCTCCCTCTCTTTTTCTCTATCCACCCATCCATCTTTCCGTCTCTCATCTCTCTCTATCCCTTTCTCTCCATCCATCCCTTTCTCCCCTCTAATCTCTCTATTACTATCACTCTATCATCTCTCTTTCTCTCTATTCATCCATCCATCCTTCCCCCCTCATCTATCTATCTATCTATCTATCTATCTATCTATCTATCTATCTATCTATCTATCTATCTATCTATCTATAGCTATCATCTCTCTCTATCCTAGCATATCTCTCTCTCTCTCTCTCTCTCTCTCTCTCTCCCTCCCTCCCTCCCTCCCTCCCTCTCTCTCCATATCATAAATGGGATTAAAATAATAAATAAATAAATAAATAAATCTATCTCAACTCTGGATTTGGATTATGGGATGAGGACGTGGCCATCAGCCTCTGAGGTGTGACAGCCTTCGTGTCCAACTTAGAGTCCTGCTAAAGCTGCTTGGGCTGACCACCACTGGAAGCCAGAAGATGGCTAGATGGATCCTGATCCCTTTGAGATCCTATTTAAAAAGTCTGTTTTGAAAAGGAAAAAAAACCCACACCCAAACCACAGAATTATCCTCTTCTCTCTGTTTGACGTGGAACCTCCAAAGCTAAGGGTAGTCTATCTTTTGATAGCTAGATTAGGTTAGCCTCATCCTACATTTTCAGCTGAGTTACCTGGAAGGGCATCAACCCATCCTAGGAGACTGGGGCTGGCTGCTCGCTCACCCCATTTGCCCCTCCCCTCCCTCTGAGCCCACTCTGCAGGGCCGTTCGTACCCATACAGTTGTTCCCTCCGTTGACTTGCATGTACTCCGGGGGACAAACGCAAGTGTAGTTGCCAAGTGTGTTGTAACAGGTCCCTGGCCCGCAGATGCCGATGTGAGCAGAGCACTCGTCAATGTCTGGAGGGGAAAACAAACGTTGTGGGAATAGGGGCCAGAGCCAGGTCAGTCGGTCAGCAGTCCCAGGATGAGTGTTTCAGATCTGTCGAGGGGATGGATCCTTACTGGGGGAATGACCTCAGGAGACAGGAGGGAGGCCCCCCCCACCCAGACATAAAAGCTATAACAGGGTGCAGGTGGAAAGGAGGGTGTAGGAAGTGACTCAAAAGAGACCCCCCCCTAGTTTTCCAGAAACTAAAAAGGGGTGGGGGGAGAGAAAGATTCTGTTAATATAAGGTTACTATAAAGATAGAGCTAGTGATCCAGGCTGTGCTTCCTGGTTGGCCTACCTCGCAGGGCTAAAAAACCCTGCCAATCGTTTTAGAAGCTGCCAAAGACACTTTAAAGCCTGTGGACTTCAACTCCCAGAATCCCCCAGCCAGCATTTTACAAATGCAGAAAAAAAAATCAAGCTAAGACACTGAAGGGGCTGGTTTCAGAAGGGTGGGGGGGGCAGGAGCAGGAGCTGACTGGTGGACCTCAACTCCCAGAATTCCTCAGCTGACCATGCTGGCTGGGGAACTCTGGGACTTGAAATCCACCCGTCTTGATCAGGCTGGGAGACCCTACTCTAAGTGAATATATATACAGTATATATATATATTGATTCCTCTTCCATGCCACACCTTGATTTGGCCAGGGGTGCCAGGGCACACGACCCCCTTCCCCAAAGCTCACCCACCTGCCTGCCACCCCCCCGTAGACCCACCTTCGCAAATACGGGTGTCCTCGTTCAGGTAATAACCTGGCGGGCACTCGCACTGGAAGCTCCCAAAGGTATTGATGCAGTTGCCCCCCTGGCACAGGCCTGGCAGTTCCTGGCATTCGTCTATGTCTGTGAGAGAGGAAGAGGAAGATCAAGGATCCATGGCACTTCTTGGTGGGGGGAGTGGAGGATGGGTCTCTCTCCCCCCCCAAAGCCACCAGTGGGATGGCCGAGGAAAAAGTCGTGCAAAGACACAAACCTAGAATTATGTATTTATGGCTCACCGCAGTCAGTTAGATGGTTTTTTTTACAGATCGAGTCCAACAGGAGGATATGTGAAATAAATATTGTTATTATTATATTATTATTGTTGTTGTTATTATTTATTTGAAGTTTACCCTGCCTTTGTTATTGTTTGCAAATATCATAAGGCAGCGAACATACATAATGTTCCTTCCTCCTCTTTTCCCCTTGCAAACAGGGGGAAACAACAACCCTGCAAAGTGGGTCGGGCTGAGAGAGTGATTGGACCCAAATCACCCAGACAGATTTCCTGCCTAAAGCAGAACTATAATTCACCGTGTCCTGGTGATTGGTCCAAAGTCACCCAGCCAGCTTTTATGTTTAAGGTGGGACTAGAACTCACTATATCCTGGTGATTGGTGCAAACAAAGTCACTCACCCAGCATTCGTGCCTAAATTAGGACTAGAACTCACCGTCTCTGGGTGATTGGCCCCAAGTCACCCAGCCAGCTTTCATGCCTAAGGCAGGACTAGAATTCAATGTCTCCTGGGTTCCTAGACCAGCACCTAAACTAAAGCATGTTTGCCTTCGCTGGAGGAGAAGATCTCCACGGCTCGTTCACAGATTCTCATTCTCTAAAACCTTCCAGGCAAAATTTTAAGCTTTTCTGGAGAGCAGCTTGAAGGGCCAGCACCAGAATTACAAATGAATTGCAGCACCTCCTGCCAAACTCCTGATTAAAGGATCAGCCTGAATCAATCCAATCCAATATTTTGCTTTACTCTGCAGCCAAAACTGCTTTTTTTTTAATGGCCTCTGTTTAGCTCAGATCTGATGCCTCTGCCCACAGGTTCATCGTCCCAATAAAAACGATGCCCTTTGAATGTTCTTTTTAAAACCAGGGAATTTTCCCAGGGCTGTAATCGGTAACGGGATGGTTTTTTTTTTTTAATATGCAAGGTTTTGGGCATCCAAAGATACTCTCCGGCGCTGAGTTTCAGAGGATCTCTAAATTCAGGCAGGCCCAAGAGATCGTTTTTTTCCCTTTGCTTTTAATAATTCAATTTTACTTCGTATATCAGAGGAATCTTTAAAGATTACAGTACAGCAACTGTTCCCTGTGGGCTCACTCAAACAAATGAGCAGCAAAGCCCAAAGTGGATTTTGGCATGTTTTCCACACAAGTCCCATCACATTTTTGGGGGGGGTTACAAAATTGTGACACGCTAGGTTGCTTGAGACTTCAGCCCTCCCCCCTCCAAGTGACCCATGGACTTACCTTCCAAAATGACCGTGATGGGATTGGGCCGGAAGCCTTCGCCGCCTGGACAGAGGGTCTTGTATTCGGCTGTAGGGTGAGAAGTGAATTCTAGACAGAGTTTAGAAGTTTTAGGTGTCTTTATTTCAACCCTGGCCACTTTAAGACGGGAGGACTTCAACTCCCAGAATTCCCCAGCCAGCCTTGCTGGCTGGGGAATTCTGGGAGTTGAAGTCCACCCTTCTTAAAGTGGCCAAGGTTGAAAAATACTATTTTTCAAAACAGCTTTCCCTGAGGACACAGATGAGCCTCCAGGTGGCCTCAGCGACCCTCTAAAAGGAGGTAAATGACCAGCTCTCTACAAGGAGTATAAATCCTTCCCTTCCCCACTGTCCAGTCAGAACTGAAGAAGCTTCTGGAATGAGAAATGAAACGTCTTCAAAGAAAAAACTAAGAATGTCCGGTTGCCTCCTGAAAAAGCATCTTTGGGATAAGTATGACCTGGGTGACTGAGAATCTCCATAGACAACCTAGAATTATGGAGAGATTTTCCGACAGTGGGAACAATTATTCAGTGGAATGACTTGCCTTCAGAAGTTCTGGATGCTCCATCACTGGAGGCCATTAAGAGGAGACTGGGTAACTGTTTTTCCAGCGTGGTACAGGCTCTCCTACTTCAGCAGAGGGTTGGACTAGAAGACCTCCAAGGTCCCTTCCAACTCTTGTTCTTCTATGGTTCTGTAAGAGTCTCCTGCTGGAGCAGGGGGTGGGACTAGAGGTCCTCCAAGGTCCCTTCCAACTATGCTATTCTGTTATTCAAGGACACCAGGGCATGGTCTGACCAGGACAGAGGGGATACTGACGGATTATGTCCTCACGGCTCTGACAGGTTTGTTGCGATATTGTTTTGAAGTTCTAAAGTGTCACTTCTGTTGTGTTGTGCTGCTACGTTAGGCCTGCCAACCACCCACAGGAAATCAACCCGTCCATCAGAATAGAGCTGGAAGGGACCCTGGGAGGCCTTCTAGTCCAACCCACTGCCCATCCCATGTCAGACAAGTGGCTGTCCCAGTCTCTACCTGTGATGAAGCACCTGCAACCGGAGGGCAAGCCGCTCCACTCCTTAATTAATCCACGGCACAAGCCAAATTCTGGCAGATGCCAGTCAAACGAGCATGGCTGCCCTACTCACTGGTGTTGGCAGCTGGGCAGAGTTCGCAAGGGTTGCCCCAGGCCCGGCCCAAGGAGCAGCAGCAAGAGGCCCGGGTGACCCCCACGCCGATTTCCGCGCTGCACGAGATGCCGCCATCGCCGCGGTCTTGCGTGTCCAGGAAACAGTTCCCCACTCGGGTGTCTGGATAGGAAGGAGAGAGGGATGGAGACAGAAGGAGAATGAAGGGGGGAAAAAGAACTGCACCGGGAAGAGCACGATGGCCTTGGGGCTGTAGAGATAGGAAGGCCTGGAAAAAAAACTCGGGGGAAAAAATCAGGTTTCCCCCCCGTTTTCCCCCCAAACGGCTTTGGAAAAAAAGGAAAGAAAACCCAGAAAAAAACCCTCTCTGTTTCCCCACCCCCACCCCAATTTTTTCCATTTTTCCCCCCAGAACTTCCCATCTCTAGTTGGGTGGGGTTCTTTAGGCACAAGATGCGTCCGAGAGTCAGGCTCAAGGTTGACTCAAGGTTGACTCAGCCTTCCATCCTTCCGAGGTAGGTAAAATGAGGACCCAGATTGTTGGGGGCAATTAATTTTTAATTTAATTTTAATTTAATTTAATTAGATTTATATACCGCCCTTTCCCGAAGGACTCAGGGCGGTTTACAGGGTATTTAAAATCAGCAATACAAATACAAAAGTTAAAAAACAATTAAAAAAGATTAAATTATCCCTTAAAATAAAAACCCCGGTTAAAAAATTCTCAGCCTGGGCCGGAGAGCTCAAAGAGCCAGGTCTTCAGGTCCCGGCGGAATGAATGAAGGTCAGGGGCAGTTAAGCTGACTTTGTAATAATGCCGCTTGGGTGTGTGTGTGAAAGCCCTAATAAGCAGGCATATACATAGAATGAAGGCTACTGCTAAGCTTGTAAGCCGCCCTGAGTCTTCGGAGAAGGGCGGGATATAAATGGAATTAAAATAATTAAAAAAAAAAAGTTGTGTATCCAACACATGTCGTCAAATTCTGCCTTTCCAAGGGGGTGTATTCTTTTTTCTTCCCCCAATGCAGCAGCCATCATGTCGTCTGCTAGCCCAGTGTTTCTCAACCTTAGCCACTTCAAGATGGTGGACTTCAGTTCCCAGAACTCCCCAGCCAACCTGTTTTAAGTCTGATGGACTGCAACTCCCAGAATTCCCCAGCCAGACGGGATTCTGGGAATCGAGGTCCACGGATCTTAAAGTGGCCAAGGTGGAGAAACAGTGGGCTAGGATGACCGACTCACTAACTGGCAGACTCTTTTCTGCTCCAGGAATAGAAAGAATTGTAATTATAATTATTAGAAGCCATATAATTAACCCAATGAATAACAATCATTTAAAAAGGATCAGTGAGGCCTGCAAATCTTGACTATGGCTTGGATAAACAAGAGGAAGAACCGAATCGCATGGAAATGAGGACTCTGTTTGACAGCGGTTTCTACTCCAAGCTTGGGCTTTTCAATGTGGGGCTGGGGACTATGGAATTTGTAGTTCAAGGCGTTGGGCCAGCTTGGTCCTCCTTTAGCAAGGCCCATTTTAGAAGCCATCCAAAGTGGTCCTGGAGCCAACATCCAGGAAAAAAAAACCAACCTGGATGTGTTCTTATATTTCGCTTTTTAAAAATTTCTGTGTTTAACAATTAGCACTTATATACCGCTTCACAGTGGTTTGCAGCCCTCTCTGAGTGGTTTACAAAGTCAGCCTATTTGCCCCAAACAATCTGTGTCCTCCTTTTACCGACCTCGGAAGGACAGAAGGCTGAGTCAATCTTGAGCCGGGTAGAGGATCGAACTGCTGACGGTGGGCAGAATTAGCCTGCGGTGCTGCATTCTAACCACCGTGGCGCCACCACGGCTCTTTAACCTTGTTAATATTTATGACTTTAACAGGAAACTGCCCAGAGTTGCTTTTCAGCGCGATAAGCGACAGGTGGCAGATACATTTAATAAATAAATAGTATCAGGAAAACACCGCACCTGGGAAACACCCCCGCCCCCCCAGACCCTGTGGGGATGGATCCTCCTTACCGACACACCCCACTCCGGTAGGGTTCAGCTCAAAGTCCTGAGGACAGTTGCAGAGGTAGCTGCCCGGCGTGTTGACGCAAAGCCCGTTGATGCAGTTCACCGGATCGGCACACTCGTTGATGTCTGTCGGGAGAGTGATAGATGGGAAAGGAGTTAAATGCGGTGTGGGAATTGCAGATGGTGTCCCGTGCTCGGCGGAAGACGCTGCCGAACCACAGGTGCCAGCCACACTGCGATGGCCCTCTCCTTGGCTTGTGGATTTGCAAGTGAGGTTGGATGGAGGACTGGGCAGAGAGGAAGAGCTGAGCCCACCCAGGGACATCGGGGGTGGGAGGGATTACTGCCCCCTCCCCCGGCCTGGGTCTGGAGCTTTGGTTCAATCAGAATAGAGATGGAAAGGGACCCTTGGAGGTCTTTTAGTCCAGCCCCCTGCTCAAGTAGGAGATCCTAGACCATTTCAATCAATCAATCAATCAAACAAACAAACAAACAATCCGAATAGAGCCGGAAGGGACCTTGGAGGTCTTCTAGTCCAGCCCCCTGCTCAAGGAGAAGATCCTAAGCCAGGGGTAGGCAGCCTCGGCTCTTTTACAACTCGTGGACTTTAACTCCCAGAATTCCTGAGCCAGCATGGCTCAGCATGGAAACCTCTCCCTTTCTCCTCAGCATGGCTGGCTCAGGAATTCTGGGAGTTGATGTCCACGAGTCATAAAAGAGCCGAGGTTGCCTGCCCCTGTCCTAGACCATATCAATCAATCAACCAATCAACCATCATAAATACATGCCACTTGATCAGGTGACCATGCGGATGCTGCGATAGTTCTTAAGTGCAAAGACACAGACATAGGTCACCTTTTCAGCGGCAACTTTGGAAAGCCGCCCAGTGAATAGGACCACCTGGAGGCATGATGGGTCTTCCCTGCTCACCTGTGCAGTTGCCACCGCTCCTGTCCAGCTCGTATCCATCGTCACAGGCACAGCGGAACATCCCGGGAAGATTCTGGCAGGTGCCGAAAACGCAGATGTTTTGGAAGGTGCATTCATCAATGTCTGCAAGGAGACACAGCACATTTTAACCTCAACATTCTCTGCCCTGAACTGCTTAAAAAAAATCTGGGCTGACTTGTCCCTGGCTGATTTGTTGCCAGTTCAAATGTGGTCCCAGGCCCATCAACGCCCTGGCTCCAGCTTTTGAGAGGTTTAACAGGATAACAGAATTAGGAAGGCACCTTAGATGTCATCTAGTCCAATCCCCTGCTGAGGCAGGAGACCCTATCCCATTTCAGACAAACAGTTCTCCAATCTCTTCTTAAAGACCTCCAGTGTTGGAGCATTCACAGCTTCTGGAGGCAGGTTGTTCTACTGCTTCATTGTTCTGACTATCAGGAAATTTCTCCTTAGTTCCAGATTGCTCCTCTCCTTGATGAGTTTCCACCCATTGCTTCTTGTCCTGCCTTCAGGGGCTTTGGAGAATAAGTTGACCCCCTACACTTTGGGGCAGCCCCTGAGATACTGGAAGATTACTATCATGTCACCCTTCGTCCTTCTCTTCATTAAACTAGACATACCTAATTCCAGCAACCGTTCTTTGTATGTTTTAGCCTCCAGTCCTCTGATCATCTTTGTGGCTCTTCTCTGCACTCTTTCCAAAGTCTCAACATCTTTTTTGCATCGTGGTGACCAAAACTGGATGCAGGTATTCCAAGGGTGGCCTTACCAAGGCATTGGTATTTCACAACATAAACCTCTAAACACTAGCAGCAATTTCGCTGGCCTTTTGTGCAACTCTGTCTCATCCCCTAAGACCCAATTCCTGCAACCATTCTTCTTATCCTAAGTCCAGTTCCTAAATCAGCTCACCTTGGCAAGCCTTGCTGTCATCAGTAGGGTTGAAGCCCATTTCGCACTCACACCGGTAGCCCCCGGGGGCGTTGAGACACTGCCCGTTCTCACAGAGGTTGACATTGTCGGCGCATTCGTCCACATCTGGAAGGGGAAAAACGAGGCATGGTCAGGCCTGTCGTCTCTCCAGCTGGCATTTCCAGAAAAAGAAACTCCTGGGATATAATTTTACCAGGAATATAATACTTTGCTGAAAATTTACATTGGCATAGAAGAAGTGAAACCAGCTCTAGTTTTCCCGCTCAAAGGCTTGCTTAATTAAACAATAGATTCCCTCACCCTGACCCACCGGGTATTCACATTGTCCAATAGTAATACTGCTTTTTGTTATGGAAACAGTCCACTGCTCCATCGAGCACCTGCCATAGTGATCTTGGCAAGGTCTCAAAAGATGCCTCGGTTGCCTAGATCAGAGGTCCCCAACCTTTTCGGCACCAGGGACCGGTTCTGTGGAGAAAGGTTTTTCCACGGACCGAGAGTGTGTGGTTTTGTGTTCTGCCTGCATCCCATGGATGGGGCTTTGCTTGTTTGTGCGGACCAGTTGCTACCATGCTGCTGCCAGGTACCAGTTGGGGACCCCTGGCCTAGATCAGAAGTCTCCAGCCTTTCTCAGCGGACCGGAGAAAAAGGGAGGAAGCATTTTATACGTGCACTGTCAATGCTGCTAACATCGAATGTTCTTGCTTGACAAGAGATGAAGATGCAGCTATTTCATATGTTAAACTTGTGTATTGCTTTAAGAGATTGAGTTAAGGCTGGGAGGGGGGAAGAGGAGGATTGTACCTTCAAGGCCATCTGAAATTAAAGAAGATAAGAACTTGGCGGGTTTTTCTAACGGAAGGGAAACTGATTCTTTCAATTTATTGGAGAATGTGATTAATGACAAAATTAGAAAGGTGGAGAATTGTGTTTTAATATATTGTGCAAGGGGGCGGAGATTTCAGATTCCAGCTTCCTTCGAGCAAGCATTTGCCGGTGCATTAGGCTAATAAAGGACTTTTAAGGTAAACCATGCCTCAGAGTTACCTGAAAAGCCCATACGTCGGAAACTTGACACGTGTGCTAGTAGTGCCCGGTTTTTGCCATGTGGCACCCTGTTTGTGTAGCGGTGGCACTCGCATGAGTGGGGGTGAGTGCATGTACTGGCCAGCCTGTTCTGTGGCCCGGTGGCCAGCAGGCCATGGCCCAGTAATGGGCTGAGGCCCACAGGTTGGGGACCCTTGGCCTAGATACCATCCCACGCACCTCTGCATTCCATTCCACAATCTCTACTGTTTTTCTGTCAAGCTACCAGGGAGGCAGAAAATTTGGGTGAAAAGGGCGAATCCGTCTTGACAAGGCCTTCCTCTCGGTTAACAACCACACAGGAAATACCCTGTCGAGCTCCTTCGGTATCACCTGCAAAATGCCGGTTAGCTGGAGCGATTCAATCAGAGGGTTGCAACCTTCCTAGTCAGGCAGATGCCATGGGGACTCTGAAGGGACGTCGTGGGCACACTGACAACATGGCTGCCACAAAGAAATGGCCGTTTCCAAGCTCAACAAGCTTACAAAAGTGCACCCTGCTTCCCCCTTCAATGCCCCAGCAATACCCTTGCTGCTCACCCAACTTTTTATTTTTTTTCCGCGTAGTTGAATAACTGAATTGTATTGTGCACCATTTTTAATGCCTAGGAGGATTTGGGGAGGGGGGGAGAACTAGGCCTTCTGGGGGCAAAAAAGGAGGATGCAGCAGGCTGGCTCAGAGCCAGGAAAGTTCTGTCAGAAGAATAATTTGGGGTTGCCACTCAAGCTGGGGCTACGCAAGAATAATAATAAAAAATGGGATCCAGGCATCTGTGAGGAAAGAAGAAATATTTATTCCTAAAAGCACAGAGTTTGCCTTTAGGGACCGCTGCAGAGAAATGGGGTACAGCGACAAACTTTATTCTTGTGAACATGCAGTCCCTCTGGGAGACCTAACTTAATTAACTCTGCGTTTGCAGACCATATCTTTTGATATGTGGATTGGGCCTGGGTAGCTTATTTAGGGGTTTGAGGAAGTTTGCTGATTTTAGTTGATTAACTTCGTTTCAGCTTGACTGTCAATTACCTAGTGGAGATTCTCAGACTACTGTGGATCCTGTTAATATTTTAAGGGATGATGGAAACAGCGTGAAGAACAAAATATATTTGGATATAAAACTTCTCACAAGTATCATTAATCCCACTTGCTCAAAGAAGAAGGGGGTTACGTTGCTAAATCGTGAAGGTGGGAATTGCACATTTGAATCCCGAGTTATCTGTGAGGTGGGGCCTCAATTCTCTTCCTGACTGTCTCTTGATTCAGAAGACGGTGCGAGGCCTGTGTGTTGTGTTTCGGGGTCAGCCTGTGGGTTCGGCAGTTGGGTCGGACGATTCAGAGGAGGAGGAGGGGGTGTTGGAGAGCCTGCAGAGGACAGCCCTGAGGCTTCGTAGAGCCCTCAGCTGGGCCCCTCCCATCTGGTTACGACGCAGACCCAGCTGTGTGAGCCTGACAGCGTGGATGAAGATGACCCACAGCTGGCCCTGTTCAAGGACGCCTGACACAGGAGGCAGTCAATCAGGAGTAAACAGAGGAAGGCAATGGGGCACCTCGGAAGGAGTCAGAGAGAAGCCACGCCTTGAACTGTTTAAAAGGGGAATGTGTGGGAGGGCTGGTTTGCTGAAGGCAACCGTTTGAATAGCTCCTGTTTCATGGTTCGTGTTTCTGTTTTGCTCTGTTTGCTCTGTTTTGTGTCAATAAATTTGGCAGGCTTAGTTCCAGCCTCTTGCCTTTTTGTAAAGGGGTTGTCCCTGCCTTTTCTGCAGGGCTGGTAGTAGGCTGGTACAGAACACTGTGTAGAAAAGCATTTTCTGCCCACAATATTTTGTGCTTTCTTTTCCCGCCTCGGAGAATTCATTTAACTAGTTTCCCACTAATGTAGACATTGATTAGGAACTTTGCAGAAGTTTTTAAAAGCGCCAAGGACCCCTTGGCCTCTCTGAAGGGGGTCTCCCAGCCTTTCTCGACCAGCTGCCTAATTGAAATTCAACACCCATCGCAAAGGTGCTCTTTCAAGAGGTAACTGGACTTTCTTGTTTTTCCTTGAAGACGTTTTGCTTCTCCTCCAAGAAGCTTCTTCGGCTCCGACCGGATGGTGGGGAATGGAAGGATTTATTTATTTTTTTATATTTATATTTATATAAATATAAAATGGTCATTAGTACTCTCTCTGAGAGTCACTGAGGCCACTTGGAGGTTTATCTGTGCTCTCAAAAGTGTGGAATTGGAGGTTTGTCTGGGTCCTCAGGGTCCAAGTGGCCTCAACGACTCTCAGAGAGAGTACTAATGAGTAGATGACTGCAAGGAACATAAATCCTTCCCTTCCTCGCCATCCAGTCAGAGCTGAAGAAGCTTCTGGGATGAGAAGCGAAACGTCTTCAAAGGAAAAACAAGGAAGTTCCGGTTGCCTCGTGGATGAAAAGCACCTTTGGGACAATAGAGGTGGGTGATTGAATAATAACAGATCCCATCTCCACACACACACACACACACACACACACACACACACACACACACACACAGTGTGTCTTTGGTTTGTAAGGTCTGACTTTAACTTTTTATGTTTTAGTTTTTATGTAACGGTCAGCTGCCCAGAGATACCCAATGGTAAGATGGGCAGCCGATAAATTGTATAAATAAATAAAGAACCGAATATTTCTCACTCACCCGAACAGGAGTAGCCATCACCGCCGAAGCCTTCCTGGCACGCGCAGCGGAAGGAGCCCGGCGTGTTCAGACAGTTGGCGTTGAGGTTGCAGCTGTGCGCCTCGGTGGCACACTCGTCTAGATCTGGAAAGGAGGAAGGAGGAGATGAAAGGGAAAGTCTCACCTGCGTAGGCCCACCGCCTGTGGAACTCTCTGACACTGGGCCAGCAAATTTGTGGTGAAGCGCTGTCTCTATTTAAGCGAGGCATCACACGACTGCACATGATTTTAGAACTTTTTTTCCCCCGCCACGGTCATTAAGCGAACCGCTGTGGTTGTTAAATGAGACATTACAGGGCCACAATTTGTGACTTTCCCTGCTGGCTTCCTGTCAGGATAATAATTTAACAGCTAAACAGCTGATGTAAAGATGTAATGTAATGTGGACGATGCAATGATAGGATGACGCAACACTAGGAATGACTCAGCAGGGTCCGTGCCTGTGTCTTTAAGAGGCTGAGTGTAAAAGGGAAGGGTTTGTTTTTTTTGCTGGAGTCTTTTTCTCTCTCATCCATTTGACTGCTGTAACTGCTGTGTATTGGAGTTTGCTGAATTCTCACCATGTGTGTGTGTTTTATTTCTAGTGTATATTTGTAGATATAGTGTAATATAAACCACATTTAATTACAAACCACTGTGTACTGCATTTACTCCTGGGTTACCTCAGCACAATAAGACTCAGCATGTTTTGATACTTCCCCATAGATTTGTCTTTTTAAAGTTGTGGGACTTTGTAAGACCCTAGGATGCTGCAACCGTGATAAATCCCTGAAGGTTGCAAAGCACCCAAACCACGATCACACGAACGCTGCGACGGTCGTAAGTGTGAGGACCAGAAGTAAGCGACTTTTCTCCCCAGTGCTGTTTGCAACTTTGAACGGTTGCTAAACAAACCGTTATAAAGTTAAGGACTACCTGTCTTTCCATTTTGAGGGGGTCTGGCTGTGGTTATCCAGCCATGGGTGCAAATCTCTCGTACGAGTAGTGTCAACTTACGCAATTGAGCCCAAAATCTCTGTTGCTAAGCAAGACTCTCTCTCTTTGTATGTGTAGGTATGTTTATTCTTGTGAGCATGCAGTTCCTCGGGGTGACCTAATTTAATTAATTCTCTTTGTGTTTGCAGACCTTATCCTTTGACATGTGGATTAGGTCCAAGTAACTTGTTTGGGGGAATTTGAGGATGTTTCTGTGGGTCAGAAGGAAAAAGTAAGTTTTGCCCCATTTTACAACCTTCCTCACCACATTTGTGAAGCAAATCCCTGCAGTTGTTAAGTTAGCAACCCAGTTGTTAAGTGAATCCAGCTTAAGTCAAGGGCGTCCCGTATGGGCTCAGAGACTCTTCTACCCTGCACTATGCGACGAGGCTGGTGAGAAATTGTCCCCCCTCAAGCCAGGCCAGACGGCCGGCACCCTTCCCTGGCCCTGGCCACTCACCGTTGCACTTGAACCCGTCGCCGAGCCAGCCCAGCCGGCATTTACACCTGAAGCTCCCCGGGATGTTGATGCATGAAGCGTGCATGTCACAGTTGTGAGCCCCAATTTCACACTCGTCAATGTCTGGGGGAACAGGAGGAAAAAGTGAGCACGTGGAAAGCTTTGCATTTCGTTTCCCAGTTGCAAGGGCGGGCTTCTGGCTGCCCACCTCTGGAAGCCTGAGGGTGAAAGGAGAGCCAGCTCCGTTTCTCAGTTCCTGTCTTTTGATTTCCCACCAGCAAATTCTTTCAATTTTCCTTCATTTATAAGGATTTGCTGACTTTCGTAGCTCCCAGTATACTGAACATAGATAACGAGAGAGCTGGCACAATGAATGCCAAGCACAAAGAGTCAGGACTACACGTTAAGTGACCCTTCAAAAAGGATTTATTGCTCAAGACTGTGGGTAAGGTCCTGCCTCAGCTAATCCTCCCAAGAAAGCAGAACTCTTGAAACCGGCATTGTTTCAAAAGGAACTTTTCTTGAGAGGCAATGAAAGCAGAAAGGCAAGGCAAGATCTGAATATTTCCCATGCAAAATGTTACATTAAACCCCTCTCTTCGAACCCCAGCCCAACCCACGCCCAGCCAATCCACAGGGGTGAAGTTGTTATGGGAACTGGAAGGTGAAAGAGCGATGAGGCGCTGTTCCCAGCATTGCATCCTCTTCCCAGCGGTGCAGAGGTAAGGCAGATGGCGCCAGGCACATGCCTCCCTCCCTTTTACACACCCAAAGAGGTACATCAAAGGTTGAGAGAACAAAGCACACAATCCCAGAGCCCACAACTTCCCCCCTCCCAAAAGAGTAAAGTCTCCCCCCTCCCAACAAAAATGGCAGCGTCCCGAGAATGACTCGACAGGCCTGACATTATGTAGAAGAATCTAGTCGGGGGGGGGTTTGTCTCCAAATCTGGGCAACTTTGAAGACCTGTGGACTTCAATTCCCAGAATTCCTCAGCCAACTATGCTGGGAGTTGAAGCCCACGAATCTTAAAAGTCAATCAAGTCAAGAGTTTTAAAGTCTGGAAGTCCACAAGTCTTAAAAGTTGACAAGTTTGGAGAGCCCCTGATCTAGCCCATTAAGCTTCAATACTCAATTGACACCAGATAAGGATCAATGAAATGCAAGGGGCTTTGGACCTGGACCACTTATGACAACCTAACGATTCTAGGCTCATGACTTGCTTCACACCGCCCCCACCAACTCTGCCTGCTGTTCTCCTAGACTGAACGGCCCCCCTACCTGTGCATCCTGTAGTTCCCTTCTTGACAAAGTAGCCCAGCTGGCAGTGGCAGATGAAGGATCCCTTGGTGTTCTCACATTCGCCATGCAGGCAGATGTTGGGGTTCAGGTCACACTCGTTCACATCTGGGGGAGGACAAGGCTTTGTTTAGACACCTCTTCTGCAGTGGCCATGACTGTCGGCTTGGGAGGAGGCTGAACTTAGAGACAGACTGAGCATCCCAGTTTGATCCAGGTGGGCTGGGAACACACTCACAAAACACTCACAAACACGCCTGTGCGCACACACACTCACACACAAACACTGGCATCAATTTTGCTGGCCTTTTACGCCTTTTTTCATCCAAATAGTGAAATAACAGAGTTGGAAGGGACCTTGGAGGTCTTCTAGTCCAACCCTGCTCAAGTAGGAAACCCTATACCAGGGGTCTTCAAACTTGGCTTTTTTATGACTAGTGGACTTCAACTCCCAGAATTCCTCACCCAGGCACTCTGGCTGAGGAATTCTGGAAGTTGAAGTCCGCAAGTCATAAAAGGGCCATGTTTGAAGTCCCCTGCCCTATACCATTTCAGACAAACAGTTGGCCAATGTCCTCTTACAAACCTCCAGTGTTGGCGCACCCACAACTTCTGGAGGCAGGTTGTTCCACTGACTAATTGTCCTCCCTTGTTAGGAAATTTCTCCTTAATTCCAGGTTGCTTCTCTCCTCGATCAGTTTCCATCTGTTGCTTCGTGTCCTGCCTTCAGGTGCTTTGGAGAATAGCTTGACTCCCTCTTTTTTGGGGCAGCCCCTGAGATACTGGAGCACTGCTATCCTGTCCCCCCTTGTCCTTCTCTTCATTAAACTAGACAGACCCAATTCCAGCAACCGTTCCTTGTATGTTTTAGCCTCCAGTCCCTTGATCATCTTTGTTGCTCTTCTCTGTACCCTTTCTAGAGCCTCAACATCTTTTTTACATTGTGGTGACCAAAACCGGATGCAGTATTCCAAGTGTGGCCTTACCAAGGCCTTGTAAAGTGGTATTAACACTTCATGTGATCTTGATATTCTCTCTCTCTCTCTCTCTCTCTCTCTCTCTCTCTCTCTCTCTCTCTCTCTCTCTCTCTCTCTCTCTCTCTGTCTCTCTCTCACACACACACACACACACACACACACACCTTTAAACACTGGCAACGATTTCACTGGCCTTTTGCACAACTCTTTCTCATCCCCTGGGTGGGAAACAAAAAAACCCACCCAGGGGCAAATTTGCAGAAGGATTTATTGCACCTTCCCTCTGGGACCGCCTGCAGCCCCCCTGTGCCCCCTCATCCCCCCCAGTCCCAAGGAAAGGCGTGAAGGGGTGTCTCGGGGGGGGGCTGCAGAGAACCAGCTGCCTGCAATTAGTGCAGGTTCGAGTCCCACCAGGCTCAAGGTTGACTCAGCCTTCCGTCCTTCCGAGGTAGGTAAAATGAGGACCCAGATTGTTGGGGGCAATAAGCTGACTTTGTAATAATGCCACTTGGGGGGTGTTTGAAAGCCCCAATAAGCAGGCATATACATAGAATGAAGGCTATTGCTAAGCACATTGATTTGTGCTTCTTAGATTGTAAGCCGCCCTGAGTCTTCGGAGAAGGGCGGGATATAAATGGGATTAAAAAAAACAAACCCGGGGGGGGGGGTCACCCAAAGCAACCAGAACCTCTGTTTGTCCCTTCCTCTTTCACGTCTGCCTCTAACAACCACATCCGTTCCAAATCTCCTTCGAGATAACATAGGGAGTCGTTCTCAAATGCCCCCAAGATGAGGTAGAGAAACGGAAGCTTCTTTGGCTCTGTGTGTGTGTGTGTGTGTGTGTGTGTAGACCAGCTGAGACACCCCAAGGCCAGACTGATGGTGCCAGTCAATCGGACTCAGCAAAAGAACGCTTTCCTTTATTTTATTTTATTTTCTTGGAATTTATTAGCCGGCACACAGCGCTGGGTCTTTGCAAAAGCTTTCTCCTTGCCTTTCCCGAGAGCCCTGAGGACTAGAAACCTGGGCTAGGAATGTGAAGCAGCTTTCACAAGAGATCGATGGAACGTTAAGGTGCTTCCAAGTGAAATAGGCAGAATGCATAGATGCAGTCATTATGAAGCTTTATTCATCGACAGGTTATATAAAAAGAGCTATATGGCATGGAAGCATCCATGCTTGTATGAAAGAGAATGCATGCAAGAGAGAAGATAGGAAAGAGAAGCAGAACAAGAACAAAGAAGCAGCCCCTGGGCAGAGGTATTTATGGGGGGTCTCGGCCCCTCCCTAGCCATAAAACTCTCTCGCCAATGGGGCTGCTGCAGGGGAGCAAAGAAGCCTCTTTGCTCCATCTGATGACCTATTTGGGGAACTGCCATGGGCTGGCACAAAACATGTAAAAATTCCCCTTCTTGCCAGCCAATGACAGGGACCAGTGAATGTGTGTGAGGGGCGAGCAGGTGTCATAGACATGCATAAAAACATTCAGAAGGCCAAACACAAACGCTTACACAGAAGGTTGTGCCGGTCAATGGGAACAGGTTTGGTGAACAGATCAGCTATCTGGTCAGCTGTATTACAGTGCTCTACACATATAAAACCCTCTTTGGCAAGCTGTCTGACATTTTTATAGCGTATGTCTATGTGGCGAGATCTAGAGCCTACTGCATAAGCCTCCGAGATTGCAATGGCGGCTGTGTTGTCCTCTAGAATTTGGATGGGCAGAGGAGGAGCTGCCCAGATGCTCGTTATCAGCTCATTGAACCAAATCAAATCATTGGCCGTGTCTGACAGGCTGGCATATTCAGCCTCGGCCGTGGAGCAAGAAACAAATTTTTGCTGCCTAACATGCCAATGTATTGGGCAGCCATTTAGCAATATGAGGATACCAGAAGTGCTCCGCCTACTTTTGGTGTCGCCAGCCCAGTCTGCGTCTGAGTAAGCAGAGAGCTGGGCCGTCTCCCCCTTCTCTGGTTCCAGCACAAGGAGGGCATCGGTCGTGCCCCTGAGGTACCTAAGTACCCTCTTAACAGCAGTCCAGTGGAATTCCTTTGGGTGTTCCACATGCCTGGACAATAGATTTACAGCTAAAGCTATGTCAGGCCTGCTCCAATTGCTGATATATAGCAAGGAGCCAATCACAGATCTGTAAAGCGTATTATCTGTGAACTCAGGACCGTCCTTGTGAGTATGGTTGTAAAAGTCGCTTTGCATTGGGCTATGCGTGGGATTAGATTCTGCCATTTTGCATTTGGCCAATAACTCCTCTATCTTTTCTTTTTGAGATAGAGCGAACCCCCCCTTAGTGGCCAAAATATGCACACCCAAGTACTTGTCAATCCGCCCCAAAGATTTCAAAGTGAACTTTTCTTCCAGGGCCTTGGCAAATTCATCACACCCTTCCTTGTCGGGTCCTACATATAGTAGGTCATCCACATAAACTAACACCCTTTCTGTGGTACCCTTTGAGTTGCGTGTGAAAACACATTCATCTGCACGGGATGCAGTGAAACCAACTCGTTCTAAACTTTTTCTAAGGCAGTCATACCATAGTTTCCCTGACTGCTTGAGACCATATAACCCTTTGTGGAGTAACCATGTATTTTCCCCTTCTTGCTGGTAGCCAGGAGGGGCCTTCACGTAGATCTGCCGGTCCAATTTGGCGTGGAGGTAAGCCGTCTGGATGTCGAATTGGAAGACTTCCTCCCCCAGAGCAGCTGCAGTCACGAGGGCGGTCTTGACGCTCTCTGCCCGGACAGTTGGAGAGTATGTCTCGCCATAGTCTTCCATATAGCGTTGGGCGAATCCCTGAGCTACCAAACGGGCCTTATACAGGTAGAGGCCATTGGCAAGTGGTTTTGCCTTGTAAACCCACCTTGTGCCAATGACTTTCCTCTCCTTTGGAGGTTGCTGGGGGGTGAAGACCTTGAGTTGTTTTAAGCTCTGCATTTCCTTCTCCATCGCGAGCTGCCATTTCTCCTGTTCTTCGATGGGCAGCTCCTGGATGTCAGAGAAGGATTTTGGGGTGACCACAACGCTGTTAACAGACGCGATGTGCCCAATGTCAATTCTCTTTGGCGGGATGCCTTTGTTGGACCGCTTTGACCTCCTTACCTTCTGCCACTCACCGCCTTTTTCTTCCGCGGGTTTCTGAGGCGTTGCTGGGGAACTGGACGGCTCATCCTCCCCATCTGAACCAGGTGGGATGACATCTTCATCTTGTTCCACACTCTCATCGGTGGCAGGGTATGTGGACGTCTCAGGTGATGTTGTAGTCGGTGTGCCCTTGTTGGGACGGTTGATATATGGGCTCAGATCATTGGAGTGTATCTGGGCCCAATTGGAGTCCTCTTCGAAGGAGGCAGATTGGGAAGTCACAATCCTGCCCCCTTCTCCCAGGAAACGGTAGGCCTTGGAGCCAGGAGCGTAGCCCAAGAACCTCAGTCTCTGGGAGACAGATCTCCCCTTCTTCCGCAGCTGCTTGGGGATGTGAACCCATGCATAGGACCCAAACACATGTAAATGTCCCAGATTTGGTTTCCTACCATGAACTAGGAAATATGGGGTCTGGTTCACAACACTGCTCCAAGTGCGGTTTAAGGTATAATTGGCGTATTTTACCGCTTCTGCCCAGTATGATTCTGCGACCCCTGCGTCTGCAATCAGACTACGCATCATAGTTTGTAGAATTCCATTTCTTTTCTCTGCTACACCATTCTGAGCGGGGGTGAAAGGCGCGGTAAGAAAATGGCGGATGCCCTTACGCTTTACCCAGTCCTGGAATTTTCGGGACATGAACTCAGCCCCGCGGTCGCTCTGCAGTTGTGCAATCTTGGTTTTATACTGGGTCTCTACAAAGTTGTAGAGTGATTTTATGGCGTCAAAGGCTCCAGATTTTTCTGTGAGGATATACACGTGCCCGTACCGTGAAAAATCATCAACTGCAGTGAGAAAATACTGACTTTTCCCTAGGGATGGTGTGAAAGGCCCGACCAAATCAACATGAACTAGTTGATATGGGAATTGGGTCTTGCGCAGTGATGTTTTTGGAATAGGCGCAGCCTTCCTCTTTGACTTCTTACAGATTGCACAGTCCAGGAATACCTCACAATCTTTGAGCTGGACTCCCTCAGCAAACTCTCCCGTCTTTTTAACCACAGGGAAGCTTGCATGACCTAATCTTCGGTGCAAAATATGGGCACACTTATCGTGGAGTGGCTTCCCGACTGACACCCTCTTGGCTTTGGTAGCCTTGAGCGGTGCTTCAGGTGACAGCTGAGGTTGGGATTTCTTATCCACACTGCCTTGCTGTGGGGGCTTGGATGCAACCGCTTCACCCTTGCAGTCATTAAGCAGCCTTGGGGTTGTCTGTGAGGCCTCTTCTAAGGGGGAGAAATATGGCAAATCATCTATGATGGCTATATTTCCAATGACCCTCTGGTCCCGGGTGACATGACCTCCCCCTTTGCGAAATAAAACTTCCACCCCGTCATCGTCGCATAACTTGATAATGCTCAATAGGTTGTTGGCAATAGAGGGCGCATGTAAGACACCTTCAACTTTTCCAAGCCCGGGTAGAGAAACCGTGCCCTCCCCAATAATTAAAGCTTTATCACCGTTGGCCACCTTGACAGATGAGTTAATTTTCTTTACCCTTTTAAAACCTTGACTCATATTGGTAATGTGAGAAGCTCCAGAGTCCAGTAACCATAAGTCAGTGGAGCTATCAGCTCTTGTGGTGGGGGCACAGGTAGACACAAGATTGTTAGTACTTTTGGCCCCGCCACGGCCCCTTCCTTGTCCCTTGCCCCTGCCTTGATTGGGACCACGCTTGGGGCCTTGTTGAAAATGGGGGCAGTCCTTCTTGAGGTGCCCCTCAGAGCCACAGGTGAAACACTTGAGTAGAGCATTAACCTGCTCTGAGTTGCGGTGTCGTGTGCTGGCTGGCTGGCTGGTGACTCTGTTGTATTCTCCCGTATGTCTACGTCTGCTATCTTCGTCAATGAGTCTGCCCTCGAGATAGGACAGAGGCATGGGTCCATCCCTGCCCCCTTCCAGGGAAATAATAAAATTGTTCCAACTTTTGTCCAGGGAAGCCACGATAACTGCGACCAAGTTCTCTTCAGGTATTCGGTAATTTTTGGACATTAGTTGCGCCCTGAGGGATTTTAATTTTCCAAGATGTTCTGCCATGCTGGCCCCAAACCTGAGTCTTGTGTTGTAAAACTCAGTTGTGAGCCTGGTGAGAGAACCCATGCTCTTGCTGTTGAATAAATTGTACAATAAGCGCCAAACTGCGCAAGCTGTGAGTCCATCTGGAATGCTAGGGAACAAATTATCATCGATGGACGCCATCAGAGTGGAAAAAGTCTGTCTATGAAGCCACTCTTCTCGTGAGCTCCACGGGAAAGGTGGTGGGTTCAGGGCCATTTCAAGAATCCCATCCTTTAATAGACATACCTGCAAATTTCTATTCCAACTGTGATAGTTCTCACCCCCAATTTTCAATTTTTCAAAGTTGGGAGGCAACGGGGACGCAAGCAGAAACGTTTTATCCCATTCCTGGAGCATCTGGGAGGTTGGCATAGAAAAAAATGGTAAAGGTACCCCTCTAGTGGGCGTTGGTGGTATATTTCTCTGATTTTCAGATGGCCCCCCTTCTGGGTTAAAAAGCCCGTACTGGGCATGTCCGGAAAACATGTGATCAGGGGGTGGGCGGAGCCCAAGATTGCCGGCCGGCACTTGGTTTTGAAAATGCTCTGGAAAAACTTCCTGGAGCCTCCCCGGCCCTGGATTGCCTTGAGAAGCCCATCGTTGTTCCTGAAAACCTTGGGGATGGCTAAAGCCGATGCTGGAGGAGGGGGCCAACCCCCCCCGAAGGCCAAGTAAGTAGAGCGCCTGGGCGGGGGCGAAAGGAAGGCTGGGGGCCCCGGAGAGAGGGTCGGGGGCCTTGGGGGGTAATGGGCAGTCTTATTGCCATCATAGCTCACGAGGGTTTCTGCTGGAGAGAGCCCAGGAGTTTGCATGTTGCTACGGCCGGATGCCAGGGGTTGCTGGGCCTCCAGACTTAGTTGAGGCCTTTCTCTGTTAGAAAATGTGGGCGCACAGGGGGCTGCCATCTTGCTTCCTGTGCCGGGCCATGCGGTCTCCCTGGGCGCAGCCATCTTGTTTCCTGTTGCCCCAGGAAGCTGGAGGTCGCAGTTAGGCAGGGGATTTCGCGACGAAAGCCCTGGGGTCCCGGGGTTACTCAGGGTGGCAGGCGCTATATTGAGGGGCCTCGTGGTCGCTGAGGGGGGGCTTACCCGGCATCCACAGTCCTTCTGCACAGATGTCCTTCGTGGAGAGGCTTGTGGGGTCTCCTGTACTTCAAGGAGTTTTAGAAGCAGTTCCTTGCATTCCGGTGTAGACATTTGATCCACGCGTTGCTTGCGTTGGGCCCGGAGCGCTTCTGCTGCATCTTGACAGTCTTGGGCGGACTGTAAAACTTCCAAGCTTCCCTCTGTGGCGTGCAGAAGGAAGCCATCTGTGCTCTCACCTGGAGCAGAGCTTGCTTTCAGGGGCTAGAGCTGTTAATCTTGATTGAAGACTTCTGGTCACAATCTGGGATCTCCGGCCATCCATTTCAGTTTCAAATCTAGGTATTAGCTGCAGGCTTGGAAGCGTTGCCTTAAACCATCCTCTGCTACCAAATTGTGAAGCAGCTTTCACAAGAGATCGATGGAACGTTAAGGTGCTTCCAAGTGAAATAGGCAGAATGCAGAAATGCAGTCATTATGAAGCTTTATTCATCGACAGGTTATATAAAAAGAGCTATATGGCATGGAAGCATCCATGCTTGTATGGTAGAGAATGCATGCGAGAGAATAGAAAGAAAGAGAAGCAGAACTAGAACAAAGAAGCAGCCCCTGGGCAGAGGTATTTATGGGGGGTCTCGGCCCCTCCCTAGCCATAAAATTCTCTCGCCAATGGGGCTGCTGCAGGGGAGCAAAGAAGCCTCTTTGCTCCATCTGATGACCTATTTGGGGAACTGCCATGGGCTGGCACAAAACATGTAACAAGGAAGCAGGGAATAGAGCTGCCGGAAACATCTCCAGATGTTGTTCCGGGAAGGGGTCCCCTCCCCGCTCAGAGAAGGGTGGATAATGTGGTGGGAGGCAGCCAGGATCGTCTTACCAATGCAGGTTTTCATGTCCAGGGAGGCCATGAAGCCGTCGAAGCAGAGACAGCGGTATTCCCCGGGGATGTTGGTGCACTGCCCGCCATCGCAGATATCGGGGCTGTCCTCACATTCATCAATATCTGGGGAGGGGGGGGAGGGGAAGGGGGTAAGATGCAAGTCGCTAGGCGTTGGCTTGCTTTCCTGATCTCCTCCTAAACCACCCCCGTGCCTTCATTTCATTTGGATCCCTCCCTTTCCCTCCCGGTCCCCAGGCGCCCCGGAGGTTCAGGGCCCTGCAGGAGGGGCCACGAGGTGGGCCTGGCTCAAGACAGCCAGAGGGGGGGAGCTTTTGCTAGGCTGATTGCAATGGATTGGGTGGCTGCATTGACCACTTCCCCTCCTTCTTCGCCTTCTCCTCTTCCTCTTTTTCCTTCCATCGCCCTGACTCCTTCCTTCCTTCTTTCCTTCCTGTTTTTCCATTCCCCCCTTCCTTTCCATTTCCTTCCTTCCTTTTCCATTCTCTCCCTCCCTCCCTTTCCATCTTTCTTCCTTCCTTCCTTCCTTCCTTCCTTCCTTCCTTCCTTCCTTCCTTCCTTTCTTTCTTTCTTTCTTCTTTTTTTCTTTCTTTCTTTCTTTCTTTCTTTCTTTCTTTCTTTCTTTCTTTCTTTCTTTTCCTTCCTTCCTTCCTTCCTTCCTTCCTTCCTTCCTTCCTTCCTTCCTTCCTTCCTTCCCATTTCCTTCCTCACCGCTCCTTTCTTGTTCTCTCCCTTCTCCTTCTCCTTCTCCCTCCCTCCCTTTACCTTAAGTACAATAAGCCAGCCAGCCAGCCAGCCCCTCGTCCATAATACTCTATTCCAGCTAGATGCTCTGCTTAACTTTTCTTGGGCTAGTGAGGGTACTGATGTAGATAGTCCCTCAGGAGCTTCTATGGTTGAGGGAGGATTAGAATCTGGGTCTCTCCGCTGCTACTCCAGCCTCTTCCCCACTGCACACCCCCCCAGCCGTTGGGGTGAGAGGGAGAGAGCGCCTTTCGGGCCCCACCGGGAGCTTCCGTGGCTAAGGGTGGGTCAGAATCCGCCCTCTGCAGAACCGGCTGATGCCCCTTTCAAAGGAAAGCAAGGGGGTCCCGGGACCCCCACGCGGCCGCTCACCCACGCAGGACCGCTTATCCGGCATCAGCGCGTAGCCTTGCCCACAGCTGCACTCGTAGCTGCCCTCCGCGTTGGCGCAGTGGGTGTCGCAGCCGCCGTTCATGATGGTGCACTCGTCTATGTCTGCGGGGGAGGCCGCCGGGAGCCGGGACAGACAAGGGGCATGGTTTGTGAAAAGAAGGAGTGCAGATAAAAGAAGGCAAACGAAAACAATTAAATAAAATGATAGGACAATAAAAATAATAATAATAATACGATGTAGTGCATGATAATAATAAAAATAAAATAAAACAATAAATAATAAATGTTAATGTGATATGATAATGAAAAACAATAATAAAATAAAATAATGAAATGAAATGAAAAATAAAATAAAATAATAAAATGAAATGAAAAATAATAAAATAAAATAACAATACATAATAATAAAAATAATAAAATAAAATAGTGATACCACATAATAAAATAGAATAATAAAATAAAATAAAATGAATAACAATAATAAAATAAAATAATAAAAAGAAATGAAAAATAAGAAAATAAAATAATAAAATAAATTAATAAAATAAACTAATGAAATGAAATGAAATGAAAAATAATAAACTAATAAAATGAAATGAAAAATAAAAATACAATAAAATACAATACAATACAATAATAGTTTGGAACAGTTCCCACCCTGCAACGATATCTATAACACCCTCGCACATCCCCCTCTGTCTATTCAAGGTCCTTGGATAGGACTTGATAGGCAAATAAAAATCCCACATCCAGCCTGGCTGCGGGAGGAATAAATAAAGCAATAAAATTCTGGGAGGCAACAAGGCAGCCTGAGGGGAGGGGACGGTCTCATGGATAAAATCACCTCCCCCCCCCAATACACTGTAGATAGTCCTTGTCTTACCACCTCAACTGATCCCAGAATAATGGTCATGAAATGGTGGCTGTCATTAAGCAAGGCAGCCCATGCAATCCCTGCTCTCCCCACGGCAGTCATTATTTATTTATTTAATTAGTTTTCTATACCGCCCTATTCCCGAAGGACTCAGGGCACTTTACAGGGCAGCATATAAAAGACAATATAAAAAGATAATATAAAATTAAAATGAATTAAATTAATTAAAGCCCAACAATTAAAACAATATTAAAAAGCTAAAACCCCTTCAGTCCCTTCAATCTGCATATTCTATTATGCACGGCGTGGGGTGGCTTGGGGTGCAGGGAAGGCCTTGGGTTGCTGACTCCATGGTCGTAAGTCGGGAACCCCGAGAGAAACACGCCACAAAGCCTGAAGCGCCCCCGATCAGATCCCCAAGTTTTTCCTCCTCCTCCCCCACACCGAATCTGCCCTGCCCCCCCTTGGCAATCCCCTGGGGGGGTCTTCCCGGCCCGTCCTTTCCTGCCCCTCTAGAAAGACCGAGACCCTTCCAATTCGATCGTGTGCCTCTGATCCTCGGGGGCCCGTCAGCACCTCCTCCTCAGCCCTGGATTTTGGAAAGCTGCGGAGGATTTCCCCACCCATTTTTGGGGGTGGGGGGGCAGGGGGGGCACGTGCCCTGGACCTTGCGAAACGAGAAAGACGGGAAGCAGAAGACTCACCGACGCAGCCCTGCCGGTCCAGGGTGGCCTGGTACCCAGAGTCACACGCACACTGGTAAGTGCCAATGACGTTCACGCAGCGCCCGTTCCGGCACAGGCTGTCGCTGAGGGAGCACTCGTTGATATCTGCGAAAGCGGAGGTGCAAGAGATGGTCCCGTCATGCCGAGAGAGCAGATCCTCTTTGGCCACGACCGCGGGGCCAGGGCCGAGGGTCTGCACCCCACCCGCACCAAGGGGGATGCGGACATGTGCCGGTTCCCACTCTTTCTCTCCTCCTCTGCTTTAACACGGCCACCAGCAAAGGAGCTGCTTAAAAATAAGTGGGGCCCTGGCGGTGTTTTTCTTGCAGACGTTTCATAACCTAACTAGGGAACATTATCAGTACTAGAAGGGAGTGGGGTTTACAAGGAGGAGGACGTGGTGGTGGAGGAAGAGGAAGAGGAAGAAGAAAAAGACTGTGGGGTCCTTGGTGCTCTCTGAGCTTGGTGATTTCCTTCCAGACGTTTCATGACCCAACTAGGGAACACCATCAGTGCTAGAAGGGGGAGGGGGGTTGCCTCTCTGTTTACACACAGTAGCGTGCCCTCTCATTGTGGCTGTAGGCATCCCTGATGATACCCTGCTTAAGCTGGGCATTAAACTGGGCAAATAACTGGGCACTGATGCCTATGACTCATTCTGGAACGGGATCATCTATCTAGATCAGGCTCTGGGTCCTTCCAGCCCAACCTTCGGTGTCCCATAGGGGGCTCCCGGCCCAAGTGGGGAGGGCCAGAACCCTTCGTTGCTGCTGTGTCCTCCCCCACCCCAGCACCCAGGATTCCACGGAAGCCCCTAAGATCCTGAAAGTGGCAAAGAGTGGGCTAGTCCCCACTGCTGTGGAATTTTCCCCACTGAGAATGAGCTGTTCTACTCACCCACACAGACGCTGCCCTCGGCCGTCAGCTCATGCCCCGGAGGGCAAAGGCACTCAAAGGAGCCCTCGGTGTTGACGCAGACCCCTCCCCGGCACAGGAGAGGGTCTCGCTCACATTCATCGATATCTGGAAGATTAAAAAGCCCAGCTGAGTTGGGAAACTAGCGGAAGAGTTGACCGCGGAGGTTCGCAGTCCTCCAGGTCATGGTTGTGCCAGAGGTGCGTTTTCACATGGCAGCTGGACTTTCTTGTTCTTCTCTGAAGACGTTTCACTTCTCGTCCTAGAAGCTTCTTCGGCTCTGACTGGATGGTGGAGAAAGAGAAGGATTTATACTCCTTGCAGGCAGCTGGTCATTTGCATTCTTTCGGAGGGTCGTTGAGGCCCCTTGGAGGTTTCTCTGTGTCCTCCGGGTCACCTGAGTTGTGCAAATGGGTGTGGAGTCTTCTTGGTCGTTTCTTTTGTAGCCAAGAAGGCTCCACACCCATTTGCACCCCTCAGGTGACCCCGAGGACACAGACAAACCTCCGAGTGGCCTCAACGGCTCTTTAAAAGGAGGCAAATGACCAGCTGTCTGCGAGGAGTGTGAATCCTTCCACTCCCCACCATCCGGTTAAAGCAGAAGAAGCTTCTGGGATGAGAAGCGAAGTGTCTTCAAAGGAAAAACAAGGAAGTCCAGTTGCCTCCTGAAAAAAGCCCCTTTGGGACAGCTGATTACAGGTAATCCTTGCTTAGTGACCATTCACTTAAAAACTGTTCTAAGTTAAAACAGACATCCCCAGGGTCATTTATTTACATTTTGGGCCCTTGGCGACCCACTCACATTTATGGCTGTTGGCAGTGTCCAGTGGCCTCTTCATCAGGGTTTTCTGCATTTTTTGTCAATTTCTGGCAATTACCTCTCAAGTCCCCAGTGAAGAAATCAGTTTCATTTAACAACGATTGCGTTTGCTTAACAGTTGTGTTGTTCTCTTAACAACTGCAGCACAGGCTTAAGGTCGCAAAATCGGATGATGACCTGCTTAACAACTGCCATAAGTCACCACCATAACTCCAAGCTCAATTGCAGTCATAAGTCAAGGATTACCTGTACTAAGCTAGAGGGCCAGTTTGGTGCAGCGGTTAAGATGCTGGCCTAGAATGCAGGAGACGGGGAGTTCTAGTCCCACCTTAGACATGAAAGCCAGATGGGTGACTTTGGGCCAATAACCAGGCGATGGCAAGTTCTAGTCCCGCCTTAGGCATGAAAGCCAGATGGGTGACTTAGGGCCAATCACCAGGAGACGGGGAGTTCTAGTCCCGCCTTAGGCCTGAAAGCCAGCTGGGTGACTTGGGGCCAATCACCAGGAGACGGTGAGTTCTAGTCCTGCCTTAGGCATGAAAGCTGGCTGGGTGACTTGGGGCCAATCACCAGGAGATGGGGAGTTCTAGTCCCGCCTTAGGCCTGAAAGCCAGCTGGGTAGCTTTGGGCCAGTTATTCTTTCTCATCCCAACCCACCTCATAGGGTTGTTGTTGGGAAAATAGGAGGAGGAAGGAATATTAGACAGGGTCACCACCTTCGCTTATTTATAAAAATTATCTATGTGGCCTTTGAAGTCGAAAACAACCGGATGGCACCTAATCAATCAATCAAAGATTGAACAAAAGGAGCCCAAAGCTACACGCAGCCATCACGCACCGAGCGTGTGCGTAAGAATGACACAACAGCCAAGCGATTGGAAAGGGTCAATCCACTTTCCAGCACCTAAGAGAGACTCAAAAGAGCATGGAAACTCTGGCGCCATGTTCTTAATTTCCCAGCCACATAATAATAATAATAATAATAATAATAATAATAATAATAATAATAATAATAATAATAATAATAATAATACTCTTTCAGTTTCTTCCCTCAAGACGACCCTATAGGGCAGGCATGTCAAACTGCTGGCCCGCGGGCCGGATGCGTCACACCGAAACCACACCCACCCCATTGCCGGCAACAGGGAAAAAGTCACAATATGTTGTCCGACGTCATATGATGTCGCGAGTTTGACATGCCTGCTATAGGGCATTGCACACCAAAACAACAAGACACTAGTACTTTTTTCCCCCATGCCATCACTGCTAAACAACTAATTCCTACAACACTGACAAAGTGTTGTAAAGCTGTAAAGCTGTATTACTATGTTTTTCCTGTTGCCCATTCCATTCCATTCCATTCCATTCCATTCCATTCCATTCCATTCCATTCCATTCCATTCCATTCCATTCCATTCCATTCTATTCTATTCTATTCTATTCTATTCTATTCTATTCTATTCTATTCTATTCTATTCTATTCTATTCTATTCTATTCTATTCTATTCCATTCCATTCCATTCCATTCCATTCCATTCCATTATTCTATTCTATTCTATTCTATTCTGTTGTTGTTGGTTAGCTACAAAGTCGTGTCCACCCCATCGTGACCCCATGGACAACGTTCCTCCAGGCCTTCCTGTCCTCTACCATCTTCTGGAGTCCATTTAAGCTCACGCCTCCTGCTTCAGTGACTCCATCCAGCCACCTCATTCTCTGTCGTCCCCTTCTTCTCTTGCCCTCCACCTTTCCCAGCATGAGGCTCTTCTCCAGTGAGTCCTTCCTTCTCATGAGGTGGCCAAAGGATTTGAGTTTTAGCTTCAGGATCTGGCCTTCTAAAGAGCAGTCAGGATTGATCTCCTCTAGGACTGACCGGTTGGATCGCCTTGTAGTCCAAGGGACTCGCAGGAGTCTTCTCCAGCACCATAGTTCAAAGGCCTCAATTCTTTGGCTCTCAGCCTTTCTTATGGTCCAACTTTCACTGCCATACATTGCGACTGGGAAGACCATAGCCTTGGCTATACGCATATTCTATTCTATTCTATTCTATTCTATTCTATTCTATTCTATTCTATTCTATTCTATTCTATTCTATTCTATTCTATTCTATTCTATTCTACTCTACTCTACTCTACTCTACTCTACTCTACTCTACTCTACTCTATTCCATTCTATTCCTTAGGATAACCAAATGTAGATCAGAGCCCTAGTTGGATATGGAAATTTGACTGGATATTCAAATTGGTTTCTGAAAAGGTCAAGAAGCAAGAAACGTTAGTGCCGATGCACAGTGGGAAATGGAGAAAGCCAAAAAAAAAAAAAAAAGAAAAAAGTCAGCCAGCCACTTTCGACCACAGCTGACCCCAAAAGTTAAGACTCTTATCTAAGTATAAAGGTTACCTTATCTAAAATTTCCATTGCTAAGAGAGATAGTTGTTAAGTGGTTTTGGCTGCCCTCTACGACCTTTCTCGCCACAGAAGCAAAGCAAGCATATTTGCAGCCCCCCCCATCCCATTTGCCCCCCCACCCCGTCGTTCTTACCCATGCAGTTCTTCATCATCATAAAGCCGCTCTCGTAGCCTTTGAAGCATTCGCACTCAAAACCGCCGGGCGTGTTGACGCAGGCGCCGTGGCCACACAGGTCTGGGGAGATCCGGCATTCGTCTATATCTGGGGTGGGATTGGGGGAGAGGAGGAGGAGGAGGGTCAAGGCAGGGTCCAGCAGGAGCTTCTTTGGGAGAAAGTGAGGGTCCCCGACTGCCTGGGAGGTTGGGGTGCACCTCCAGAGGCTGCTGGACGTGGTGGCCCACACGGGTCACATGGAGAGACCTTCAGCTCCAGAAGTCTGGGATATCTCCTGTTCATGGCCACTGTGACAGCCACGGACACGATCCATGTTATGGAGGTCCCGACACACATGTGTGATCTGGAACACTAGAACTGGCCTTGGTCATGGAGTAGACGTGACAGGACCTTCAGCTCCAGAAGTCTGGAATAGCTCCTGTTCACGGCCACCGTGACAGCCACAGACCTGATCCACGTTGTGTAGGTCCTGACATACATGTGTGGTCTAGAACACTAGAACTGGCCTTATATGACAGGACCTTCAGCTCCAGAAGTCTTGGATATCATCTGTTCATGGCCACCATGACAGCCACGAACCTGATCCACGTTATGTAGGTCCTGACACACCTGTTATATAGGCCCAGGACATTAGAACTGGTCTTGGTCCCAGAGCAGACATGAAAGGACCAGAAAGGGCGAAACGTTGAACGTGGTTCCTTCTCCTGGGCAGATCCTTTGAGTTGGCAATGGAGATCTGATCAGATCACTCTCCCTGGATGGATCTGGTGGATTCCCAGAAGTCCTGGGGGAGTTTTCCCAGGGTCTGGTTGGGACTCGGCTGAGATCCTGGTGGCCCACGAGAATATAGAGAAGCCCACCATCAAATAGGACAGACGTCCCACCATAAGGGCGACGTTGACTTGCTGGCCAAATGCCAGGAGAACGGTGGGTCTTCTCGGGTTGTGGGATGGTTGAAAAGAAAAACTGGCAGTCTGACAACGGAAAAGGTTCAGCATCTGAAGATACTTAGTTGAAACAGAGGCTCTTTTTCAGCTAGAGTGGTTTGGCATTGTCCAGGGACAGACTGACAGAAAGGAAAGGAAGGAAGGGTGGAAAGAAGGAAGGGAGGGAGGAAGGGAGGGAAGAAGGAAGGAAGGAGAGAAGGAAGGGAGGGAGAGACAGAGGAAAGAAGGAAGGAAAGAAAGATGGGAGGGGGGAGGAAGGAAATAAGGAAAGACAGGAAGGAAGGAAGGAAGGAAGGAAGGAAGGAAGGAAGGAAGGAAGGAAGGAAGGGTGGAAAGAGGGAAGTGTAGAAGGGAGGGAAGAAGGGAGGGAGGGAGGGTGGAAAGAAGAAAGAAGGAGATAGAAAGGAAGGGTGGAAAGAAGGAAGGAAAGAAGGATGGGTGGATGGAAATAAGGAAAGAGAGGAAGGAAGGAAGGAAGGATGGGTGGAAAGAGGGAAGTGTAGAAGGGAGGGAAGAAGGAAGGAAGAAGAGAAGGAAGGGAGGGAGAGACAGAGGAAAGAAGGAAGGAAAGAAAGGGGGAGGGGGGAGGAAGGAAATAAGGAAAGAGAGGAAGGAAGGAAGGATGGGTGAAAAGAGGGAAGTGTGTAGAAGGGAGGGAAGAAGGAAGGGAGGGAGGGTGGAAAGAAGAAGGAAGGAGATAGGAAGGAAGGGTGGAAAGAAGGAAGGAAAGAAGGATGGGAGAGAGGGTGGATGGAAATAAGGAAAGATGAAGAAAAGAAGAAGGGAGGAAGGAGAAAGAGAGGAAGGAAGGAAGAAGTGGGAGTTAGGAAGGAAAGGAGAAAGAGATAAGGAAGGAAGGAAGGAAGGAAGGAAGGAAGGAAGGAAGGAAGGAAGGAAGGAAGGAAGGAAGGAAGGAAGGAAGGAATTTTACCGGCAAAGCCAAAAGCAGGAATTCCGGGGGCGAATCAACCGACCTTAGAGGAACGAGCAGAGGTTTCTGGGCCCACCTGTGCAGTTCCTCTCTTCGGCGTCCAGAGCGAAGCCGCTGCCGCAGAGGCACCGGAAGCTCCCGATGGTGTTGCGACAGGTGCCGTGGGTGCAAAGACCAGAGAACATCTTACATTCGTTCACATCTGGGGAAGGCAGAAAGGCCACGCTTGAGTATCGCCTCCCACACTGCCCCAACCCCCCCCATTCCTTGAGGAGCACCAGGGCGGCCTCTTCGCCCTGCCGGAAGCCCCGTTCTCTCGTTCCTGAGCTGCAGAAAAGTCCATTTCTTTCCAGGTCCATCCATTTATGAATTTCACCTCCTTTCAGATTCTTTGGAGGAATTGGCCACTGGCCAAGGGTGGGCAACTATGGGGCATCCTATATGCTCCTGACCAAGCAGAGGCAGTTTCAAGAATCATATCAGGAAGACAACGGTCCATGGAGATTCTCCGTCCTACAGGTCACGGTTGTCCCAAAGGTGCTTTTTTTTTCCCCAGGAGGCAACTGGATTTTGTTTGTTTTTCCTTTGAAGACGTTTCGCTTCTTACCCAAGAAGCTTCTTCAGCTCTGACCGGATGGCGGGGAAGGGGAGGATTTATACTCCTTGCAGACAGCTGGTCATTTGCATCCTTTTAAAGAGTCGTTGAGGCCGCTTGGAGGTTCATCTGTGTCCTCAGGGTCACCTGAGGGGTGCAAATGGGTGTGGAGCCTTCTTGGAACTGCTAAAAGGACCGTTTTGTGGACTGGAGATAGATGATGTTGTATTCCCTCCCACTCCCCGCTCCAAGTGTCCTCAACGGCTCTCCAAAAGGATGCAAATGACCAGCTGTCTGCAAGGAATATAAATCCTTCCATTCTCCACCATCCCGTCAGAGCTGAAGAAGCTTCTGCGACGAGAAGGAAAATGCCTTCAAAGAATAACCAGGAAGTCCGGTTGCCTCCTTTTAAAAAAAGGAAATTCAGACAATGGACTCCCTGAGCAAGCAACTAGAGCAGACATGTCAAACACAAGGCCCGGGGGCCGGATCCGGCCCACGAAGTGGTTTCATGTGGCCCGCGAAGCCATCCTGGAAACAGTGAGGGAACGGCCCCCACTGCCTTGGCCCTGGCCCAGAGACCCTCCTTCTGCCAGGGACCCTCAGATCTGTCCCACTCCTGCCCAGGCCCCCATAGGTACCCTTGATGCAAACGATGTAGAGCTGGCCATTCCCACCCAGTAGGCCATACGCACTCTAGCCACGCCCACCCAGTAGGCCACGCCCACCCTGGCCACACCCACCCGGCCCCCTGAGGGCAACCACAATGCTGATGCGGCCCTCAATGAAATTGAGTTTGACACCCCTGAACTAGAGGGAACAAATGGAGGATTTCAAAGGGGGCGGATACTGTATGTGGAGAATTTAATTTAATTTAATAATTTGATTTCTATACCGCCCTTCTCCCGAAGGACTCAGGGCGGTGAACAGGGCAATACACAATAAAAATCGAATACAAAAATTAAAAAGCCATTAAACATCATGCCCATAAAATCAATACATATTAAAGTTAAAACTAGTTTTAAAAACCCAACCCCATCCCGTCAGACCAGGCCAGCTTGTTCGAAAAAGAATGTTTTGAGATCGCGCCAGAAGGAGCGAAGGTCGGGGGCCGTCCGGAGCTCAACCGGTAAGCGGTTCCAGAGGTCTGGCGCGCCCACAGAGAACGCTCTCCCCCTGGGGGTCACCAACCAGCATTCTTTGATCGGCGGCACCCTGAGGAGGCCCTCTCTGTGGGAGCGCACTGGACGGAGGGAAGTTGGGGAAGAAGACCCCAAGCCACATCATGCTGCAAGGAGAGTGTAGGAAACTTTGTGGTGGACTGCAATTTACCTGCAACCTTTGTCCTCCTGCCTAAAAAGAACAACTCAAAGGACACCCAAAGTTGCTTTTTTTCAAGTGGCAACTGAACTTCCTTTGTTTTCCCTGGAAGACATTTCGCTTCTCATCCAAGAAGCTTCTCCAGTTCTGACTGAATGGTGGAAAACGGATATATTCCTTGGCGCTCTTTCTGAGATTCGTTGAGGCCGCTTGGAGGCCACTGTTTTGAAGAGCAGAAAAGTCCACATTTTGAACAGGGAGGATGGCTGGTTTGAAAGAAGGGTCAAAAAGGACATCTACATTGAGGCTGACCAGCCCTGTCTCAACAGAGGGGAAGGGATATGACACCACCTCTCTCCTGTTTACAACACTGTCCTTTCAGGATTGCCAAAAAGGTTCCACACTTTTGAGGGGACAGATAAACCTCCAAGTGGCCTCAATGACTCTCAGAGAGAGTACTAACGTCCAGATGACTGCAAGGAATATAAAGCCTTCCATTCTCCAACATTCAGTCAGAACTGAAGAGGCTTCTTGGATGAGAAGCAAAACGTCTTCAAAAGAAAACAACGAAAATCCAGTTGCCTCTTGAAAAAAGCACCTTGGGGACAACGATGACCCGGGTGACAGAGAATCTCCATACTCAAACTACACCTGTTGGAAATGCACGCTCCTGTCCTTATTGGAAGAGGAGATAAAAGTGCTTGAGGAGGGATATCCATACTGTAACAGACCATGGAAAATGAGAAGTTCTGTCCAGGATAAAGATGCTTAAGTGTTGCAGAGGAGAAACTCAATGCCAGAGAACTGTCATCCTATTTCCCAGGCTTTCAGAAGCTCATTACACTTGATCTTCGTGGCATGATACATTCAATCAAACATTTGCTGCAAATTATTCAAGTTCTCGGCCAACAGCACAGCACTGCCAGCATACAAAGTGAATCTGCTTCCTCAATCAACACACTTGTATTGTCCCATTTCTCCTTCCCCCCCCTCCAAACATTCCTCATAACCTTGTGCTTTGGTGGCTTAACAGGGCCTCCCCAATCTTTAAGAAACTCATAACATTCGATCTGTGTTGCGTGATACATTTGATCAAACATTCGCTGCAAATTATTCAGCTTCTCAGCCAATAGCACAGCACTGCCGGCATACAAATCTGCTTCTGCAACGCACAAACTTCTATTGTCCCCTGCCCAAGCGGTGGGTTGAGGGGGATCCCCAGTCTTTGCCTTACTCCCCACTTAAGGCTGACCCCTGTGCTAAGCCTTCCGGTGATTCTCAGCCCTCCTTGACTTCCATCCTCTTCCCCACGGATGGATCTTTGCAGTCACCCATCGGCAAAACCTCCTCACTCATACCTTTGTAAAAAGGCCGGCCGGATAAGACATCTCCCCGGTTGGCAAAGCCAGGTCCCCGCGGGCAGATGGCTTTGAATTCGGCCGAGCCGGGCTTGGGGCATTCCTCACAGTCCTTGCCCCAGGCCGCGCCAACCGAGCAGCAGCAAAGGTCAATGCGGTATTTCCCTGGCAGTGCCACGGTGCACTCGTCCTCGGCCCACTTCATGTAACACTGCTCCAGCCGCACATCTGGAGGGGGGAGAAGCGAGAGCGAAGGGAGGCCAGGAAGCCGGGGTGAGGATTTAGGGAAAAAGGAGAGCAGGGATTCTCCCTCCCTCCCTCCCTCCCTCCTTTCCTTTCTTCCTTCTCTTTCTTTTTCTTCCTTCCTTCCTTCCTTTCTCTCTCTCTTTCTTTCTCTTCCTTCCTTTTTCTTACTTTCTCTCTGTCCTTCTTTCTCTTTCTTTCTTTCTTTCCTTTTTCTTCCTTTTCTTTCTCATTGTCTCTTTTCTATCCTCCCCTTTTTCCCTTGCCTCCTCACTCATTGCTTTTTCCTTCCTTCCTTCCTTCCTTCCTTCCTTCCTTCCTTCCTTCCTTCCTTCCTTCGCTCCATAACAGAATGACTCCTTCCTTCCTTCCTTCCTTCCTTCCTTCCTTCCTTCCTTCCTTCCTTCCTTCCTTCGCTCCATAACAGAATGACTCCTTCCTTCCTTCCTTCCTTCCTTCCTTCCTCCTTCCTTCCTTCCTTCCTTCCTTCCTTCCTTCCTTCCTTCGCTCCATAACAGAATGACTTCTTCCTTCCTTCCTTCCTTCCTTCCTTCCTTCCTTCCTTCCTTCCTTCCTTCCTTCCGTCTCTCCTTTTCTTTTTCTCTCTTCTCTCCTCCCCTCTCCTTTTCCCTTGCCTCCTCACTCATTGCTCCTTCCTTCCTTCCTTCCTTCCTTCCTTCCTTCCTTCCTTCCTTCCTTCCTTCTTTCCTTCCTCTCCCTTCCTATCTCAATTCCTTCCTTACTTCCATCTTTCTATCCTCCCTCCTTCCCTTCCTTCATTTCCTTCCTTCCTTCCGTTTCAGCACTCCCCAAAAGAAGAAGGCAGCTAGATGAGTCATATCACCCGGTCCTCACCCACGCAGGTCCGGCCAGAACCATCCAAGGTCAACCCTTCTGGACATTCGCATCGGAAGGACCCTGCCGTGTTCACGCAGTGGCCATTGGGGCAGACCCCCGGGAAGACGTCGCACTCGTTCACATCTGGTGGGGCAGAGAGAAACATTGGCTGGAGGACAGAAGGTCCTGCTGGCGGCCATGGCTGGGGCAGCCCTAGAAGAGCTCCCTAGCATTCTTCTGAAAGGGCACCATCCAGACCATCTCCCATCTGAGCAGAACTGAGCTGAGGTCCTGTCAGCGCTTGAGCAGTCCAATTTGAGAAGAACCTGGTTGTGATGTTCTTTGACCGTTCACCGGTGGCGAAGGAGCTTTCTGCCAGGTTCCACAGCAGGTTGTCTCTGAGCATCTCCACATCCTTCCTCCCGAAACTCTCAGAGACAACCAATTCCTCTTTTTCGAAGGTTGGGGGGCTCCATACCCAGCCCCTCGAGAAACAAGGCAGGGCTCGCCAACCAGAGATGGAAGCTACCTTCACAAGAGAGACCCTTCCTCCTGGCGTAACCTCGTGGACAGGCGGCATCTGGAACCGGAGAGAAAAAGGGTAGAGCCTTGTGGCATGGTGGCTTGTTGGGAGACCCAAAGGAAGGCACCCCATGGATCAGAGTCCCACTTTACCGATCTCACAGCGTTCACAGGGGCTACCCCAGGCAGCCCCCAATGTGGCACAGCATTCGGATTTCAAGGTAGCCCCGTTGATGTTGACTTCACAGCGTCCTTCTTGGATGTTGAGCCAACAGGTGCCCTTCATGCTGTCTGGGGCGTGAAAGCAGAGAGATAGGTTGGGTGTATGTGTGTGTGTGTGTGTTCTGCAGCAAAGAGGTATCACTGTACATGGCCAGGTGTTAGAAAAGCACATCTTGGTTCCCACTTGCTGGCGAGAAACATCCAGCCCATCGTCTTGCACAACCAGGTGAGATAATTGTATTTTACAGTAAAGATATTGTAAGGGGATTGCGCAGCAGGTGCCCCAATTGAAGTTAGAGACGCTGACGTGAACTTGCAAGTTTATATACATAAATATATTTTACAGCTATATTTACAGTAAATAAGATAGTCAGGCACATCACTACATCATTATGAGGTAAATCATGAGGTAAAACACAGAACAGCATATAGAGCACACAGAAGAAAAAGGTGGGGAAAAAGGGAAGCTCCCCCTTTACACCCACAGCAACCAGTCACAGTGTAGATTGCCTCATGCAGGAGCAAACAAGATAGTCAGGAACACAGGAGTACCACGAGGTAAATCTAAACAGCATGCAGAGCACACAGAAGAAAAAGGCGGGGGGAAAAGGGAAACTCCCCCTTTATACCCAGCAACCAATCATAACGTTGATTGCGTCATGCAGGAGCAGACAAGATAGTCAGGAACACAGGAACAACATGAGGTAAATCGAAAAGTATACAGAGCACACAGAAGAAAAAGGCGGGGGGAAAAAGGGGAACTCCTCCTTTATACTTATCACAATCACAGTGTAATTACCTCATGCATGAGTCCTACCATTCAACTACAATTGTGTCTTCCGGCCCATTGCACACTTTACTGTTCTAGCTACTAAATTAAACATCTTAACAATAACAGAATCTTGCAAGTCTGAAAGGACAAACTTCCCGCCATCACTTTTAACTGCTTGATCCGTTAGGATGGGTCCTTCTTAAGTTTTTTCGACTGACCATTGAGTCACTGAGGGCTCCTGCCTCTCTTCTCTGATGGTTGCCTAGCCAGCTTCTCTTCCCTTCCTTCCTCAATACATCATGCACATATTCCATTAAACGGTGTGACCGTTCCCTGGCACCCTCGGTCAGGTCCCTGTCGGAACGTTGCCATTTTAAAGGAAGAGAGGATGTAGTTTGGGGAATAGAGAATTTGCTGCTTCACTTTGATGTATCTGTATGGGAATTTGGGAGGTGGGAGGTGAGCCATCAGGGCCATCTGGATGGACTCCTTTCTGGCCAATTCCAGCCTGTTACCAAGGTTGTGGCGCCAAGGAGACAACTTGTTATCAACTTCTGGCCTCAGAGTTCTCATAACACCTTTGCGCCAGCAGATTGGCTCCTGACGGATTGGGGCATCAGGGTGGGGTTGGCATATTGGGGAATTTAGCTTAACAGTTTGCGCGGGAACTTCAGATTCTGCCTGACTTCCTTGCAATCACTTTCTTTCAGTAAACGTTCTTTTGAAATAACGCTCGTTTCAAGAGTCATGCTGTCCTGAGTAGATAGCTGAGGCAAGACCTACGCCCTCCTTTGCACCCACATCCAGAGTCCAGGACCCGAGACGCTGGCTCTAAAGCCCAACCCTATGACCATTACTGATTAGGGCAGCTTCTTACCAACACAAATGGTGCCACTGGGATCCAGTTTGCTTCCAGGTGAGCACTCGCAGGCAAAGGAGCCGGCATTGTTCCGGCAGATCCCGTTGACACAGGGGCTGGAGGCACACTCGTTAATATCTAGGAGACAGAAGGAAAAGGGCAGAACCGGTAGATAATTTTTTGTTGCCCAGGCCCAGGATGGATTTCCGGAAGCAGATCCACAGAGTGAACCAGTTGTTCACACATTTGAATTTTTTTTTTTAATTCCATTTATATCCCGCCCTTCTCCAAAGACTCAGGGCGGCTTACATGCTTAGCAGTAGCCTTCATTCTATGTATATGCCTGCTTATTAGGGCTTTCACACCCCCCCCCCCAAGCGGCATTATTACAAAGTCAGCTTAATTGCCCCCAACAATCTGGGTCCTCATTTTACCTACCTGGGAAGGATGGAAGGCTGAGTCAACCTTGAGCCTGGTGGGACTCGAACCTGCACTAATTGCAGGCAGCTGGTGTTACTTAAGGAGGCATTAGCCCACTGCTCCACCAAGGCTCTTGAATCAGTTGCCAAGCATCCAAATATAAATCACATGACCCTGGGGATGCTGCAATGGTCATAAGTGTGAAAAAGGTCCTGGTGATGACCTATAAAGCCCTAAATGGCATGGGTCTGGATTATTTACGGGAGCACCTTCTGCCGGCGTCAACTTCCCATCGTCCTGTGCGCTCCCACAGAGAGGGCCTCCTCAGGGTGCTGTCGGCCAGGGAATGCCGACTGGCAGACCCCAGGGGGACAGCATTCTCTGTGGGCACGCCTGCCCTCTGGAACCAGCTCCCTGTTGAGCTCCGGATGGCTCCTGACCTTCACTCCTTTCGCCGCGACCTGAAAACTTGGTTATTTGAGCTTGCCGGCCTGGACTGAGGGTTTGGGATTTGGGGATTTTAAATTTTTAGAATGTGATTTACTTGTTGGGGCTAATTTAATTTAATTTATTTTTAACCTTGTATATTGTGTTTTAACTGCCCTGTACACCGCCCCGAGTCCTTTGGGAGAAGGGCGGTATATAAATCCAATAAAATAAATAAATAAATAAATAAATAAATAAATAAATAAATAAATAAATAAATAAATAAATATGGTCGTAAGTCTTCTATAACTGTGCATTTGGTTTTTCTTGCCTAAGTGTAAAACCTTACTTTGGTGAATTTCATTTTGCTCGATAGCGCCCAATGTTCCAGTCTATCGAGAAGAAATCAAAAGCTGGAGGGTTTGTAAGAATCCGTCCCAGTTTCTTGCTTTGTGGCCACCAGCTCTTTGGGATCTACTAGATTCAACGATTCACCTTTGCTGCCATGGTTTCAAGGCTTCTACCTTGATGTTTGGTATCTGCGGTGTACCCACTTCCAGACCAAGAGAAAACAGTTACCTTCACACGTGTCTGTCTCGATCCGGAAGACGAATCCCTTGGGGCAGCTGCAGCTGTAGCTCCCAGGCGTGTTGCGGCACAAGCCATTGTCACACAACAGGCGATTGATGGCGCACTCGTCCACATCTGGAGAGAGAAGGAAGACACAGCAGCTGACAAATGTGCTGTTCTCCATTCGCTTTTGAGCCATAAGCACTAGCCACTTTAAAAAAAAACGAAGGGAACTTAATAGGATAGGGTAGACTAAACACACACAATGGGGTTTAATTCTGACTTTCCTATCTTTCCCATTGGGAATTAGATGGAAAACCATAGTTTTCCACGATATCCATTCTGTTAACCATCATCACTCACCTTCAAGGTCAAGTTTTGCAAGGATGAAGTCTTTGATGCTCTCTGGGCTGGGTTCTTCGTTTGCAGACATTTCATGACCCAACTAGGTTACATCATCCATGCTAGTGAGTGTAAGGTTTGCTCCCTGTTTATATACAATAGGCTGCCCTGCCAGTCTTGGTGGGGTGTTGTTTTCTCCTTGATAGTTTTCTGGTTAGGATACTGTTTGCTGCTTGATTATTACTTCCCTTGGCAGTTCCTCGATTAGGGTATTGTTTTCTGTTTGTTTGTCTGGTATAAATCCCTGCTTATCTGGGTGTTCTGACCTACCCGAGCGATTCTCGGTTGTTAACGCAATGGCCATATCTGGCCTGAGAAATTATGGTTCTCGTCATCGCTCCCTCATAGGTACAGAGCTAATTTTCATCACACCTGGCCCAGCACAAGACCCTCACTTGACTGTTGTGATTCAGGGTCAGCCTGTGGGTCCGGCAGCTGGGTCGGATGACTCGGATGACTCAGACGAGGGGGAGGAGGAGGGTGTTGAAGACGAACTTGCTGATGATGGCTTGGAGGCTTCGCAGAGCCCTCAGCCAGGCCCCTCTTCTCAGCTGCGCGAGCCCGACAGTGCAGATGAAGAGGACCCACAGCTGGCCCTGTTCAAGGACGCCCGACGCAGGAGGCAGACCAGTAGAAGCAAGCAGAGAAAGGCTGTGGGACTCCTCGGAAGGAGGCACAGGGAGGCCACGCCCTGAACTCTAATAAAGGGAGTGTTTGGGGAAGGGCTGGTTGCTGAAAGCAACCGCTCCGTTTGAGGATCAAAGTTCCGGTATCTTGTTTCATGTTTTGTTGCTTGTTTGTGTAATAAATCTTGGCAGACGTTTTCCAGCCTCAGACGCTCTCCAGCCTTTGCCGTTTGTACAGGGGTTGCCTTTCTGCAAGGCCGGTAGCAGGCTGGTACAGAACATTGACACACCCACATCCGAAGCCCTTATAAGCAGAAGAGCACTGACACAGACATCCCCTCAACTTTGCTGAAGACATTGCCTAGCTTGGTAACGAAACGTTCGGAAAACAACCCACAAGCCTGTTAACAGCCCTCATCCTGCACCTGAGCTGCAGATATTCGGCACTATTGCACGGAATAACAGAGTTGGAAGGGACCTTGAAGGTCTTCCGGTCCAACCCTCTGCTTGAACAGGAAACCCTATATCATTTCAAACAGATCCTTGCTTCAAAACCTCCAGTACTGGAGCAACCACAGCTCTGGAGGCAGGTTGTTCCACCAATTAATTGTCCTCACTGTCAGGAAATTCCTCCTTAGTTCCAGGTTGCTTCTCTCCTTGATGAGTTACCCTCCGTTGCTTCTTGTCCTGCCCTCCGGTGCTCTAGAGAATAAGTGGACCCTCCCTCTTCTTTGTGGCAGCCCCTCAAATACTGGAAGACTGCTATCACGCCACCCTTAGGCTTTCTTTTCTCTAGACTGGCCATACCCAATTCCTGCAATCGTTCTTCTTTTTGGATAGAATAGAATAGAATAGAATAGGATAGGATAGGATAGGATAGGGTAGGGTAGGGTAGGGTAGGGTAGGGTAGGGTAGGGTAGGGTAGGGTAGAGTAGAGTAGAGTAGAGTAGAGTAGAGTAGAGTAGAATAGAGTAGAATAGAGTAGAATAGAATAGAATAGAATAGAATAGAATAGAATAGAATAGAATAGAATGGAATGGAATGGAATGGAATGGAATGGAATGGAATGGAATGGAATGGAATGGAATGGAATGGAATGGAATAAGAATAGAACAGAACAGAACAGAACAGAACAGAATAGAATAGAATAACAGAGTTGGAATTGACCTGGGAGATCATCTAGTCCAACCCCCTGCTCGGGCTCTTCTCCGCACTCTTTCCAGAGTCTACAGTTTCTAGCCCAGCTCTGGCCAGTGTCGCCACCCGCCCTCTGCTGAATGGCCAGCCTCAAGCCCCGTGTTTTTGCTCTGCTCCGCTCTTACTCACCCACGCAGTTCTTCCCAGTGGGGTCCGATTCGTAGCCCAGATTGCAAATGCAGCGATAGCTCCCTCGAAGGTTTTCGCACATGCCGTTGGGGCAGATGTCGGGGTTCAAGGCGCACTCGTTAATATCTGTGCCGGAGAATCGCAACCTCAGTCCCTCTCCTCAACATCCCCCACACCCTCCTTTGTCCACTGCTTTTTTCTCAACCTTGGCAGCTTGAGGATGTCTGGACTTCAACTCCCAGAATTCCCCAGCTAACCATGGAAACGCTAATGCCAGAGGACTGAGGGGGAGAAGCCTAATAACCAAATACAGCTAGTCCTCATCTTACAACAGTCTGTTTAGTGACCGTTCAAAGTTACAACGGCCCTTTTGTGACCTCCTGACAAGCAAAGTCAATGGGGATTCGCTTAATGACCCTGTTACCAATTGAAGAACTGCAGCGATTCGCTTAACAACCATGGCAAGGAAGGTCGCAAGATCGGGGGGGCAAACCCGCTTAGCAAGTGTCTCGCTTAGCCACGGACATTTTTTTTGGCTCTGTTGTGATTTGTAATCTGAGGACTACCTGCGTGTTCTAACTTTCCTGATAGGACTCCTAATCCTACTAAATGTCAAATTACATAGATTGAAAGAACACGGGGATAGATCATTGGAGAATTGAATGCGAAATCCCCTTTATGGTTAAAGCAGTAGGAAGATTAGAATCGTTCAGTTGGAAGGGGGCCCTTGAGGTCATCTAGTCCAACCCCCCGCACAGGGCAGGAATCTATACTAAAAGTATCTCTGGCAACCAGTCATTCAGCTTCCATTTGGATACATCTAATGAAAGCTCTCCGCTAGAGGTTTTCCTTTAAATTGTGCTTACTAATAGAAGGTTTTTTTCTCACCCCCCTGTAATATTTCACCAGAATCTGCCTGAAAACCCATAATAAGTATTGAGAACTTGCCTCGTCCATCCGCTGTGATGCCTATCCCACTACTGCACAATGCTTGGAATTCAGCTGGAGGGGAGAGAGAAAAAAAAATCAAACATTTATCGTTTGGGAAAGCAACATCGAGAGGTGATCTGCACAACTGAACGTGTTAATATCACAGGTGAAATATCCTCATTGCTTGCAAACGTTAACGCACCACGTGTCCTCCACAGAAGCATTTTTTTAAAAAAATATGAGAAGCTTTCTCAAATATTTTCCTAAATAGTGAAAAATAATTAGGTACAAATTACAACGTGAGTGTTCATACAAGTTGATCCCGTACATTTTTCACAGTGGGGAAACTTATGTAGAGGCACTGCAGAAGATTATTGAATTTCGAGGACGTATTTTTACACTGAGACAATTCTAGATGTTTACAGTTCCAATAGAACCTTTGTGTCAGAATCCATTTATATCCTATTCATAAATGTATGTTTAAAACATTATTCCATGGATCCTGCCATCTCCGAGGAGGAGGGAACGAATGTGTATTGAGCTGGTATTAGGCATTTCAAAGGAAAAGAGAAGCCTTTTGAACTGGGGAAACAAAAGAGGGGGCTTAGGGTAGGATCATCTGGCTTGTGTCACGGAAGAGAGCAATAAACATAAAAGGTCCTAAGTTCCTTTTTCCCACGAGAGGGATGATACGAGGTAAATGATGGGGGACTGACCAAATGCGGTTAAGGGGGGGTTAAACCGGGAACTCTTTACAACGGTTTAGTTTGTGGAACAATATTAAGTCCTGTCTTGTATTCCTACAACCAAGCACGTCACAGTAAAGATTCTTTTTGGACTAAGATTTGGCTCCAAGACGTGGTTTGGGGTGGGTCCTGACATTTTGTAGTTCAGGGTGGAACTGTGGAGTCCCTGGTGCTCGCTGAAGGTGGATGTTTTCTTGCAGACTTTTTGTTACCCAACTATGTAACACCACCAGGACTAGAAGGGGGGGGGTTGTGGAGAGGAGGAGGAGGAGGAGGAGGAGGAGGAGGAGGAGGAGGAGGAGGAGGAGGAGGAGGAGACTGTAGGGTCCTTGGTACTCTCTGAGCTTGGTGGTTTTCTTGCAGACGTTTCATGACCCAACTTGGTAACGTTATCAGTGCCAGAAGTGTGTGGGATTTGCGTAGAAGAGGAGGAAGAGGAGAAAGAGGAGGAGGAAGGGTCTGTGGGATCCTCAGTCCTTTCTGAGTCTGGTGGTTTCCCCCCAGACCTTTTATTACCCAGCTAGATACATCATCAGTGCCAGAAGGGAGGGGGTGTTGTGCAGAGGAGGAGGAGGACTGTGGTGTCCTTGGTGCGCTCTGAGCTTGGCGGCTTTCTTGCAGACATTTCATTACCAAACTAGGGAACATCATCAGTGCTAGAACGGGGAGGTTTTGCTGTCTCTTTATGCTCCAGTCAAGGAACAACCAGCTCAGACAAACACGTAAACAGCAGCCTAATCAAGAAGGGTGACTGCACAAGGCAACTCACTGGTATATAAACAGAAAGCAAACCCCACCCTCCCTCACACTGAGGATGTTACTTAGTTGGGTCATGAAACGTCTGCAAGAAAACAAGCTCAGAAAGCACCAAGGACCCCACAGTCCTCCTCCTCCTCCTCCAACAACAACAATTCCACCGCATTCCCTTCTAGCATGAAAAATAGTTGGGTAATGAGTTGGGCAACGAAGCCTCTGCAAGAAAACTGCCAAGCTCAACATTTTAACCCTGAGCTACAGATATTCTCCTTTATCAGCTTTCTCTTTCTGTTTAACTGCCTGCTAAAATTACTAATGAAGCTGCAAATCTCCTGACTTACAGGTGTGCTCATTATCCCGAATCCTCAAAGAACCAATTCTTTGGCAAACGGCCACCGCCTGACTCCTGGCAAAGCAATTTAGAAACCAAAATATGCAGACTGACATTTGCCGGTCTGTTTCAGGTCAGCGGAGAGCCATCCAAGGTCACTTCTGCAGTTTCCAGATCTCTTTGATTTGTCCTCTCCCCCTCCCCCCCATGGGCTACAGATGACCTCTCCAGATGGACAAGCTGTCCCTAAGGCTTCTTCCCCCTATGCAGCTCCTCCTGGAAGAACTTCAGACTGCAAAAGGATTACTTGGTCATTCCAAGGAAAGCTTCAAAGTAAAAAAAAAAAACTTGGCCAGGCCATCTAAAGAAAGCTGTTTTAAAAAACCCCTGCAATCAGTCATTCTCTTTTCTCCCCCCAGCCAAACTTCTTATATTCAGGGAAAAAAAGGTTTTCTTGCACACTGCTCTCCCCAGATCCCAAATGGGACACTAGGAGAGCAGGACACATTTAGTGGTGAATGCTCCAACACTGGAAGTTTTTAAGAAGAGACTGGACAGCCATTTGTCTGAAATGGTATAGGGTTTCCTGCCTTAGCAGGGGGTTGGACTAGATGACCTCCAAGGTCCCTTCCAACGTCGTCGTCTTCTTCTTCTTCTTCTTCTTCTTCTTCTTCTTCTTCTTCTTCTTCTTCTTCTTCTTCTTCTTCTTCTTCTTCTTCTTATTATTATTATTATTATTATTATTATTATTATTATTATTATTACATGTAGGAATGGCCAGCCCGATCCATGGTGCTTGTGAGCAACACAGCAAGTGCCAGGTAATCAGTTCTTCCACCTAACATCTCTTCCTCTCTCCAAAGAATTAAGGAAATAAATATGTCCTGTTCTCCGCCTAGAGTTGGCTTCCACCACTTCGGATGTTAGCAGCTCAATCCCACAACCCAGGCCTGGAATATTCCCAGCAGCTCTGCCCCAAATATGGTCCAAACAATGTCAAGAAGATCGCTGCCAGGATGCAATGAAAGACCCACCTCTTTCTTATATACACCTCAACTGCACGTTAAAGACATTTTCACCAAAAATGTCAACGCTGCAAAACATTGACATATTTTTGCACTGACAATATAAGAGACAGCCTGTTACTTTAATTGCTTCGCTTTGGGGGAGGGGGGAAAGGTCAGAGGGATGTTTTGAGAAGATGAGAAAAGCCCCCGTGCAGAATGGGAAGTGAAACTTCATATGTAAAACTAATTGGATAATCTGATTTATGACGTGTAGATAAGGGCGGGGATTACTGTGTGTTACCATGGGTTTGGGGGGGGAGGAGATTTCAGATTCTGGCATCCCTCCTTGAGTGGCGATGTTTCGCTTCATTCTTTTTAGATAAACAATGCCTGCATTTTGTTTGAACTGTCTCATTTATCGGAAGCATGACAAAAATATTTAGCATATTCTGCGGGCTCCTCAGAGCTCCTTTACTTTTCTGGGCACAGAGAAAGTTTGACTGCTTGAAAATCCGGAGGAGGCAGAAGCCTTTAGCTCGGACGTCTTCTGGGGGAACAAAACCTGGTGCCCCCAATGATCCCTTCTCTGAAGTGGACTCACCGGAGTTTTTGGCAGGGCAAGGCTGGCACGGCTCTCCGAATCCGTGGTCTGGATTGGCACAGCAACACTCAGATTTGGTGACGGCTCCCGGGAAGGGACGGGCACAAGTGCCCTTCTTGATGCCACCGTAGCAGGTGCTGCGGACATGGGTATCCACGCAGACCCGCCCGTCCACGCCGATGGCCAGCCCTCCCAGGCACTCGCACCGAAACGAGCCCTCGGTGTTGATACACCAGCCGTTCATACAAATTCCCGGAGTCTCACACTCGTCAATGTCTGCAATAGGAAAGACAGGGGCAGTTAGACAGTGTTGTTCCCTTCTTTAGTTGGAGGGCAAAGGAAGTCACAGCGTGGAGCTGACCCCCCAAGCCTGCTGAAATACAGGTTTTAGAATGCTGTTTCGGAAGTCACATAGCAACAGTATGATTCCTTTGTGGCCAGTGCAGATCGTCCTAGACTTACAGCAGTTCGTTTAACGACTGTTCGAATGAAACAAGTGACTTATGATCATTTTTCACACGTACAGCCATTGCAGCATCTCCCTGATCATGTGATCAGAATCCGAACCCTTGGCAACAGGCTCATATTTATGACGGTCGCAGCGTCCCGGGGGTGTGTGTGTGTCACATGATCCCTCTTTTGTGACTTTCTGGCAAGCAAAGTCCACGGGGAAGCCAGATTCACTGAACAACCACGTTACTAATTTAACAACTTCAGGGATTCACTGAACGACTATGGCAAAGCTCACTTAACAACTGTCTCACTTAGCAACAGAAATTTTGGGCTCAATGGCCATACGTTGAGGACCGCCTATAAATCATTCAGATAGTCACAGCAAATTTGCCCGATATAATTAACTGCTTTTTTTTTACCACCAAGACGAGGATTTTTGGTCCACTGTCACAAATTAAATGGTATAAATATAAATAAATAAATGTTCCCTCCACCTTGGAATATTGGAGTGAGTGGGAAAGAGGGATCGTGACTCTAGTTGCTCCAAAATAGGAGTTCGACAGAGACCCGAATTTTCTCCTCCACACTATGAAGTGGCTGCTGGAGATAATCCATCTGCTTGGAGTGAGGTATCATCAGAACATTGATGACACTGGTTGTAGATAGCTACTCTAAACCAGACTGAGAAACCTGTTGAAGACCTGACTTGGAACCTGGAGGCTAATACAGTCTAGATGGGTCAAAAGAAGTTAAATCACTTTTAAGGTGGAAGTATCATTTCTGGTGATCAAATTGATTGATTCATTCTGCTTGTCCCTTTGATTCTGGATGGGAGCACAATGCCCTTAGAGCAGGGGTAGGCAACCTCGGCTCTTTTATGACTCATGGACTTCAACTCCAGCTGACTCAGGAATTCTGGGAGTTGAAGTCCATGAGTCATAAAAGAGCCGAGGTTGCCTACCCCTGCCCTAGAGCAACAGACCCACAGTTAGTGGATTTTTTTTGGACGGGGGTCTCCAAGAAATGGAAGCTGTAGCCAGAGGGGCTATCACCCACTTTGACTGGTAGGTCTGACCTCAATGGCTCATGCCCTATCACCTCCTGCTAAGACCCCAGAGATACACTCTAGGAGACAACCAGGTCGTGGTTGTCCCAAAGGCACTTTTTCAAAAAAGCAAGGTGGACTTTGTTTTTCCTTGAAGACATTTTGCTGAACAGAAGAAGCCTCTCGGATGAGAAGCGAAACGCCTTCCAGAACAAACAAAGCCCAGCTGCTTTTTGAAAAAGCACCTTTTGAGGCGCTCTGCGTGAGGTCCCTTGGAAGATGAGCTTCCACAGGTACACAGTGCTTCAACCCATTCACCAACTGTGGGGAGCAAGTTTAGCCCTAGTGACCCATGTGGTAATGAGACAACCATTCAGCCCAACTCAAGCAACCTCCAAGAGGAGGCTCTGCTGAGGGTTTCCATCTCATCTTAAGCAAGGCCCAGTCCTTTGTCCCCTAGGACAGGGGTCCCCAACCCCCCGTCCGTGGCATGCCACCAACCGGTCCGCAGAAACAAGCAAAGCCCCATCCGTGGGATGCAGGCAGCGCACAAAACCACGTGCCCCCCCCTCCAGCCCATAGAAAAACCTTTCTCCACAGAACCGGTCTCTGGTGCCCAAAAGTTTGGGGACCTCTGGACCGGGATACAGGATGTCCTCAATGCTTGGCCTTCAAGAGGTGGTTGAAGAACTTACTTTTCTGCTGAGTATTGAGGGGCTAGTGGTAGATGGACTTCCTTTTGCTAATTAGTTTTTGGCAATCGTTGCACTTTGATTTTTTTTCTCTTATCAATAACCAGGATTCTTTGAAGTGTATGCCAGCGCTTCCCAACGTGTACGGGGGCAGTGAGGCTCCACCTTGGCCACGTCAAGACATGAGCAACAAATCCCAGGATTACCCAGCCAGCAGTGCTTAAAAGTTGCCAAGGTTGGGAAACCAGGGCGTATGCAAATCTCTACAAATAACGTAAAATAATAAAGATTGGCAAAGATCCGCTTCCCTGTCCCTTCCACCCCATTTCTGCTCCTGTGTTCTGCAGCAGCGCATTTGCCTCCCCTCAGGCAAGGCACGTTCGTTTGCCAAAATTCCAGGGGTGGCTTATTTCCCCGCTATCGTGACCTCTGTAAGTTAAAGCCCATTGGTGAAAAGAAAGAAAAAGAAAGAGAGAGAGAGGGAGGGAGGGAAGGAAGGAAAGAGAAGGGAAAGAAGAGAAAGAGAGAGAAGAAAGAAAGAAAGAAAGAAAGAAAGAAAGAAAGAAAGAAAGAAAGAAAGAAAGAAAGAAAGAAAGAGAGAGAGAGTCTGAGGATTTTACGTGTCCAACCGAATGGGCCAGAATCCGGCCATTTCCCCCTTGCCCGGCTCCCTTCGCGCCCCCCGGCACCCACCCACGCAGTAGCGCCCGTTGGGGGCCAGCACAAAGCCCAGCTTGCAGATGCACTTGAAGCTGCCGTCTTCGTTCAGGCACATTCCGTTCAGGCACATGTTGGTCGTGGCACATTCGTCGTGATCTGTGGGGCAGAGAGAGGGGGAGAAGAATCCGTCAGGGGGGGGCGCTGCCCTTACGGACACCCCCCACCCCGCAGCACGAGAGCCGGGGAAGTCGGAGATCCGCGGGGCTCGGGAACCCGCTTCCCGCTCTGGCTGTGTCCTTCTTTGCCCCCCCCCGAGCAGAGGGCACCAGGCTGCCCGCTTTGCTCCTGGCCGCATCTGAGCACGGCGGATTCCCTGCCGACTTAAACACAGGGATTCTGTTTCTCTCGCTTTCCGTTCCTGCTGCCTTGTAAAGAACAGGTGCGCCCCAAAGGATGACGTCGAATAATTCCAAATCAATAAATTAAACAGGGATAATTCCTTCCTTCCTCCCTTCCTTCCTTCCTTCCTTCCTTCCTTCCTTCCTTCCTTCCTCTCTTTCTCCTTTCTCTCCCTCTCTTCACTTCCTTCCTTTTCCCATCTCCTTCCTTCCTCTTTCCTTTCCCTCCCTCCCTCCATTTCCTTTCTTCCTCCCTTCCTCCTTCGCTTCCTTTTTCTTTCTCCTTTCCCTCCCTCTTTCCTTCCTTCCTCTCCTTTTCCTTCCTTCCCCTTTCCTTTTTCCATTTCCCCCTTCTCTCCCTCTCTTCCTTCTTCTCCAGTCCCTTCCTTACGTCTCTGATTTTTTTCTCTTTCTCCTTTCTCTCCCTCTCTCCCTTCCTCTTCCTCCATTCCCTCCCTCCCTCTCTCCACTTCCTCCCTCCCTCCTTCCCTCTCTCCATTTCATTCCCCCTTTCTCTCCCTCTCTTCCTCCTTCTCCATTTCCCCCCTCCTTCCCTCCCTGCCCGGTTGCATCCCTGCAGAGCCAGGCAAGCAGCAGCAGCTCAGGACGGGCCTAGGAAAAGACTCCTCCTGTCAGAATCCATTTATATCACATTCATAAATGTATGTTTAAAACATTATTCCCCCCCCCCTGGATTCTGCCATCTCCCGAGGAAGGAGGAGCGGATGTGGATTCAGCCTGCCTTCGGTTATTTCAAAGACCAAGGGAAACCTTTTGAACTGGGGGGAACAAAGGGGAGGGTTAGGGAAGGAGGCGTCTGGCCTGTGTCTCCATTTGAATCTGTAAAGGAAGAAGGCAATAACCGTAAAGATTCGAAGTTCCCTTTTTCCCAGGAAAGGGATGACATGAAGTAAAATGATGGGGGGCTGACCAAATGGGGTTGAGGGAAGGGGGGTTTAACTGGGAACTCTTTATAAAGTTTCATTCTGTAAAACAATACCAGGTCCTGTCTTTTTATTTCCACAACCAAACATGTCCTAGTAAAAATTAATATGCAAACGAGCCCTTGGTGGGGGGGGGAGGCTCTGATCAGCGACGGCCGTCCTCGTCGTTATGTGGACTATATGTCAGAGAGTGATGTGCCATCTTTTCAGGTTTGCAGGATGCTTTTCAGCTGGTGCTGAAAGTTGTGCATGGGGGAAATCTGCACAAAGAGGTCAAAACAACACGCATGGCTATTTTTTTCACGTGCAATGCATGGTGGGGACCGCCATCTTGACTGTTTTGACCACACCCTGCACCTTAATACAGCTTATGGCCAATTAGAGCAGTGCTTCTCAACCTCGGCCGCTTTAAGACGTCTGGACTTCAACTCCCAGAATTCTCCAGCCAGCAAGACTGGCTGGGGAATTCTGGGAGTTGAAGTTCAAACATTTTTTAAATAGACCAAAGTTCGGAAACTCTGAATTAGAGAATCCACTGGTCAGTTACCCTGGACAGGATCAAAATCAGTTTAGCAGCTGGGGGAGCAGCCCAAAGTCACGACGGGTGTGGCCATGACACAGAATTGGGCGTGGCCATGACATGATGATGTCAGTCACGTATAGGAAAGAGCCGGGACTTTATTTGGGGTGGGGGTGGGGCGGCTTGCTATGTAAAGACGAAATAAATGTGATGCTTCTTTTCTGGGGTGTCTTGCACATGCGGGGGGAATTCAACTCACAAGACTCGTTTTTCTCACCACGTACATGTATACATCCGAACTAGGCTGCGTTGTTTCCCTGTGTCATAGAATATATGTGGGTACGTGGGTATACGCAAAAACATTTTGGTCATATTTATGCGGTGTATACTGGAAGTGGTGACCCTTAATGCATACCGATTAGTGTACATTAGTGTACATTTAAAATGACAATAAAGTTATTCTATTCTACTCTACTCCATTCTGCATTCTGTTCTGTTCTATTCTATTCTATTCTATTCTATTCCATATTTTCTATTCTATTCTATTCTATTCTATTCTATTCTATTCTATTCTATTCTATTCTATTCTATTCTATTCTATTCTATTCTATTCCATTCCATTCCATTCCATTCCATTCCATTCCATTCCATTCCATTCTATTCTATTCCATTCCATCCCATCCCATCCCATCCCATCCCATCCCATCCCATCCCATCCCATCCCATCCCATCCCATATTTTCTATTCCATTCCACTCCACTCCATTCCATTCCTATTCTGCATTCTGTTCTGCATTCTACTCTATTCTTCCAGCCCTTCCTTACCTGCGCAGTTTTTGCCGTCCGGTGTGATTTCAAAACCGGCGTTGCAGATGCACTGGAAGCTGCCATCGGTGTTCACACAGCGCCCGTTCCGACACATCACACCGTTCATGATGCATTCATCGATATCTAGAAGAGGGTCCACAGGGTGAATCCGCTGCCCGGAACAGTGTGTCTCAACCTTGGCTGCTTGAAGTGGTTGTGGATATCCAGACATCTTAAAGTAGCCAAGGTTGCAAAAACATGGCCTAGAACTGCAGGCAACCTCAGGGCGACCCGTGGACAGGAAAGCTTATCCTGCCACTCAGAATCCTCGAATGGGGGTGGGGGGGAGGTGGAGTCCTGCACCGCCCAGCTCAATCCGAGAAACCATCCCTGGAACATTCCCAGCAGCTCCTATCTCTGTTCCAGATGTGGAGGAGAGGGTCCAAACGACGCTAAGAAGATGGTTACCACGATGCAATGAAAGACTCGCCTCAACCGCTATCTTGACTCTGTGTCTGTCACCCCACTGTGACTTACCGATGCAGGCTTGTTTGGTGGGCGTGCTCTGGAAGCCTTCGTGGCACTTGCAGTGATAGGAGCCAGGGGTGTTCACACAATCACCGTGGAGACAGGGGCTGCTCGAACACTCGTCCATGTCTTGAGAGAGAGAGAGAGAGAGAGAGAGAGAGAGAGAGAGAGAGAGAGAGAGAGAGAGAGAGAAGAGGGGGAGTGTTAGAGAGGAGGAGAGAGGAGGGAGGGAGGGAGGGAGAGGGAGAGAGGAGTAGGGAGGAGAAAGAGGGAGGGAGAAAGAGAGAGAGAGAGAAAGAGGGAGAGAATGACCAGCTCTCTGCGAGGAGTATAAATCCTTCCCTTCCCCCACCACCCAGTCAGAGCCGAAGAAGCTTCTTGGATGAGAAGCGAAACGTCTTCAAGGAAAAACAAAAGAAGTCCAGTTGCCTCTTGAAGAAAAGAACCTTTGGGACAAATGGGTGATGGAGGATCTCCATGGACAATCCCTGTTAAAACTGAAGGAAGATGCCATTTTGGGAAGGACCGCAAATCCATTTTCCCCCCAGCATCAGATGTCATAGTCTCCTGGCCTCTCTGATACCACCTTTCCCAGAAAACTGAAATAATTATTGTCCCAAACATTTATCTTCATCCAAATTGGCCACTATTATAATTAATGGCCCAAACCTTATTCCCATGCCTGTCATTGGATAAATAGATTCAGGGAGATTTGGAGAAGCATTAATTGTTGACTGGAGACATCTGGTCCCTAATTTAAAAGCACCATTTTGCCAGACAGGCCCTCCCCAATGTTTTTGAATCAGCAGACCTGAAAGAGTTTATTTTAATTTGGGCTGAGTCATATCCCAGCCAGGAGCCCTACGGTTGCTATGACAGCAACGATCATAAAGACAAATAACAGGACAAATGATATTGCTCCCCCAATTTTCTCGGACCATTTATACATTTGGGGCACAGGAAATTAATTGGGTGGCTAAATCTGCAATTCTCATTTCTTTGCAAATCCCATTGTTTGCCCGCAGAGCGGCAATTTTTCTATTCTCCTACAAGCTTCTTCTCCAGCGTAGAACCTTCATCTTTTAATTATAAGTGTCAAGCTTGAAGCTCGCTTTGCTGGTGCAACAGTTATTGCTTCTCAGCTTGCCAACAAACTTGGGGGGAGGATGGAGAAATGGAATGCAGGCTCAAAGATAAAAGAAAGCAGACCATGAGAATCAAGGACGATTCACCAGGTGTCTGACCAGACTCAGACCTTTTCTCATAACAATATATTTACATCTAATTGGGCAACGTCATCTATACTTTTACTATAGGGGTTTGTCAGAGCTGGTTTTCCTTTCATACGTGCCGAAATGATGCACTCAATAAAGTTTTTACATTAAGATATCGGAATGTCTCAAAAGTGTTTGCTTGGCTGGGTTCATCAGTCAGAACCTTGACAATAATTTTACCTGGATCGGGACTTCTAATTTTATTGTTTTAGATACACAGACAGTCCTCGACTTACAACAGTTCATTCAGTGAGTGTTCGAAGTTACAACAGTCCTGAAAAAAAGTGACTTAAGGCAATTTTTCACACTGACAACCATTGCAGCATCTTTGTGGTCACGTGATCGAAATTCAGACTCTTGGCAACTGACTCATATTTATGACGGCTGCAGTGTCTCCCCAGGGTTCATGTGATCCCCTTTTGCGACCTTCTGACAAGTAAAGTCCAAGGGGGAGCCAGATTCACTTAGCAACCGTGTGACTCACTTAACAACTGCAGGGATTCTCTTCACAGCTGTGGCCAGAAAGGTCGTAAAATGGGACAAAATTCCCTTGGCAAATGCTTTGCTTAGCAACAGAAACAGTCAAGGATTCCCTGTATTTACATGTTACGATTTTAATGTTTTATGCTGTGAAACTACCCAGAGTTGCTTCCTTACGAGATGGGCGGTAAATAAATGTCATCAATAAATCAAGTCTCTTTTTTTTCCTAACGATGCTTTCAGTTTATGAAGGGAAATAAAGCGTTGATCTCTGCTGCAAATGGCCTTTCAATTTACCCCTAGATTTAGGGAAACAACTTAAGGGCTATATCAGAGTTTTTTTCTCCGAGAAATGATGCTCGGGGATGTTTCGAAAAGGGGGAACCCCTGAAACGGTTCGATGGAGGCCTCCAGGTGTGTCTCTTAAATAAAAAATGCTCCCCGCAACCTCCATTTTTACCTTGAGAATTGGTGTTATTTTATTAAATTCTCTCGTACATTTTTGTGACAAGTGACCTCAGGATCATACACTCATGTCCCTTGTTAGGCATATGGTGTTAGCCTACAATGTTGGGTTGAAAATATATTAACCATAATGCTATGTCTTTAAGAAGTTAATTGGTCAATGGGTGTGTAAGTGTTCTCATGGCCATAAGAGGAAGCTAGGAACGTAGCTTCTCTCTCTCTCTGAATTCACTGCTCTCTACTGTTACTGTTTTGCTCTGCTGTTGGTTTACTACTGTTGTAACCTGAACTGTGTATTGACCTCTGGACCGGTAAAAAGACTTTGTAGCTTGGACTGTTGCTATTGTTTATGACCTGGACTGTTTATTTTTTGACTGTGCATTTTTGTTCTTACACCACCTCAAAAGTAAACTACTTTTTGTTTTTATAACTCAGTGTATTCCTGTGTGTGATTTTTACTACTCTCAGTACCCTTCCTTGTCTGTGCAACTCTTTGGTAGCACAAGGAGACCCTGCACAACAAATTCCTTAACACTGGTTATGGGCCCAGGCCTGTACTGAGAGTAAGTACACACAGTATTCCTAGCTGAGTTTGTGTTAGCTATTTTGGTGTAAAATGGCACAAGACCTGTTGTCAGGCATCTCCTGGATAACCCGGTTGGATGGGACAAACTATGTTTCCTGGTCCACGAAATGCTGCTTGCCTTTGCGCAAGGAAGGACTATGGACTGTTGTAAATAACCCACCAGATACTACTGCTTGGGATCCAGATGACGAAGAGGATGCAAAGAAGTTAGACGACTTTAAACGTAGCAATGAGAAAGCTCTTTGCATTATTGGACTAACACTGAATGACCAGCAGCTTGTCCATATTCGTGGTGAGGAGTCTGCTGCTAGGTGTTGGGGCGTTTTGCGAAGGCTTTATGTTCGAGACAGTGTGGGTGCACATATACACCTTACACGTAAGCTGTTTAGGGCTCGTCTGCAGAAGAAAGGAAATATGCTGACGCATTTAAATTACATGAAGGCAACTTTTCAAGAGCTTCATGAAAAGGAGCTGATTTTTTCAGAGTTGCATCAGGTCTACATTATTCTGTCATCTTTGGATGAGAGTTATGATGGGTATGTTTCTTCTTTGGAAGTCCTGACCAGAGAGGAACTGACATTGACTAACATTACTGGGAGACTGCTGGAAGAGTCCAGAAGAAGGCGTGACAGAGACCAGCTGAGAGAGACACAGCCACAAGAGGAGCAGCAATTTACCACTGCTTACAACGTCAAGAAATGTTATTCTTGTGGGGCTAAAGGGCATATAGCCAAATTCTGTAGGAAGGGTAGAAAACAGAATGTAAATAGCAGTGGAAAGGCTAAGAAGGGCATTGGTTTGGCTGTTTCTGGTGAACCAACATCCAGAAATAATGAATTGTGGGTTGTTGATAGTGGGGCTTCACAATGCATTACTAAAGAGAAAAAGAGGTTTATTAATATGAAAAACAGCAACCAATATGTTTCACTGGCAAACGGTTGGAAGATGAAAGCCTCTGGTGAAGGTAATTCCTATTGTCCATGCATTGATGAACAGTTACCTATGTTATATATACCTAAACTAAGATTCAACCTGTTATCTGTAAGGGAATTGGTTAAAGTTGGGTTTGTGGTAACATTCAGAGGGGAGCAATGCACTATTGAGAGGAATGGAACCTGTGTAACTGCTAATTTGAAAAATGGTTTATTCGTTCTCACAAGTAACCAGGTTAGTACAGTTAAAGCTAACTCAATATGTGAGAACAAGAAGCCACATGATGAGTGTATACATTTATTGCATAGGCGGTTAGGGCATGTGAACTTTAACTCACTACGTAAAACAGTTGAGTTAGTAGACGGAATTAAACTGAAACCATGTAGTAAGTATTTGAATTGCAATGCCTGTAATCAGGAAAAGAGTAAGGCAACTCCTGCAAACAGGATAAACAGCTTCAAAACAACTGTTCCTTTGGAAGTTGTGTTTGCTGATTTAATTGGACCCATGAAACCAAGTTTAGGAGGATCTTGTTATATTTTAAGTATCCTTGACCACTACTCTCGTTATGGTTCTTGTTATCTGCTTAAGTCAAAGGCAGACACTTTCCAACAATTTGCAAACTGGCTGAAGTTTGTCAAGAGAAAAACAAAGAGAAAGGTTCAGTGCATAATTACTGATAATGGTACTGAATTTACAAATAAGCGCTTTGTTGATATGCTAGAATCTGCTGGCATTGAGCATAAACGTTCAGCCCCTTATAGGCCTCAACATAATGCATTTGTTGAGAGACGTGGGCAAACGTTACAAGCCATGATTAGAACCATGTTACAAGATTCTGGCTTAACAGATAGACTGTGGGGGGAGGCAGCAAAATGTGCAAACCATGTTCTGAATATAGTTGTTAATACTTCTACTGGTAAAATACCATATACAATATGGCATGGTAGAAGACCAAACCTTGATTACCTGCACACGTTTGGCACCCCAGCTTGGGTCCACATTCCTGCACAACTCAGGAGTAAAGGACAACATAGGGCTAGGCAATTATACTTCGTAGGTTACGAAGCTAACCACAGATCCTATCGTTTCTGGGAACGAGGCACAACTAATGTATATAACAGTGCAAATGCAAAATTCCTTGAGCATGTTGGTTGGGATAGGTTAGAGCAAGAAACTGTTAATACTGATCCTCTAGTGTTTGAGGACTCTTCTGATAACGTAACTAGTAATGATAATACATCTCCTGTAAATATAAAAGATGAAAAGGAGATAGGGGAGATAGAAGAGGAATCAGAGGAAGGAAAGGAGTCAGAAATTCAAAGCCCTGTAATTCCTTGGCGTTCAATGCGCATCAGACGTCCACCTGATCACTATGAAGCTAGTATATGTCAAGTTAGTGTAGAGCCATCTAACTATGATGAGATCAGGATGTATCCTGAAAAGGAACAGGCATCATGGAAAGCTGCAATGAACAGGGAGTTGAAGTCTTTGCAGGATCTTAAGGTCTATGAGAAAGCTAAACTGCCACCTGGTGAGCAAGCTATAGGTTGCAAATGGATATATAAGATAAAGAAAGGAGTAGACGGGACTATAACCCATAAGGCACATTTGGTTGCACAAGGTTTTGCCCAAACTACTGAGGATTATGACGAGGTGTTTGCACCCAGTCTGAGGGCAACTACTTTAAGAGCAGCTTTAGTATGGGCAGCTAAAAACCAATATATGGTTAACCATGTAGATGTTGAAACTGCATATTTACATGCTCCATTGCAACATACTATTTATTTAAGAATACCACCAGGATTGACCAGTGATAGAGACCATGATTGTTGGGAATTAAAGAAAAGCCTCTATGGATTGAAACAATCAGGCTATGAGTGGAACAAATGTATAGTTAATGAGTTAAGTGCATTAGGTTTTGTAGCTAGTAATGCTGATCCTTGTTTGTTTAGAAGAGATCACAACGGAGCATTATCTTTTCTCTTATTATTCACAGATGATATTGCAATAATAAGAAAAACTGAGTTAGAAGCACAAACTATCATTTCAAGATTGCAAAATAAATTCACAATTAGAAATCTTGGGGAAATAAGCCACTATTTGGGATTAGATATTGTGAAAACAAATAGGGGTTTTAAGGTGTCGCAAGCCAGTAAAATATCTCAATTATTAAAGAGATACAATATGGAAATGTGTAAACCAGCAAAAACTCCGATGGCTATGGATTTTAAGGATACTAATGTTGAGAGTCCTGTATTTGATAAGACTATGTACCAATCTTTGATAGGAAGTCTTATGTATCTGAGTAATTGGACTAGACCTGATATTTCTTACTGTGTAAACCAATTGGCTAGGTACAACAATGAACCAACTGTTAGACACTGGCAATCAGCTAAACGAGTATTAAGGTATTTGAAGCAAACTATCCACTACTCGTTATATCTAGAGCCAAATCATGAGTTAATCCTCACAGCATATGCAGATGCGAGTTTTGCCTCTGATACAAACACTCGTAAATCTACCTCAGGGTTGGCTATAATGTTGGGTGATTCTTTAATTGGATGGAAGTCTATTAGACAAAAACACATAAGCCTATCTACAATGGAGGCTGAATTTTCATGTCTATCAGTGTTATGTACAGAACTGCTAGTGTACAAACAATTATTGTTAGATATGGGTTTAAATGTAAATGATCCATTCATTGTGTATGAGGACAATCAAGCTGCGATAAAGATGGCTAATAATGCTGCAGTAAGAACAAGATCTAAATATACTGATCTTCGTTATTTAAATGTCAGACAATGTATCAAAGATAAATTAATACAGCTAGAGTATTGTTCATCTGATGTAAATATTGCAGACCATTTTACGAAGGTACAAAGTGCTGTGAAACACAATGCTAATTGTGAAAGAATGTGCATAAGATTGTAAGAGTTATATATTATTCTACCCAAAGGGGAGAATGTTAGGCATATGGTGTTAGCCTACAATGTTGGGTTGAAAATATATTAACCATAATGCTATGTCTTTAAGAAGTTAATTGGCCAATGGGTGTGTAAGTGTTCTCATGGCCATAAGAGGAAGCTAGGAACGTAGCTTCTCTCTCTCTCTGAATTCACTGCTCTCTACTGTTACTGTTTTGCTCTGCTGTTGGTTTACTACTGTTGTAACCTGAACTGTGTATTGACCTCTGGACCGGTAAAAAGACTTTGTAGCTTGGACTGTTGCTATTGTTTATGACCTGGACGGTTTATTTTTTGACTGTGCATTTTTGTTCTTACACCACCTCAAAAGTAAACTACTTTTTTGTTTTTATAACTCAGTGTATTCCTGTGTGTGATTTTTACTACTCTCAGTACCCTTCCTTGTCTGTGCAACTCTTTGGTAGCACAAGGAGACCCTGCACAACAAATTCCTTAACACTGACTTTGCACAGGCTAACCGTAAATCAAAGAGAAGAGCAGGCAACAGTTGGGTTCATCTAACCCAGGGGTGGGAAACTATGGCCCTTTTATGGCTGGTGGACTTCAACTCCCAGAATTCCTCAGCCAGCATAGGGGAGCTATGGCAGTTCTATGACCTGTGGACTTCAACTCCCAGAATTCCTCAGCCAGCATGGGGGAACTATAGTCCTTTTATGACTTGTGGACTTCAACTCCCAGAATTCCTTACCTAGCATGGCTGGCTCAGGAATTCTGGGAGTTGAAGTCCACAAGTCATAAAGGGGCTGTAATTCCCCACCTCTGATCTAACCCAAGGTTTCCCAACCTTGACAACTTTAAGTTGCGTGGACTTCCATCTCCCAGAATTCCCTAGCCAACTGCACTGGCTGGGGAATTCTGGGAGTTGAAGTCCACACATCAGCAACGGCTTCAATCTTCTCAACAGATAATTTTTTCTGAGCAAATCCCGTCCCTGACTTAGTTTCTGCATGCATGTCTGAATGGCAGGCAGCAGGAAAGACTGTCCAGAAAAGTCAAAATGGTGGCCTTGTCCGCAACAAGGAAGCTCTGCTGCTTTTTTTGCACATCACAGGGCGGGAGTTTGATATGGCGGTCAAAGCCACCGTCTTCACTTTTTTTGGATCTGCAGCACCCACCTTGGCTGTGAACCAAACCTCAACCCGAGGAACCAGCATCGGCCTGGCTTGGCACAGACTGTGGTTTGCTCACCGATACACTCGCCCCGCACGTCTTGCTTGTAGCCCATGTTGCACTCGCAGCGGTAGCTGGACGGGGTTGGGATGCAGCGCCCGTTCAAGCACAGGTTGGTGAAATGCTTGCAAATGTCGATCGTCTGGTTCAGTGTCGCGGTGCCTAGAAGAGACATGGCAGCGGGGGGGGGGGGGTCACGTGGAGGGGAAGCCCCGCCCAGCTCTTGGCGGGGGGGGGGGTCTTGGCAGGGCCAGAAATGCCCTTGTTGGCACACTGAGCCCACTGACCAAAATTTGAGATCTTCTTGGGTACAATGCAGCCACTTCTGTGGTGGCTAAACTATGAGGACTAGAACCCTAGTTTTACAGAAAGGACTTCTAGAGCAAGATCCAGCTTCCTCTGGGAAATGCCCCTGCCCCAAATTCTCCTGATGGGCCTCAGATGCTTTGTGGATTTGCTTCCAAGATGCTTTTTCACATGGCAACTGGACTTTGTTTTTCTTTGAAGACATTTCGCTTCTCATCCAAGAAGTCTCTTCAGCTCTGACTGCATGGTGGGGAAAAGGAGGATTTATACTCCTTGCAGACAGCTGGTTGTTTGCATCCTTTTAGAGGATCATTGAGACCACTTGGAGGCTTATCTGTGTCCTCAGGGTCGCCTGAGGGGTGCAAATGGGGATGGAGCCTCCTTGGAACTGCTGAAAGGACTGTGTTGTTCCAAGGAGGCTCCACCCTCATTTGCACCCCTCAGGTGACCCTGAGGACACAGACAAACCTCCAAGTGGCCTCAATGACTCTCTAAAAGAAGGCAAATGACCAGCAGTCTGCAAGGAGTATAAATCCTTCCCTTGCCCACCATCCAGTCAGAGCAGAAGAAGCTGCTGGGATGAGAAGCAAAATGTTTTCAAAGAAAAACAAGGAACTCCTGTTGCCTCCTGGAAAAAAAGCACATTTGGGACAACCGTGACCTGGAGGACGGAGTATCTCCATAGACATTTTGCTTCCAAAACTACTTATTTACTTAACTTTAGTACAGCCCCACCCCACCTCATTCCAACTGACTCAGGAGATGTCCTTTCTCTGTCCTTTCAGAGAAATGCCTCTCCAATCTCTTTTTAAAAACTTCCACCACTTCTACAGGCTCTGTCGGACACGGAAACTCTGATTTTAACCAAGGTCTTGGCAAGGCGCCCTCTCTCACCAATGCTGGAACTCCCGGGGCCCGTCCCTGGCAATCCAGGGATGCCCCCTTGTCCGTTGGCTCCGTTGGGCCCAAAACCTCCGGGACCACTTATCCCCGGCCCAACCCCATTGGGACCGAAGCTGGGAAGGCCGGGAAAATTGCCTGGGAAACTCGGAATGACAGGAAGACCTTCGATGCACAGCCAGCGGTATTCATCTGCGAGAAATAGAAGCAGACAATATTCCTGATTACAGACTGGGCTTAAGGTAAGGGTGGCTATAAAACTCACTCACCAATTAGGCCGTGTCTTTTGCAGCTCCTGTTTAGCTATTCTCATCAATGTTGCCGTGTCTTTTGCAGTTCTCCTTTAATTCTTCTCATTAATGTTGTTGTGTCTTTTGCAGCTCCTCTTTAGTGATCCTCATCAATGTTGCTGTGTCTTTTGCAGTTCTCCTTTAATTATTTTCATTAATGTTGCTGTGTCTTTTGCAGCTCCTCTTTAGTTATCCTCATCAATGTTGTTGTGTCTTTTGCAGTTCTCCTTTAATTATTCTCATCAATGTTGCTGTGTCTTTTGCAGTTCTCCTTTAATTATTCTCATCAATGTTGCTGTGTCTTTTGCAGCTTCTCTTTAATTATTCTCATCAATGTTGCCATGTCTTTTGCAGTTCTCCTTTAATTATTCTCATTAATGTTGCTGTGTCTTTTGCAGCTCCTCTTTAGTTATCCTCATCAATGATGCCGTGTCTTTTGCAGTTCTCCTTTAACTATTCTCATCAATGTTGCTGTGTCTTTTGCAGCTTCTCTTTAATTATTCTAATCAATGTTGCCGTGTCTTTTGCAGTTCTCCTTTAATTATTTCTCATCAATGTTGCCGTGTCTTTTGCAGCTTCTCTTTAATTTAATGTTATTTAATGTTTTGCAATTTATTTAATGTTTCCACCGTGTGATCCTTGTAAATTTATGTTTCAATTCAGCTTCTCCCTCCAAAGCTTTCATGTGGCTGGGTCTTCGCTTTCTTTGTGTGTGTGTGTGTGTACGTTGGTCCTGACCCGCCTTTGCCACTTTGCTGGGACGTTGTGTCTCTTTTTGGAAGTGAGGATTGCAGGCCTGGGAGACACGAGGTCTCTCATTGCGGAGGACGAGGAGGAGGAGGAAAGGAAAAGAAAGGAGGAGAAGGAGAAGGAGAAAAGGAAAGAGGGAGGAGGGGAGGAGGAGGAAGAAAGGAAAAGGGGGAGGAGTAGGAGAGAGAGTAGAAGAAGGAGAGAAGGAAAGGGGAAGGAGGTGGTGAAGGAGAAGGAGAGGGACAGAGGGAGGAGGAGGAAGAAAGGAAAGGAAGGAGAAGGAGAAGGAGAAGAAAAGAAGGGAGAGGAGGAGAGGGAGAGAAGGAAAGGGGAAGGAGCAGGAAGACAGGAAAAGGAGGAGAAGAAAAGGCGGGAGGAGAAGGAGAGCAGGAATGGTATAGGGTTTCCTGCCTGAGCAGGGGGTTGGACTAGGTGACCTCCAAGGTCCCTTCCAACTTTATTATTATTATTATTATTATTATTATTATTATTATTATTATTATTATTATTATTATTATTATTATTATTATTATTGAAAGGGGAGGAGGAGGAGAGGGAGAAGGAGAAGGAGGAGAAGAGAAGGAAAGGGGGAGGAGAAGAAGGAGGAGAAGAGAAGGAAAGGGGGAGGAGAAGAAGCACTTTCTGAAAAACTACAAGGAGTCCTCAATCTACGACTGCAGTGGGAACCAGAATGTCTGTCACTAAGTAAACACAGTTGTTAAGTCAGCTGTGTCCCACTTTATATCCTTTTTTCTAAATACCTTTATACGTTAAGTGAATCACATGGTTGTTAAGCAAGTCTGGCTCCCCCTCCCCTCCCCCGGGGCTTTGGTTGTTGGAAGGGAGTTAGGAAGGCTGCAAATGGCAATTAATGTGTCTCTAGCAAGCTGCAACTGTTGTAAATACATGCTGGTTGCCAAGCGTGATTGTGTGAGTGTGGGTCGCTGCAGTGTTGTAAGTGCAAGGACCAATCGAAAGTCACTTTTTCTAGTACTGTTTTAACTTTGAACGTTCCCTAAACGAACGGTTGTAAGTCAACCATATAACAGGTTTGTGTAAAGCTCTTGAAAGAATCTGCAAAGCCATTAATGTGAATTAAGTACCGTATCTTGGAAACCCTGCAGCTGTATTAATGAGAATAATTAAAGAGAAGCTCCAAGACACGAAAACATTAATGAGAATAACTATAGAGAAGCTCCAAAAGACACAGCAACAATAATGAGAATAATTAAAGAGAAGTTCCAAAAGACACAACAACATTGATGAGAATAACTAAAGAAGAGCTGCAAAACACATGACAACATTGATGAGAATAACTAAAGAAGAGCTGCAAAAGACATGGCAACATTGATGAGAATAACTAAAGAAGAGCTGCAAAATACATGGCAACATTGATGAGAATAACTAAAGAAGAGCTGCAAAAGACACGGCAACATTGATGAGAATAACTAAAGAGCTGCAAAACACATGACAACATTGATGAGAATAACTAAAGAAGAGCTGCAAAAGACATGGCAACATTGATGAGAATAACTAAAGAAGAGCTGCAAAATACATGGCAACATTGATGAGAATAACTAAAGAAGAGCTGCAAAAGACACGGCAACATTGATGAGAATAACTAAAGAAGAGCTGCAAAACACATGACAACATTGATGAGAATAACTAAAGAAGAGCTGCAAAAGACACGGCAACATTGATGAGAATAACTAAAGAAGAGCTGCAAAATACATGGCAACATTGATGAGAATAACTAAAGAAGAGCTGCAAAAGACACGGCAACATTGATGAGAATAACTAAAGAAGAGCTGCAAAACACATGACAACATTGATGAGAATAACTAAAGAAGAGCTGCAAAAGACATGGCAACATTGATGAGAATAACTAAAGAAGAGCTGCAAAAGACATGGCAACATTGATGAGAATAACTAAAGAAGAGCTGCAAAACACATGACAACATTGATGAGAATAACTAAAGAAGAGCTGCAAAAGACACGGCAATATTGATGAGAATAACTAAAGAGCTGCAAAAGACACGGCAACATTGATGAGAACAATTAAAGAGAAGCTCTAAGCACCTAATCCCAGTGAAGTGCAACAGATTTGCAGCCGTACTGCTGTGCCACTCATCCATTGTCCTTCTTTGGGTCTCCTCTGGAGCTTGATGTTGTCCTGAGTCCCTCCAGGGGAGCTGTAGGGTCTTAGGCAAATCACTCACCTGATCCCCGTACAGGGCACATCTCTGGAGTTTGTCCAATGGCCCAGCAGCGCCCAGAGTCGCAACAGCATTGCATTTTGGTATACTGGCCAGGAAGCTCCCCTGCGCACCGCCCACCAATCAGCGCGGAGAAGCAGGTGCCAATCCGTTGGTCTGCGGGCGGAAGAAAGACAGAGGTAAGCCAGGAAATGGCCGGGCGGGGTACAGGTAGTCCTCGACTTATGACCACAATGGAGCCCAAGATTTACGTCACTAAGTGAGACATTTGTTAAGTGAGACATTTTACAACTTTTCCTGCCACAGTTAAGTGGATCGCTGGAGTTGTTAACGCTAGCAACATGGTTGTTAAGTGGCTTTTCCCATTGACTTTGCTTGTCTGAAGGTGGCAAAAGGGGTTCACGTGATCCCGGGACACTGCAACCGTCGTAAATGTGAGTCGGTTGCCAAGGATCTGAATTTCGATCATGATCAGTTGACCACAGGGATGCTGCAATGGCCGTAAGTAGGAAACAACGGTCCCAAGTCACTTTTTCCAGTGTCATTGTGAATGCTCACTTATCAATCAATCAATCATTCAATCAAATAAACCCCTTGCATTCACCGTGCTGGCTGGGGAAGATGGGAAATGGAGTCCAACCTAAACCCAGACAGCCTGCAGTTAGGGGATTTGCTCAAGCAGTCTGAAGGCGAAATCGCATGCAGAGGATCGCAGGGTCCCCCTCCTGCTACGATGGGGGGGGAGCCTCGTGGGGAGGGGGGCTTTGGGCTTTGTCAGCAGACTATGACAGAGGGATCTTGGATGGGCCGAATTTTCCACCTGTTTTTTTCCTTTGCATTGAATGAGGTAGTCCTTGACTTACGACCAAAACTGAGTGTCAAATTTCCAGTGCTAAGCCAGACAGTTGTTTGTGAGTTTTGTCCCGTTTTGTGACCTTTCTGGCCACAGTCGTTAAGTGAATCTGGCTTCCCCCATTGACGCGGCTCGTGAGAAGGCCGCCAAAGGGGATCACGCGAGCCCCCCCCCCGGGATGATGCAACCGTCGCGAGTACAGGCCCGTTGCCAAGCCTCCAAAATTTGGACCACGTGACGGTCGTAAGTGTGAAAAACAGTCATACGTCGCTTTTTTTTTTTTTAGTGCCGTTGTAACTTCGGCCACTAAATGAATGGCTGTTAAGGGGAGGCCCCTTGTAATGCGGAGACATCAAGACTTTATTTCCCATTAAGCACTGAGGGGGAAAAAGCATCCGGTTGGGAACAGAGCGGACTCTTTCAATAAAATAAAATAAAATTTAGGCTGGCTTTTGTTTTCCAAGCGTATCCATGGGGAAGATCCCCCAAGCATCAGCGGGTCTAAAGGAGCAGGCGGAGGTGGGGATAATCGCCCAGCCGCTGCTTCTCCACCGCTAAATAGTTCCTTTATGTGATTCCCTGCATGCAACGGGCGAAAAAAGTCACACGGGGGTCTATCAGGAAAGGCTCCACTCCTGCTGGAAAAACTGAGTATTTCGAACTATTCCTAGGAGGGCTCCGGCTCCTAATCAGGACCACAAAGATATCTTTAATCCGGCAAAGTTAAAGGATGCTCAGAAGTCCGTCCCCCCCCCCCGCCCCCCCCCCCAGGTGCTTGGGAACAAAAGACCCTTTCAGTTCAGGGAACGTCAGCTCCAAGAGAAAGTTCTTCAAGCTTGGCCAGAAAAAATATTGTCCATCGCAGCGAGCGACAGCACACATTTACGACACATGTTCGCTCCAGGGAAACGGCGGGCCGGCCGGTGGCATGACGTGGTCCAGCTGGCCACGCCAAGGCCTCCTTGGGGAGGATTCGGTTATTTTAAAAACCTGGCTGGCCTAATTGAATCTGCCCGGCATTTGCTCAACGTTTTGGCAGCCGGGAAAAAGGCTGCAGGGTCCAGATGCTTATACGATTTGCCCCCACCCCATCCTTGCTCCCAGACCGTGATTCTTCCTCCCCTGCTCCTTTGCTCAGAGAGAGAGAGAGAGAGAGACAGACAGACAGACAGACAGACAGACAGACAGAGAAAGAGAGAGAGAGAAAAAAAGGAGAGAGAATGAGAAAGTGAGAAAGAGAAAAAAGGGAGAGAGAATGAGAAAAAGAAAGAGAGAAAGAGAGAGGGATAGAGAGAAAGGAGAGAGAGAGAGAAGAGGAAAGCGATGAATTAATTCTTATTTTAACTGAATTTTAAATTCATGATCCTTGTTTGTCGTTTCAGTGCTTCACTGCACATTTCATTCCACGTCTGTAGCCCGTCTAGTGTCGCCTTTGGGGCAGCATGCAAGTTTGAGAAAGAAATATTTTCCCCATTAATCCACCAACCACCATCGATTTCACTTCTCGATCAACTCTGCAACCTTCTTGGTGGTCTCCTTTCCCTGCTTCGGGTTCTCCTCAACATCTCCTCTCTTCAGTTCCCCAGGTGAACAGTCGGTCTGAGTAGGGATTCCCCCCACCTCTGGTTTGCCCTTTTCTTGGGGTGTGTGTGTGTGTGTGTGTCTTTCTGCAGCTTTGGGGATTTCCTAGTGGTCTCCTATCCGAGCACGACCACCCCAGCCAGCTTCTAAGACCCAGAGGAGGGGCTGCCTTTGCGGAGAAAACCAAGGGAAGTGGACTGACTGCTGGCCGTAACTCCTGCTGGCCGCCCTCTTTCCCCAGTCTTGACCTTTGACCCTTCCCAGCCTCCCCACCGAGATTGGAACCCGGACCGCTTCTCTTTGCAAAGAAGACTGGCAAATGTTTGCTCCCAACAGGGCTGAACATCAACGGGGTTCTTCTATTAGTTGTGCCAATTCTTCCATTCAAAGTAGGAATCTATCTCTCTTTCTCTTCCCCCCTCCCTCTCTCTCTTTTTCTATTTCTCTCTCTCTTTCTGCCTCTTTCTCTCTCTCTTTTTCTCTTTCTCCTTTTCTTTTTCTCTTTCTCTTTTTCTCTCTTTTTCTTTCTCCCTCTTTCTTTTTTTATTTCTCTCTCTCTTTCTTTCTCTCTCTTTCTCTTCCTCTCTTACTGCCCCCTCCCTGTCTGTCTTTCTCTGTCTTTCTTTCTCTCTCTCTTCCTATCTCTCCCTCCCTCTTTCTTTTTCTATTTCTTTTTGTCTCTCTCTATCCCTTTCTCTCTCTCTCTCTCTCTGTCTTTCTGCTTCTCTCTCTCTCCTTCTGTCTCTGTGACTCTCTCTCTCTCTCTTTCTCTCTAAAGCAGCGTTTCCCAACCTTAGGAACTTGAAGATGCGTGGACTTCAACTCCCAGAATTCCCCAGCCAGTTGAAGTCCACGCATCTTCAAGTTCCTAAGGTTGGGAAACGCTGCTCTAAAGAGTTATCAGAGCTTCATATGAAAACGTGTCCTGGCTTAATCAGGATCAAACCAACCGACTTTATCTTCCTTCCTTTCACTTCTGACAAGGTTCTTTCATTGCCACCCTGCATGGCATCTGCTGGAATTCATTGTATAAATGGGGTACAGCCCCCTGCACCCCTCAGTGTGACTGCAGAGTCTCACATCAAATGGTAGATCACATCGCGGCCTTCAAACTTGGCCCTTTTATGACTTGTGGACTTCAACTCCCAGAATTCCTCAGCCAGGCAAGCTGGCTGAGGAATTCTGGGAGTTGAAGTCCACAAGTCATAAAAGGGCCCTGGTTCCCCATTCTGGCTGAGGAATTCTGGGAGTTGAAGTCCTCAAGTCATAAAAGGGCCCTGGTTCCCCATTCTGGCTGAGGAATTCTGGGAGTTGAAGTCCACAGGTTGCAAAAGAGCCATGGTTCCCGCATGCTGGATGAGGAATTCTGGGAGTTGAAGTCCAGAAGTCATAAAAGGGCCAGGTTTAAAGACCCCTGCCCTATACATTGGTATCTGAATGCAGACCCTTTCAACATTCATATTTTACTGTGCTTTAAATCTAGGTGACGTCTTAACACAGATAGTCCTCGGTTCAGGGCGACAACTAGTCCAAAATTTCTGTTGCTAAGCCAGGCAGTTGTTAAGTGAGTTTTGCCCCATTTTACGACCTTTCTTGCCACGGTGGTTAAGTGAATCAACTGCAGTGGTTAAGTTAGTGACGTGGTTGTTAGGTGAATCCGGCTTTTCCCATTGACTCTGCATGTCAGAAAGTTGCAAAAGGGGATCACGTGACCCCGGAGGGACGCTACGACCGTCCGTAAATATGAGACAGTTGCCAAGCGTCCGAATTTTGCTCACCTGACCGCGGGGATGCTGCGACGGTCATAAGACCCTTTTTTTCCGTGCTGTTGTAACTTTGAACGGTTAGTAAATGAATGTTTATAAGTCAAGGACTGTATGTATCGTATTCCAATATCTCAGGGGCTGCCCCAAAGAAGAGGCAGTCAAGCTATTCTCCAAAGTGCCCAAAGGCAGGAAAAAGAAGCAACGGATGGAAACTCGTCAAGGAGAGAAGCAACCTAGAACTAAGGAGAAACTTCCTGACAGTGAGAACAATTAACCAGTGGAACAACCTGCCTCCAGAAGTGGTGAATGCTCCAACACTGGAAGTTTTTAAGAAGAGACTGGACAGCCATTTGTCTGAAATGGTATAGGGTTTCCTGCCTGAGCAGGGGGTTGGACTAGATGACCTCCAAGGTCCCATTCCATTCCATTCCATTCTATTCTATTCTTCTATTCTATTCTATTTATTCCATATTCTATTCTATTCTATTCTATTCTATTCTATTCTATTCTATTCTATTCTATTCTATTCTATTCTATTCTATTCTATTCTATTCTATTCTATTCTATTCTATTCTATTCTATTCTATATTCTATTCTATTCCATTCCACTCCACTCCACTCCACTCCACTCCACTCCACTCCACTCCACTCCATTCCATTCCATTCCATTCCATTCCATTCCATTCCATTCTATTCTATTCTATTCTATTCTACTCTACTCCATTCTTAATTCTATTCCATTCCATTTTTTTCCAGATAACCAATGCCGCATGTTAATGATTGGATGGCCTAGAGTAGACACTGGTATTTGAACATAGCTCTTTTTTAAACATTCATATTTTGCTGTGTTTTTAATCTAGGCGGAATGTTAACGCATGTTGTAAGTCCATGTATGTTACGCCATACGCTAAATAAATAAATTTATTGTTTTAAGCAGCTTGCAAGGACTTGAACTTTGGCAGATGTTTGCTTTTGTCCAACCTCTCAAAAAAAAAAAAGAAAGATCTTTGTCCCATCTCAGCCAGGGTGCCTTGTTCACCTCTGGCTGATGGGGAGGAGGTGGGGGTGGGGGTCGCGGTTTTCCAGTTTGGGATCCAGACAGGGAAGGGAAAGCTTTAGGGTGGCTTATATTCCTCGGGAGCAAAATGGGGTGGCGGTGGGGGAGAGGCCATTCCTGGCAGCCCAGCCAATAAAATTACAAAGCAAGCGAGGAAGTCATTAGAAAAGGAATTTTCTGGTTAGGACAAGAGGGTGGGAATGAGAGAAGGCATTCAGCCAGACCCGCATTCCAGATTTTTGCCCCCCACCCCCACCCCATCAACAAAGAGGAGAACAGAAGCTTTATTTGCAAAGGATTAATTGAGACACACACACACACAAAAAAAAAAACCTGGCTCCTTCTGCATTGTTAGAACGGAATAATAGGAGCTGGAAGGGACCTTGGAGGTCATCTAGTCCAACCCCCTGCTCAGGCAAGAAACTCTAGGCATAGGATTTCAGGCAAATGGCTGTCCATTCTCTTCTTGAAAACCTCCAGTGTTGGAGCATCCACAACTTCTGGAGGCAGGTGGTTCCACTGGTTAATTTTTTTCTCACTGTCGGGAAGTTTCTCCTTAGTTCTAGGTTGATGAGTTTCCATCCGTTGCTTCTTTTTCCTGCCTTCTGGTGCTTTGGAGAAGAGGTTGATTCTCCCTCTTCTTTCTGGAAGCCCCTGAGATATTGGAAGGCTGCTATCATATCCCCCTTGGTCCTTCTTTGGCTTGCAAAAATGTGATAATTCAACAAAGGAAACAGGCTAATTGTGAAATCCGGAAACAGTGAACCCCAAGCGATTCACTTGAGCGGCCAGGCAGCTCCCCACACGAGGGACAGCTGGTTCTCCAAGCTCAGGGCTTCTTTTTGGAAGTAGAACAGAGAACCCTAGGGCTGGAAGGGACCTCAGAGGTCTTCTAGACCTACCCCCTGCACAAGGCATGAGATCTGATACCATCCCAATCCAATGACTGCCTGGTCTATTTTTGTAAATGTCCAGGGAAGGAAGGAAGGAAGGAAGGAAGGAAGGAAGGAAGGAAGGAAGGAAGGAAGGAAGGAAGGAAGGGAGGGAGGGAAAGAACGAAAAGGAAAAATAAAAAGGAGGGAATAAGGAAGGAAAGAAGAGGGAGAGAAAAAGAGAAGGGAAATAGGAGATGGAGGGAGCAGGGGAGAAGGGAAAATGGAGGAAAAGAAGGGAAGGAAGGAGAGAGTAGAGGGAAGGAAAGAAAAGAAAGGTAGAAAGAAAAGGGCCTGAAGGAAGGAGAGGGAATCAGAATCAGAATAGAGCTGGAAGGGACCTTGGAGGTCTTCTAGTCCAGCCCCCTGCTCAAACAGGAGAAGATGGAGGGAAGGAGGGAGAGAATAGCAACAGCGCTTAGACTTATATACCCCTTCACAGGGCTTCCACAGCCCTCTCTAAGCAGTTTACAATGTCAGCCTATTTGCCCCCACCAATCTGGGTCCTCCTTTTACTGACCTCAGAAGGACGGAAGGTCGAGTCGACCTCAAGCCGGTGAGAGGATCAAACCGCCAAACTGCTGGCAGCCGGCAGTCAGCAGAAGTAGCCTGCAGTACCGCACTCTCGCCACTGCGCCATCACACCTCTTACCCTTGGGACTCCTGGCCACTTAGAACAGTGAGGCCCACCTGGGCCGTATTAGCGTCTTGCTTACCCACACAACGGGACCCATCCGGGCTGGTCATGAAGCCTCGTGGGCAGGCGCAGACATAGCTGCCCACCGTGTTCGTACACTCCCCGCCGTTGCAAACGCCGGGCGTGTTGCTGCACTCGTCCGTGTCTGGGGAGGAGGAGATGGTAGTTAATCGGCTGCTCCTGGCCAAGCCATCCCTCCCCAGGACAGACCCGGCCCCGGGCGGACAGACCCCCTTGAGACGCCGAGTCTAAGAAGCGGCAGTGAGGAAAGAGGGTGCGCCGTTCCTTCAGTGTAGTAGAGCATCTACAGAGGTCAGGCAATCACTGATACACAAATGTAGCTTAAAGCATCAGCAGATCTATCTATCTACCTGCTTCTACTTCTATATATCTATGTATCTATATCTATATCTCTACATTTATATCTATATACCTTTATCTATATATCTATATGTTTATACATCTATAGGTTATATTTCTATATCTGTATTTCTATATCTGTTTAGATAGCTATCTATCTATATTTATATCTATATTTCTATATCTCTACATTTATATCTATATTTTTAATCTATATATTTATATCTATACATCTATATCTGTATCTATATATCTATCTATATCTATATATTCATATATATCTATATATATCTAAATCTCTACATTTATATCTATGCCTATCTAATCTATATATTTATTTTTATATCTATACATCTATATATTATATCTATATCTCTATATCTATATTTATATCTGTATATTCATATTTATATCTATATATTATATCTATATATCTCTGTCAATATTGATATTATATCTATATATTTGTATCTCTATATCTGTTTTCTGAGGTTTTCGCGGGTGTTCGTATGTGGATCTTTGGTTATTCGGGTTTTTCCCCGCGTAGAACTAAAGGTGTAGGAGCAACGTTTCGATGGAATCTCTATATCTATATCTACATTTATCTCTATTTCTGTATCTAATATATATTTATATTTATATCTGTATATCTATATCTATCTCTATAGCTCTATCTCTATAACTATATATAATCTATTTATACATATATATTTATACGTATACATCTATATCTCTACATTTATCTCTATCTCTAATCTATATATTTATATTTATCTCTACATCTATTTATACACACACACACACACACACACACACACACACACACACACACTTATCTCTATAACTATATATATAATCAATTTATTTGGCTGCCACTGCTGTGGCTACTGCCTGTAGATGGCCTTGGGTTAGGCTGAAACAGGAAATAAGATTTGTCCCGTGTTTGGGACTTAAGCAAGTGCATTCTAAATACTTAACAAACATTTAACACATAATCAATTTATCTATTTATATGTATACATCTATGTATCTGTAACTCTATATTTATCTCTGTATCTAATCTATTGATGCTCAGCTGCCCCGAGCATGTGCAGAGTTTCTCACCCTCTCCAATCATCTTCGGAGCGATGGCCTCTTTGCAACCACGGGGCACCTCACTGTCCCTCTGGACAGCCTGGACAAGAGGCCCCCTTGCACCCTCCACACCCCTTTCCGCTTCCCCTCCCCCTGAACACCCTCCCCCCCCCCCGAGTCTCCTCACCTTCGCACTTGTGGCTGGTCTCGCTCTGCTTGTGGCCAGCCGGGCACTTGCACTCGTAGGAGCCCACGGTGTTGAGGCAGTTGCCCCCTTGGCACAGCCCGGGGATGGCTTGGCACTCGTCCACATCTGCCGGGAAAGAACAGGGCCCCCAGATCTGAGTGAGCCCACCTGCCCGGGGGAAGAGGGGAAAGGGCCTTGGAGGGCAGGAATGCCGTCCAGAAACTCTTCCACCCTTCCACCTGTCTATGGAGCTTCTCCGTCCTATGGGTCACGGTTGTCCCAACGGTCCTTTTTTTTTTTTTCAGGAGGCAACTGGACTTTCTCGCTTTCCTTTGAAGACATTTTGCTTCTCCACCATCAGCTCTGACTGGATGGTGGGGAATGGAAGGATATATACTCCTTGCAGACAGCTGGTCATTTGCATCCTTTTGGAGGGTCGTTGAGGCTGCTTGGAAGTGTATCTGTGTCCTCAGGGTCACCTGAGCAGTGCAAATGGGTGTGGAGCCTTTTCTTTGAAGACGTTTCACTTCTCACCCAAGAAGCTTCTTCGGCTCTGACCGAAGAATGGAAGGATTTATACTCCTTGCAGATAGCTAGTCATTTGCATCCTTTTAGAGGGTCGTTGAGGCCACAAGGAGGTTTGTCTGTGTCCTCGGGGTCACCTCAGGGGTGCAAAGGGGTGTGGAGCCTCCTTGGAACAACACAGTCCTTTCGGCAGTTCCAAGGAGGCTCCACACCTCTTTGCACCACTCAGGTGAGCCTGAGGACACAAAGATAAACCTCCAAGTGGCCTCAACGGCTCTCTCAAAGGAGGCAAATGACCAGCCGTCTGCAAGGAACATAAAATCCTTCCATTTTCCCCCCTCCCCCCATCCAGCCAGAGCTGAAGAAGCTTCTTGGATGAGAGGTGAAACATCTTCCTCAAGGAAAAAAACAAAGTCCAGTTTGAAAAAAAGCCACCGTGAGAGAGAGACCTCAGAGTCCTTAGTGAACGATCCCTTAAACGGGAGCCAGCCGTGTGCGGCAGCAGCCAAAAAAGCTAACACAATCCTGGGTTGTATAAACACAGACACAGAATCAAAATCACGCGAGGTCTTAGGACCGCTTTGTAAAGCCCTAGTAAGACCACCCCTGGAATACCTGCATCCAGTTTGGGTCACCACATTACAAAAAAGATGTTGAGAGTTTGGGAAAAGGACAAAGAAGAGCAACTGAGAGGATTCAAAGGCCCGGAGACTAAAACATACGAAGAAAAACGGTTGCAGGATTTGGGAATGACCAGTCTAGAGAAAAGAAAACCTAAGGGTGGCATGATAGCAGCATTCCAGTATTTGAGGGGCTGCCCCAAAGAAGAGGGGGGGTCAAGCTCTTCTCCAAAGTGCCCGAAAGCAGGAGAAGAAGCATCGGATGGAAACCAATCAAGGAGAGAAGCAACCTGGAACTAAGGAGAAACTTCCTAAAAATGAGGACAATTAAGCAGTGGAACTACTTGCCCCCAGAAATCGTGGACGCTCCAGTATTGGAGATTTTTAAGAACAGATGTTGGACAGTCACTTGTCCAATATGGTATAAAAAAGAATACAATAACAGAGTTGGAAGGGACCTTGGAGGTCTTCTAGTCCAACCCCCTGCTCAGGCAGGAATCCTGATACCATTTCCAACAAATGGCTCTCCAATCTCTTCTTAAAAATCTCCAGGGATGGAGCGCCCACGATTTCTGGTGGCAACTTCTGTTCCCTTGGTTAATTGTCCTCCCTGTTAGGAAGTTGCTCCTTAATTCCAGGTTGCTTTTCGACTTGATCAGTCAGTGGAACTACCTGCCTCCAGAAGTGGTGAATGCTCCAACGCTGGAGGTTTTTAAGAAGAGACTGGGCAGGCATTTGTCTGAAACGGTAGAGGGCTTCCTGCCTGAGCAGGGGGTTGGACTAGATGACCTCCAAGACCCCTTCCAACTTTATTATTATCATTATCATTATTATTATTTTTTATTATTATTATTATTATTATTATTATTATTATTATTATTATTATTATTATTATTATTATTAACTTGTCTGTCTGATTAGTTTCCATCCATTGCTTCTTGTCCTGTCCTTGTATAGGGTCTCCTGCTTGAGCAGAGGGATGAACTAGAAGACCTCCAAGGTCCCTTCCAGCTCTATTCTGATTGGTTGATTGATTGATTGAAATGGTCTAGGTTACAGGGGTAGGCAACCTTGGCCCTTTTATGACTCGTGGACTTCAACTCCCAGAATTCCAGAGCCAGCCATGCTGAGGAGAAACGGAGAGGTTTCCAAGCTGAGCCATGCTGGCTCAGGAATTCTGGGAGTTGAAGTCCACGAGTCATAAAAGAGCCAAGGTTTCCTACCCCTGGCTTAGGATCTCCTCCTTGAGCAGGGGGCTGGACTAGAAGACCTCCAAGGTCCCTTCCAACTCTATTCTGAGTGGTTGATTTATATGCACCCTTATGGCTGCCATCTTGACCTTTTGGACCAGGCCCTGTATAGAGAACCTGGCTGGCTCATGCAGAAAAAACACCACCGACCTTGGCAAGCCCCGGTACGGATGTTGGGGATGAATCCGCGGCGGCAGGGGTGGGGCTGGGCTGGACACATCTCACAGGGATGGCCCCAGGCGCGGCCGATGGTAGCGCAGCACATGGTCTTGGTGCAGACGATGCCGCTCAGCTGCCCTTGGCACATCTGCTTGTTCACCTGGCTGAAGCAAGGTCCCGTCCGGTAATCTAGGAAGGTAAGAAGGGAGGTGGTCAGTGCCAAGCCAGAAAGGGGGGGGTCCCCTGGCCGAATGGACAGAGCCCTGAGGGTGCCCAGAGGAGGGTCCAAGGGGGGCTTCCACGCCACGGGATTCACATAAGTCTCCCGCCACAGTCTGTGGGCTGCCAAAGTTTGGGGAGCAACTTTACTACCTGGAGAAGGCATTTTACCAAGCCTGAGCAGTTCTGTGTTCCTGGGCAAATGTGTGGCTTGTTGTCGGTCACTGGGGCTAAGAGTTGGGGCTCTGGGGGCCCTAAGAAGGACGGTCTTCTCTGTGCCCCTTGAACCAGTGGAAGGCCCTGCCTCCAGAAGCTGTGAAGGCTCCAGCACTGGAGGCTTTTAAGAAGAGATTGGACAACGATTTGTCTGAAATGTTACAGAGTTTGCATCCTGAGCATGGGGCTGGATTAGATGATCTCTGAGGTCCCTTCCAGCTCTGTTATTCTATTTCTATTTCTATTCATTTAATTTCTATTAGGCTCATTTAATTTCTATTCTATTCTATATTCTATTCTATTCTATTCTATTCTATTCTATTCTATTCTATTCTATTCTATTCTATTCTATTATTCTATTCTATTCATTTAAATTCTATTCTGTTCTAGTGTATTCATTTAATTTCTATTGTATTCTATATTCTATTCTATTCATTTAATTTCTATTCTATTCTATTCTGTTCTGTTCTATTATATATTCTATATTCTATTCCATTCATTTAATTTCTGTTCTGTTCTGTTCTGTTCTGTTCTATTCTATTCTATTCTATTCTATTCTATTTCTATTCTATTCTATTCTATTCTATTCTATTCTATTCTATTCTATTCTATTCTATTCATTATTCTATTCTATTCTATATTCTATTCTATTCTGTTCTGTTCTTTTCTGTTCTATTCTATTCTATTCTATTCTATTCTATTCTATTCTATTATTAAATTCTATTCTATTCTATTCTATTCTATTCATTTAAATTCTATTCTGTTCTATTGTATTCATGTAATTTCTATTCTATTCTATATTCTATTCTATTCATGTAATTTCTATTCTATTCTATTCTGTTCTGTTCTGTTCTGTTCTATTCTATTCTTATTCCTATCCTATCCTATCCTATCCTATCCTATCCTATCCTATCCTATCCTACTCATTGAAATTCTATGCTGTTCTATTCTATTCATTTAATTTCTATTCTATTCATTTAATTTCTATTCTATTCTATTCTGTTCTGTTCTATTCTATTCTATATTCTATTCTACTCATTTAATTTCTATTCTATTCTTTTCTATTTTATTCTATTCTGTTCTGTTCTATTCTTATTCCTATCCTATCCTACTCATTTAAATTCTATTCTGTTCTATTCTATTCATTTAATTTCTATTCTATTCCATTCATTTAATTTCTATTCTATTCTATTCTATTCTATTCTGTTCTGTTCTATTCTTATTCCTATCCTATCCTATCCTATCCTATCCTATCCTATCCTATCCTATCCTATCCTATCCTATCCTATCCTACTCATTTAAATTCTATTCTGTTCTATTCTATTCATTTAATTTCTATTCTGTTCTGTTCTGTTCTATTCTATTCTATTCTATTCTATTCTATTCTATTCTATTCTATTCTATTCTATTCTATTCTATTCTATTCTTCTATTCTATTCTATTCTGTTCTGTTCTGTTCTATTCTTATTCCTAGCCTATCCTACTCTACTCTACTCCTTCTGCCTGCCTTCCTGCCTGCCTGCCTGCCATTTACCAAAGAGCTGCAGGAAAGGGTCCTCTTGAAGGGGGTCTCCAAATCTTCACCTTCACCCCCCTCCCCACGGGATTGGGTCAGCGTGGTGACCCACTAAGCTTTCCTGCCTTTGAAACCAACAGAGCAATTGAAAGAAGAGGAGCCACGGAGACCAAAGGAGAGAAGCCACCCACCCCTCACCATCTGCAAAGAAGATGTCTGTCTGTGTGTGGGGGGGTCTTGAAGGACAAGAGAGGCACTGTCAGGGTGGGGAAAACATCTTTTCTTAATTTCCTGGCCTCCAGAGAGGCCTGCCTTTCCCACGTTGTGGCGGTCATCCCGGGTTTTAGCAGCCGGTCCAAAGCTCGGGGCGGGGGTGGGGGCAGCTTGGAGGAATTGGGGGTGGTGTGGAGGTCCTTCTCTCTCTCTCTCTCTCTCTTTTTAGCAAGGGGTTCTGACTCTGTGTCATCCCTGTGTCAGGGGTTGGAGACGGGTGGGAACGTGAAGGAATAGAATAGAGTAGAACAGAACAGAACAGAACAGAATATGGAACATAACAGAATAGAATAGAATAGAAATTAATAGAATAGAAATAGAATAGAAATAGAAATAGAATATAATAATAATAAATAATAATAAACCTTTATTGTCAAAGTACAACATGTGTACATTGAGATTAGCTGAGCCTCCCCCCCCCCCCGTGCTCTCTCCCCCCAACACACAGTGACAACAAACCCTCCATCCCACCACACTATGTGAACCAACTACACCACACACCGGCCTCCCAAGTCAATTCTGCATAAGATTAAAGGTAAAGGTAAAGGTTCCCCCGCACATGCGTGCTAGTCGTTTCCGACTCTAGGGGCCGGTGCTCATCTCCGTTTCAAAGCCGAAGAGCCAGCGCTTGTCCGAGGACGTCTCCGTGGTCATGTGGCCGGCATGACTGGACGCCAAAGGCGCACGGAACGCTGTTACCTTCCCACCGTAGTGGTCCCTATTTTTCTACTTGCATTTTTATGTGCTTTCGAACTGCTAGGTTGGCAGAAGCTGGGACGAGTAACAGGCGCTCACTCTGTTACGCGGCACTCGGGATTTGACCCGCCAAACTGCCGACCTTCTGATCGACAAGCTCAGCGTCCTAACCCACTGAGCCACCGCGTCCGCATAAGATTATGTCCCATTTAAAAGCCTAACAGCCCATGGATAAAAGCTGTTTTTCAGCCTGTTGGTACAGCTGGCTATATTCCTATATCTCCTACCGGATGGTAGGAGAGTAAAGAGATACCGTCCAGGGCGTGAGTCATCCCTGAGAATTTTCCTCACTCTTCCAAGGCAGCGGGCCCTGGCGAGGTCATCCAGTGGTGTCAGAGAACAGCCCACAATGTCTTGTGCTGTGCTCACCACCCTCTGTAATACTTTCCTGTCCGCGGCTGTCAGACCGGCATACCAAACCACAATACCGTACAAGAGGACGCTCTCTATAGTAGACCGGTAAAAGAGGGTCATTAGCCGTTGTTCTACCCTGTTCTTCCGCAAGACCCTAAGAAAGTGAAGCCTCTGTTGGGCCTTTCTAGCCACCTGGGTTGTGTTAACTTTCCAGGTCAGATCTTCACAGAGGTAGACTCCCAGAAATTTAAAGGAGGAAACTCTCTCTACACAGTCCTCCCTGATGTAAAGTGGGGCAGAACAGAACAGAATGGAAGGTCTTCTTGGAGGTCATCTAGTCCAACCCCCTGCTCAGGCAGGAAACCCTCTACCATTTCAGACAAATGGCCATCCAATCGCTTCTTTAAAACCTCCAGGGATGAGGCAGTCACAACTTCTTGTGGCAAGCTGTTCCTCTGGTTATTTTTTCTCGCTGTCAGGGAACTTCTCCTTAATTCCAGATTGCTTCTCTCCTTGAGTAGTTTCCATCCGTTGCTTTTTGTTCTGCCTTCTGGTGCTTTGGAGAATAGTTTAACACACACACACACACACACACCCTCTTCTTTGTGGAAGCCCCTCAAATACCGGAATGCTACTATAATGTCTCCCCTATTTCTTTTCTTTCAACTAGCCAAACCCAAGTCCCGCAGCCATGCTATGAACATTTTAGCCTCCAGGCCTTGGATCATCTTAGTTGCTCTTCTCTGCACTTTTTCCCAAAGTCTCAACATCTTTTTTATAATACGTTGACCAAAATTGTGGTGTCAATTTCATATAAAGTGCATTTCAATTCTCCAGCCAAAGATGACTAGGGCACGAGTGAACAAGTGCAGGGCCTCAACAATGCAAGAGCACAACTGGTGCACGACACCAAGTTGCGCACAGGCCCTCCTAGCCACGTCTGCCAACGGCACTTTGAGCAGGAGTCCGAATAACCCTGGAGGTCATCTAGTCAAACCCTCTTTTCAAGCAGTTGACCCTAGACTCTAAAGAGCCGTGCTGGCACAGTGGTGAGAATGTAGTATCGCAGGCTGACTCTGTCCACTGCCTGGAGTTCGATCCTGACCTGCTCAAGGCTGTCTCTGCCTTCCACCCTTCAGAGGTCAGTAAAAGGAGGACCCAGATTGTTGGGGGCAAATAGGCTGACTCTATAAACGGCTTAGAGAGGGCTGTAAAAGCAGCGCAAAGCGGTATATAAGTCTAAGGGATATATGGCTAGTGTTATTTCAGACAAGTGGCTGTCCAGTCTCTTCTTGAAAACTTCCAGGGTTGGAGCACCCACAACGTCTGGTGGCAAGCCGTTCCACTGGTTAATTGTTCTCACTGTTAGGAAATTTCTCCTTAGTTCTTCTTTCCTTGATAAGTTTCCATCCGTTGTTTCTTGTCGTGCCTTCAGGGGCTTTTGGAGAATAGCTTGACCCCCTCCTCTTCTTTGGGGCAGCCCCTCAACTATTGGAAGACTGTCGTCAGTCCAGGAAGACCCCCAAGTTGCACATCGAATCTGGATCCAGAGTTAATTCCAGCTGGGGAATTCTGGGAGTTGAAGTCCACCCATCCTCAAGTCGGCCAGGTGGAGAAACCTCCCAACCCCACTCCCCCCACACCGGAGCCTGAAGAGGACCCGCAAGAAGGAGCCAGACGCCCCCTCCTCTTTTCTAAGCCCTGCTCCCAAAATAGATTAGGTGGGGGGTGGGGAGAAGCAGGGGGAAGGCAGCAAAATGGACAAAAATAGATTTCCTGATTGAAGTTCCCAGCAAGAGAAGGAGAACAGCCAAAGCTGTCTGCAGTGGAGAGGCTGGGAGTGGGGGTGGGGGGGTGAGCTGGCGGAGGGCCAGAGCACATCTGGAGCCGATTCGAAGAGGTCAGGTGATCAAAGATTTAATGAGGTTGCAATCAAATTTTATTAAAGGTCAGACGTTGCTTCGGACCCCTCTCTGCACGCAAGGAAGGCTGGAAGCTGCCCCGCACAGATCGATGATGATGATGATGATGATAATAATAATAATAATAATAATAATAATAATAATAATAATAATAATAATAATAATAATAATAATACTGGACAGCCATTTGTCTGAAATGGTATAGGGTTTCCTGCCTGAGCAGGGGGGTTGGACTAGATGACCTCCAAGGTCCCTTCCAATTAATAATAATAATAATAATAATAATAATAATAATAATAATAATAATACTGGACAGCCATTTGTCTGAAATGGTATAGGGTTTCCTGCCTGAGCAGGGGGTTGGACTAGATGACCTCCAAGGTCCCTTCCAATTAATAATAATAATAATAATAATAATAATAATAATAATAATAATAATAATAATAATAATAATTTGGCTAGCTCCTGTCCCAAGCACGGTTTTAAGGCACCTGGCAACCTCTTTATCCTTTTTTCTTCCCAAAGGAAGCCCACCCTCGGCCGACCTCCATGAGGACTAGAGTCTTGATTGTGTTTTTAAGGCAAGAGCCCTAGCTCAACTGCTAATGTAGAAGGGGAGTTGCGGCTTGCAACCTGTGAGTGTTTGAAGTTACAATGGCACGGGTGGGGGGGGGAAGAAAAATGTGACTGAAGTCTAGTCCTCTCACTTACGACCGTGGCAGCATCCCCCACAGTCATGGGATCAAAACCGCTTAGCAACCGGCATGTGTTTACGATAGTTGCAAGCATCCCCCCAGGTCATGTGATAAATAATATTATGTGAGTGTGTGTGTGTGTGTGTGTGTGCATGCGTGCGCTAAATCACAAATGAACCTCCCGCCTTTGACCTTCAGTTAAAACATGTTCAGGTACGAGAGGTTGAAAGGGACCGTGGGAGGTCATCTAGTCCAACCCGCTACCCAGGACAGGAATCTTCAGCCCATCCAGACAAAGGTCGCTTTCTCCCACCCTCCACCGTTGGTTTGAAACCCTCCAGGGGTGGAGCATCTGAAAGACTGGCCAACTCTTTCATGCCGATCCCAATTTGGGATTTGGGTTTTCCTGGGGGAAAAAACACGTCTACCTTCACTCACTCCGATCCTTCTTAATCTTTTTTGGCAACCAGAACTGGAACCCAGATCCCCGGTGCAGGCGAGAGCAGAAAAATCATTTCCTGAGATCCTGGCATGATGAGCCGTGACGGCGCAGTGGTTAGAAGGTGGCATTGCAGGCCGACTCTGTTAGATGTTTTGTGCCAGCCATTGGCAGTTACCCAAAAAGGTCATCAGATGGGAGCAAAGAGGCTTCTTTGCTTTCACTGATGAGTCAGGGGTCTCAGACCCCTGCAGCCCCATTGGAGAGAGTGTTTTATGGTTAGGGAGGGGCTCAGACCCCCCATAAATACCTCTGCTCAGGGGCTGCTCTTTGTTCTAGTGCTTCTCATCTTTCTCTCTCTCTTGCATGCATTCTCTCTCTATCATACAAGCATGGATGCCTCCATGCCATATAGCTCTTTTTATATAACCTATCGATGAATAAAGCTTCATAATGATTGCATCTCTGCATCCTGCCTTTTTTACTTGGAAGCACCTTAACGACCCTTCGATCTCTCATCAGACCTGCTTTACAAGTTGGTAGCAGAGGATGGTTTAAGGCAAAGCTTCCAAGCTTGCAGATAGCAGTAAGATCCTTAGATTTGAAACTGAAATGGATGGCCGGAGATCCCAGATTGTGACCAGGAGTCTTCAATCAAGATCAACAGCTCTAGCCCCTGAAGCAAGCTCCGCTCCAGGTGAGAGCACAGATGGCTTCCTTCTGCACGCCACAGAGGGAAGCCTGGAAGTTTTACAGTCCGCCCAAGACTGTCCAGATGCAGCAGAAGCGCTCCGGACCCAACACAGGCAACGCGTGGACCAAATGTCTACACAAGAATGCAAGGAACTGCTCCTAAAACTCCTTGCAGTACAGAAGACCCCACAAGCCTCTCCACGAGGGACATCAATGCAGAGAGACTCTGGATGCCGGGTAAGCCCCCCCTCAGCGACCACGAGGCCCCTTAATATGGCGCCCGCCACCCTGAGTAACCCCGGGACCCCAGGGCTTTCGGCGTGAAATTCCCTGCCAAACTGTGACCTACAGCTTCCTGGGGCAACAGGAAACAAGATGGCTGCGCCCAGGGAGACCGCATGGTCCGGCACAGGAAACAAGATGGCAGCCCCCTGTGCGCCCACATGTTCTAACAAAGAAAGGCCTCAATTAAGCTTGGGGCCCCAGCAATCCCTGGCATCCAGCTGTAGCAACATGCAAACCCCTGAGCTCTCTCCACCAGAAACCCTCAAGACCTACGATGGCAATAAGGACTGTTCAGCCGAGGCTGGTACAAATACAGCTGCGCTTAAAACTGCCATCCTACTTGCGGCCCTTGAAGCCAAAGAGACTGATTACCCTCCAAGGCCCCTGACCCTCTCTCCGGGGCCCCCAATTTTCCTTTCGCCCCCGCCCAGGTGCTCTCCTTACCAGATGGCCTTCGGGGGGGGGTTGGCCCCCTCCTCCAGCATCGGCTTTAGCCATCCCCAAGGTTTTCAGGACCAGCGATGGGCTTCTCATGAAAATCCAGGGCCGGGGGGGCTCCAGGAAGGATTTCCAGAGTCTTTTCAGATCCAAATGCCGGCTGGCAATCTTGGGCAACGCCCACCCCCCGATCACATGTTTTCCGGACATGCCCAGTACGGGCCTTTTAACCCTGAAGGGGGGCCATCCAAAAATCAGAGAAAAATACCACCAACGCCCACTAGAGGGGTTCCTTTACCTTTCTTTTCAATGCAGACCTCTCAGATGCTCTCCAAACAAGACAAAACGTTTGTGCCTGCGTCCCCGTTACCACACAACTTTGAAAAACTGAAAATTGGGGGGGAGAACTACCACAGTTGGAATAGAAATGTGCAGGTATGTCTATTAAAGGATGGGACTCTTGAAATGGTTCTGAACCCCCCACCTTTCCCGTGGGGATCACGAGAAGAGTGGCTCCACAGACAGGCATTTTCTACTCTGATGGGTTCGATGGATGATAACTTGTTCCCTAGCATTCCAGATGGGCTCACAGCTAGCGCAGTTTGGTGGATATTATACAATTTATTCAACAGCAACAACATTGGTTCCCTCACCAGACTCACAACTGAGTTTTACAACACAAGACTCAGGTTTGGGGCCAGCATGGCAGAACATCTCGGAAAATTAAAATCGCTCAGGGCGCAACTGATGTCCAGAAATTACCGTGTACCTGAAGAGAACATGGTCGCAGTCATCGTGGCTTCCCTGGACAAAAATTGGAGCAATTTTATTATTTCCCTGGAAGGGGGCAGGGATGAAGCCATGCCTCTGTCCTATCTCGAGGGCAGACTCATTGACGAAGATAGAAGACGGAGAGATGCAGGAGAATACACCAGAGTCACCAGCCAGCCAGCCAGCAGACGACACCGCAACTCAGAGCAGGTTAATGCTCTACTCAAGTGTTTCACCTGTGGCTCTGAGGGGCACCTCAAGAAGGACTGCCCCCATTATCAACAAGGCCCCAAGCGTGGTCCCAATCAAGGTAGGGGCAAGGGGCAAGAAAGGGGGCGTGGCGTGGCGAAAAGTACTGCCAAAGGCAATTTTGTGTCTACTTGTGCCCCCACCACAAAGGCTGATAGCCCCACTGACTTATGGTTACTGGACTCTGGAGCTTCATCTCACATTACCAACATGAAACAAGGTTTTAAAAGGTTAAAGAAAATTAACTCATCTGTCAAAGTGGCAAATGGTGATAAAGTTTTAGTTATTGGGGAGGGAACTGTTTCTGTACCCGGGCTTGGAAAAGTTGAAGGGGTGTTACATGCCCCCTCCATTGCCAACAACCTATTAAGCATTATCAAATTATGTGACGATGACAAGGTGGAAGTTTTATTTCGCAAAGGGGGAGGCCATGTCACCCGGAACCAGAGGGTCATTGGAAATATTGCCATCATAAATGGTTTGCCATATTTTTCCCCTGAGAAACCACTGCTTAACCAGCGCAAGGCCGAAGCAGTTGCATCCAAGTCCCCACAGCAAGGCAGTGTGGATAAGAAATCCGAACCTCAGCTGTCACCTGAAGCACCGCTCAAGGCAACCAATGCCAAGAGGGTGTCAGTGGGGAAGCCACTCCACGATAAGTGTGCCCACCTCTTACACCGAAGATTAGGTCATGCAAGCTTCCCTGTGGTTAAAAAGATGGGAGAGTTTGCTGAGGGAGTCCAAATCAAAGATTGTGAGGTATTCCTGGACTGTGCAATCTGTAAGAGGTCAAAGAGGAAGGCTGCGCCCATACCTAGGGTGTCACTGCATAAGACCCAATATCCGTACCAACTAGTACATGTTGATTTGGTCGGGCCTTTTACACCATCCCTAGGGAAAAGTCAGTATTTTCTCACTGCCGTTGATGATTTTTCACGGTACGGCCACGTGTATATCCTCATAGAAAAACCTGAAGCCTTTGACGCCATAAAATCACTCTACAACTTTGTAGAGACCCAGTATAAAACCGTCACTAAAAGAAAGGTTGTAAGTCAACAGCTGCCTGGACCTGTCTGGAGGCAACCGAAGACTGCATTAGCCGACATTCTTGCCTTCCTTGCATCCGTAGTCCAGATGCTCGTGAGACGTTACACGGAGCATCTGGAAGGGCCCATCCAAGAAATATCCTACTCTGAGAAGGCCTGGGTGTTTTTAAAGTGGATGCAAGCAAAGGCACCCTTCAATCTGACAGCACTCGTGCAAAAAATAGCTTGTGCAGATAGCAGACCAAGACATTGGTGAGGTTTCCCCTTTTTGGCAAAGCTTCTGAAGATAGACAGAAGAGTAACCCTCCACCTACAAGCTCAAGGTAAAGGTAAAGGTAAAAGTTCCCCCGCACATGCGTGCTAGTCGTTTCCGACTCTAGGGGCCGGTGCTCATCTCCGTTTCAAAGCCGAAGAGCCAGCGCTTGTCCGAGGACGTCTCCGCGGTCATGTGGCCGGCATGACTAGACGCCAAAGGCGCATGGAGCGCTGTTACCTTCCCGCTGTAGTGGTCCCTATTTTTCTACTTGCGTTTTTACGTGCTTTCGAACTGCTAGGTTGGCAGAAGCTGGGACGAGTAACAGGCGCTCACTCTGCTATGCGGCACTCGGGATTCGACCCGCCAAACTGCCGACCATCTGGTCGACAAGCTCAGCATCCTAACCCACTGAGCCACCGCGTCCCTTGTTTACAAGCTCAACTGAGCCCCAAATTTAGGTTGCTAAGCTAGACGTGCCCAGTTCCTCCAACCGTTCCTTATATGTTTTAGCCTCCAGTCCCCCGATCATCTTTGTTGCTCTTCTCTGCACTCTTTCTAGAGCAGGGGCTCTTCAAACGTGGCCCTTTTATGACTTGTGGACTTCAACTCCCAGAATTCCTCAGCCAGCGTGCCTGTTTGAAGACCCCTCCTGTTCTAGAGCCTCAACGTCTTTTTTTGTATCAGGGTGACCGAACTGGGGGCAGTATTCCAGCCTGGTGCTCTTCAACGTCTTCATCAACGATTTGGACGAGAGGATAGATGGGGAACTCATCAAATTTGCATATGACACCACGCTGGCAGGAATAGCCAACACTCCAGAAGTTACAGGCTTAAGATACAGAAGGATCTGGACAGACTCGAACACTGGGCACTATCTAACAAAATGAAATTCATTTTACATTCTACATTTAGGCAGGAAAAACCAAATGCACAGGTATAGTATAGGTCAGGGGTAGGCATCCTCGGCTCTTTTATGACTCATGGACTTCAACTCCCAGAATTCCTGAGTCAGCATAGCTGACTCAGGAATTCTGGGAGTTGAAGTCCATGAGTCATAAAAGCCGAGGTTGCCTACCCCTGGTACCTTGCTCAATAGTAGCAACTGTGAGAGGGAGCTCGGAGTCCTAGTGGGCAATATAGCAATAGAACTTATATACCGCTTTGTCGTCCTTTACAGCCCTCTCTAAGTCAGCCTATTTGCCCCCCAACAATCTGGCTCCTTTTACCGACCTCGGAAGGGCGGAAGGCTGAGTCAACCTTGAGCCGGTCAGGATTGAACTGCTGGCAGTGGGCAGAGTCAGCCTGCGATGCTGCATTGTAACCACGGCACCACCAGGGCTCTTAAAAGAGGAAGGGAGGGAAGAAAGAAAGAAAGAAAGAAAGAAAGAAAGAAAGAAAGAAAGAAAGAAAGAAAGAAAGAAAGAAAGAAAGAAAGACAAAAGAGGGAGGGAGGAGAGGAAAGAAGGGAGAGCGAAAAAGAAGGGAAATAAGAGATGGAGGGAGCAGGAGGGAAAGAACAAAATGGAGAAAAAGAAGGGAAGGAAGGAGAGAGTAGAGGGGAGGAAAGAAAAGAAAGGTAGAAAGAAAAGAAGAGAGGGAAAGAGGAAGAGGGAGAGAATAGTAATAGCCCTTAGACTTATATGCCGCTTCACGCTGCTTTCACAGCCCTATCTAAGCGGTTTACAGAGTCAGCCTCTTTGCCCCCAACCATCTGGGTCCTCATTTTACCGACCTCGGAAGGACGGAAGGCTGAGTCGACCTCGAGGCGGCCAGGATTGAACTGCTGGCAGTGGGCAGAGTCAGCCTGCAATCCTGCATCCTGAGCCCTGCGCCACCACGGCTCTTCCTATCACTTAAATACGATTGGATCTTGGCAAGAGACCACGTGGACTAGCACCTTGAAGCCGCTTCCGTTTCAGAGGCCTCGAGTTTTGGGGAGGGGCCATCTAGACCTTCCCTTCCCAAAGCCCAATGCCTGAATGACATTTCCCCCCCCCAGGTGATTCCCCCCACCCCCATTTCCCAGAAGAACACCTGCACACTTGGATTGCCACGCTTTTGCCCACTTTCCTGGGCATCGGCCTCCAGCAACGGAAGAGGATTTCCTTCTGACTCAAAGACCCCCACGCCCCCCCTACTTGGGAGGTTTACAATAATTGTGATTTTAGGCTATTTACGCAGGCCGCCCCTCCCGCCCCAGGAGGGCTGGGGATTTAAACCGGTCCGAGAAGAAAATCAAGATTAATCCCCACAGATGAAGGCTCCCCGCTCTTATGTAAGCAGCTGCCCAGGGTAGCCAACCACTGCAGACCCCACCGGTGGGTCCCCTCTTCTTGCAGTGACCATCTTGGCTTTTCTGACTCTGCCACCCCCACCCCCCCGCCCACCAGAAGAAAAAAAAAAGAAATCAAGATTTCTGCTCCTGGCCAGCTGAGTCTCCCTCCCTCTTCCTCACGCTGTGGATTTCAAAGACCCCCCCTCCCCACCCCAATTTGGGGAAAACTGAGTCCCCTTGGTAGCCCACCAGGCCTCGCCCCATGGAGGTGCCAGCAGGCATTGGGCACCACACACACCCTCCGCAAGTGCCACAGCCTGGGTTTCAGGGACTGCCCTCCCCGCGGCAGCTGCTTGCGGAAATAGGAACCCCGTTCAATTCCTGCCCAGAGGCTGCAGGCTCCCCTCCCCCCCCCCGTATAATTTTGCCTAGGTTTTACAGGTGTCCCTGGAGATTCCCAAGTCATCCAGGCCACGGTTGTCCCGAAGGTGCTTTTTTTTTCCCCCTAGGAGGCAGCCGGACTTCCTTGTTTTTCTTTAAAGACGTTTCGCTTCTCCTCCCAGGAGCTTCTTCGGCTCTGACTGGATGCTGGGGAATGGCAGGATTTATACTCCTTAAAGACTGCTGGTCATTTGCCATCTTTTAGGCCAGGGGTAGGCAACCTCGGCTCCTTTATGACTCGTGGACTTCAACTCCCAGAATTCCTGAGCCAGCATGAGGGAACTATGGCCCCCTCATGACTCGTGGACTTCAACTCCCAGAATTCCTGAGCCAGCATGAGGGAACTATGGCCCCCTCATGACTCGTGGACTTCAACTCCCAGAATTCCTGAGCCAGCATGGTCAATACAAAGGATACTGGGAATTGAAGTCCATGCGTAAAGAATGCAGGGGTAGGCAAGCTCAACTCTTTTATGACTGGTGGACTTCAACTCCCAGAATTCCTGAGCCGGCATGGGGAACTATGGCTCCCTTCATGACTGGTGGACTTCAACTCCCAGAATTCCTGAGCTGGCATGGGGAACTATGGCTCCCTTCATGACTGGTGGACTTCAACTCCCAGAATTCCTGAGCCAGCATGGGGAACTATGGCTCCCTTCATGACTTGTGGACTTCAACTCCCAGAATTCCTGAGCCAGCATGGTCAATACAAAGGATACTGGGAATTGAAGTCCATGCGTAAAGAATGCAGGGGTAGGCAAGCTCGGCTCTTTTATGACTGGTGGACTTCAACTCCCAGAATTCCTGAGCTGGCATGGCTCAGCTTGGAAACCTCTCCCTTTCCCCTCAGCATGGCTGGCTCAGGAATTCTGGGAGTTGAAGTCCACGAGTCGTAAAAGAGCCCAGGTTGCCTACCCCTGTTTTAGGGGAAACAAACATTGGGGAAACGAAACAACCACTTCACAAACGCTTGGCACAACGGAGGAGAACCAACCCATGGGGAGCAGAGTCCGGAGTCAGTCTGCATTTGAAAGACAAAGGCCGCTCTTGCCAAGGCAGCAAAGTCCACATTCTGGTCAGAGAGGACCGCTGGCTTGAGGGGGGGGGGTGTCCAAGACGCCGTCTAGATCCAAATTGAACAGCTCTCTCTCAACGGGGGTGGGGTGGGGGTGGGATACGACATCATCCATCTCCAGGGTGCAACACGCTCCTTTCGGCAGCTCCAAGAAGGCTCCAGACCCCTTTGCACCACTCAGGCGACCCCGAGGACACAGACTGTGAGATGGTCTCACGAGGTCGATGGATCGTTAAGGTGCTTCCAAGTGAAAGGCATCACGCAAGAATGCAGTCATTCAAAGCTTTATTTAACGATAAAGTAAATAGAAAGAGTTTCCTGGCATGGAGGCCTCCATGCCTGGATTGTAAGCTAGCAGAAGAGAGAGCAAGCAAGCATAGCATAGACTAGTCCAGACTAGACAAAGAGCAGCCCCTTGAGCAGAGGTATTTATGGGGGGTCTCAGCCCCTCCCTAACCATAAAACTCTCTCGCCAATGGGGCTGCAGGGGCCGGGGACCCCTGACCCATCAGTGGAAGCAAAGAAGCCTCTTTGCTCCCATCTGATGACCTTTTTGGGGAACTGCCATGGCTGGCACAAAACATCTAACACAGACAAGCATCCAAGTGGCCTCAACGACTCTCAGAGAGAGTACCAATGAGCAGGTGACTGCAAGGAACAGAGTCAAAGCTGAAGAAGATTCTGGGATGAGAAGCGAAATGCCTTTCAAAGAAAAAACAAGAAAGTCTCTGGGAAAAAGAGAAAAAAAAGCACCTCTGGGATATTTTGCAGATATTATTTTTGCAGATATTTTTGGCACATTTGTCTGAAATGGTCCAGGGTGTCCTGCCTGAGCAGGGGGTTGGACTAGAAGACCTCCGAGGTCCCTTCCAACTCTGTCATTCTCCGAGAGGAGGAAAAAATAGGAGGAGGCGCCTGGCTTCCCTCGTCCAGCCCATCTGCCTTCTTCAACCGGGTGCCCTGCAGATGTTTGGGACTACAAGGCCACCTCCCAACTCCAGACGGTACCAGCTGGATTTGATGAGAACTGTAATCTAAAACATCTGGAGGGCTGCAAGACGACCCTGACTGTTAAGGGGGGGTCTCTCTCTCTCTCTCTCTCTCTCTCTCTCTCCTCTCTCTCTCTTTCTCTCTCTTGCTTTCTCTTTCTCTCTCTTTCTTTCTCTTTCTCTCTCTCTTTCTCTCTCTGTCTCTCTTTCTCTCTCTCTCTCTCTCTCTCTTTCTTTCTCTCTTTCTCTCTCTCCCTCCCTCTCCCTCTCTCTCTCCCTCCTCCTCCCTCTCTCTTTCTCTCTCTCTCTCTGTCTCTCTCTTTCTTTCTCTCTTTCTCTTTCTCTCTCTTTCTTTCTCTCTTTCTCTCTCTTTCTCTCTCTCTCTCCCTCCTCCTCCCTGTCTCTCTCTCTCTCTCTCTCTCTCTCTCTCTCTCTCTCTCTCTCTCTCTCTCTCTCTCTCTCTCTCCCCCTCTGCCTGGAAGAAGCTCAGGAGGCTTTGCAACTTGATCCCTCTCTCTCCACACAGCCAGGGCCTGCTTCGTTTTGGCAGAGGCAGCCCAGCTGGGAACCAGGTTTAACCTCAGACACCAAAAATCTCTTCCCACCCAAACGAGTCCTTGATATGCACAAGGTTTCCAAGAAGACCCCATCCTTCCAAATATCCCAAACCGTTTCAGTCCATCTGCCAGGGGCTAAATAAAGCTGCCCGATTTCAGCAGTGGTTCGAGGCCCGCCTGCACCAAAGCCAGTCTCGGGGAGTTCCAAGGCCCACCGTCTGATAACCGTAGCTTTAATGGATTGTTCTCCCTCTTGCTTTCTGTTGGGACTGTGCTTCAAAGTGAGTCCTTGCGCCTTTCTGCGTGTTTCTCCCCTGCTTAGGAACTCTGTTAAGTGTCAAACATCTGTTCAATCCTCGGCTGCATGAACAGAGGGATAGAATCAAGAACACCTGAAGTGTTTATACCACTTTACAATGCCTTGGTAAGGCCACACTTGGAATACGGCATCCGGTTTTGGTCACCACGATGTAAAGAAGATGTTGAGACTCTAGAAAGGGTACAGAGAAGAGCAACCAAGATGATTAGGGGGCTGGAGGCTAAAACATATAGGGAACGGTTGCTGGAATTGGGTATGTCCAGTTTAACGAAGAGAAGGGTGAAGGAAGAGATGATAGCAGCCTTCCAGTATCTCAGGGGCTGCCCCAAAGAAGAGGGAGTCAAGCTGTTCTCCAAAGCACCTGAAAGCAGGACAAGAAGCGACGGATGGAAACTAGTCAAGGAGAGAAGCAACCTAGAACTAAGGAGAAACTTCCTGACAGGGAGGACAATTAACTACCTGCCTCCAGAAGCTGTGAATGGTCCAACACTGGAGGTTTTCAAGAAGAGACTGGCCAGCCAATTGCCTGAAATGGTATAGGGTTTCCTGCCTTAGCAGGGGGTTGGACTAGATGACCTCCAAGGTCCCTTCCAACTCTGTTATTCTATTCTGTTCTAGAGCAACAAAGCAATTAACTGATCTAATCACGACCACAATCCAGCCCAAAGAGTTTCGTTCAGAGACCTTTGCCCCATTTTATGACCTTTTTGTGGCAGCCCCTCAAATGCTGGAATGCTGCTATCCTGTCTCCCCTCTTTCTTCTTTTCTCTAGACTGGCCAAACCCAAATCCTGCAGCCGTCCTTCGTATGTTTTGGTCTCCAGGCCTTGGATCGTCTTAGTTGCTCTTCTCTGAACTTTTTCCAAGGTCTGTATTGGAAGATTGCTCTCACCCCTCGTCTTTCTCTTCATTAAACTAGACCACAGGTAGGGAACCTTGGCTCTTTTATGACTCGTGGACTTCCACTCCCAGAATTCCTGAGCCAGCATGGGGAACTATGGCTCCCTTCATGACTGGTGGACTTCAACTACCAGAATTCCTGAGCCAGCATGGTCAATACAAAGGATACTGGGAATTGAAGTCCATGCGTAAAGAATGCAGGGGTAGGCAACCTTGCTCTTTTATGACTCATGGACTTCAACTCCCAGAATTCCTGAGCCAGCATAGGGAACTATGGCCCCCTCATGACTCGTGGACTTCCACTCCCAGAATTCCTGAGCCAGCATGGTCAATACAAAGGATACTGGGAATTGAAGTCCATGCGTAAAGAATGCAGGGGTAGGCAACCTTGCTCTTTTATGACTCGTGGACTTCAACTCCCAGAATTCCTGAGCCAGCATAGGGAACTATGGCCCCCTCATGACTTGTGGACTTCAACTCCCAGAATTCCTGAGCCAGCATGGTCAATACAAAGGATACTGGGAATTGAAGTCCATGCGTAAAGAATGCAGGGGTAGGCAACCTTGCTCTTTTATGACTCGTGGACTTCAACTCCCAGAATTCCTGAGCCAGCACGGCGCAGCTTGGAAACCTCTCCCTTTCCCCTCAGCATGGCTGGCTCAGGAATTCTGGGAGTGGAAGTCCATGAGTCATAAAAGAGCCAAGGCTGCCTACCCTTGAACTAGATATACCCAAATCCTGCAACTGTTTTTTCATATGTTTTTTTAGCCTCCAGTCCCCTGATCATCTTTGTGGCTCTTCTCTGCCCTCTTTCTAGAGTCTCAACGTCTTTTTTGCATTGTGATGACCAGAACGGGATGCAATAATTCCAAGGACGGCCTTACCGAGGCCTTGTAAAGCGGTACTAGAACTTCACTTCATCTTGATTCGGTCCCTCTGTTAACGCAGGGCTAAAAGCTTCTTGGAAAGCAAGCAAAGAGATTCGGGGGGGGTCGGGGGGGGGAGAAAGCGGGCATCCTGCAGTGCAAATCTACACATGTTTCATCCAAAGTACACATGGATTTGATTTAGGCTCCTATTTGTTTTTCCTCGGCGTTTCATCTAAGGTTTTTCTCACTCGACGTCTGAAACGGAGGGCTTGTCTGGAAAGGGGGATTATTTATTTAAAGCTCCTTGCTCCTATCCTGCAGGTAAACGCTGTGGGTATGTGCAGGCATGCACAGGCTGATTTTTTTTTTGTTATCCTACTTCAGCCAGACTGCGGGATGACTCACAACATCCAGCCAGCCGTTCACCCTCAGCTACGCTAAACGGTCTGCATTCAAAACCACGAACCGTTTGCCTTTCAGTCTGGGCTTGCAACCTGAAACCGGAAGTCTCAGGCCTTCAGTGTTTCTTGACAAAAAACATCTATGGATAGACACAGCAAGATTGTGGTCACTACCAAGCATGGAAGGCTTTCTTTTAATAAGCAGAAAATAAATAAATAAATAAAAAACACAACCCACAAATTCTCGAATTCCGTTGCTGAGAAAATTCAGTTTCTCAAACCCGGAAACCTTAAGACGTGTGGACTTCAACTCCCAGAATTCCCCAGCTGAAACCAGAGCCAGTGTTTAACCCAGTTTCTCAAACCCGGAAACCTTAAGACGTGTGGACTTGAACTCCCAGAACTCCCCAGCTGAAACCAGAATGAGCATTTAACCCAGTTTCTCAAACTCGGAAACCTTCAGACGTGTGGACTTCAACTCCCAGAATTCCCCAGCTGAAACCAGAGCCAGCATTTAACCCAGTTTCTCAAACACGGAAACCTTAAGACGTGTGGACTTGAACTCCCAGAATTCCTCAGCTGAAACCAGAGCCAGCATTTAACCCAGTTTCTCAAACCCGGAAAACTTCAGACGTGTGGACTTCAACTCCCAGAATTCCCCAGCTGAAACCAGAGCCAGTGTTTAACCCAGTTTCTCAAACCCGGAAACCTTAAGACGTGTGGACTTGAACTCCCAGAACTCCCCAGCTGAAACCAGAATGAGCATTTAACCCAGTTTCTCAAACTCGGAAACCTTCAGACGTGTGGACTTCAACTCCCAGAATTCCCCAGCTGAAACCAGAGCCAGCATTTAACCCAGTTTCTCAAACCCGGAAACCTTAAGACGTGTGGACTTGAACTCCCAGAACTCCCCAGCTGAAACCAGAATGAGCATTTAACCCAGTTTCTCAAACTCGGAAACCTTCAGACGTGTGGACTTCAACTCCCAGAATTCCCCAGCTGAAACCAGAGCCAGCATTTAACCCAGTTTCTCAAACACGGAAACCTTAAGACGTGTGGACTTGAACTCCCAGAATTCCTCAGCTGAAACCAGAGCCAGCATTTAACCCAGTTTCTCAAACCCGGAAACCTTCAGACGTGTGGACTTCAACTCCCAGAATTCCCCAGCTGAAACCAGAGCCAGCATTTAACCCAGTTTCTCAAACACGGAAACCTTAAGACGTGTGGACTTGAACTCCCAGAATTCCTCAGCTGAAACCAGAGCCAGCATTTAACCCAGTTTCTCAAACCCAGAAACCTTCAGACGTGTGGACTTGAACTCCCAGAACTCCCCAGCTGAAACCAGAACCAGCATTTAACCCAGTTTCTCAAACCCAGAAACCTTCAGACGTGTGGACTTCAACTCCCAGAATTCCCCAGCTGAAACCAGAGCCAGCATTTAACCCAGTTTCTCAAACCCAGAAACCTTCAGACGTGTGGACTTCAACTCCCAGAATTCCCCAGCTGAAACCAAAGCCAGCATTTAACTCAGTTTCTCAAACCCAGAAACCTTCAGACGTGTGGACTTCAACTCCCAGAATTCCCCAGCTGAAACCAGAACCAGCATTTAACTCAGTTTCTCAAACCCAGAAACCTTCAGACGTGTGGACTTCAACTCCCAGAATTCCCCAGCTGAAACCAGAACCAGCATTTAACCCAGTTTCTCAAACCCGGAAACCTTAAGACGTGTGGACTTGAACTCCCAGAATTCCCCAGCTGAAACCAGAGCCAGAGTTTAACCCAGTTTCTCAAACCCGGAAACCTTCAGACGTGTGGACTTGAACTCCCAGAATTCCTCAGCTGAAACCAGAGCCAGCATTTAACCCAGTCAGACGTGTGGACTTGAACTCCCAGGATTCCTCAGTAAGCATGCTGCCTGGGGAATTCTGGGAGTCGAAGTCTGAACCTCTCACTTAATCGCTTTCTCGACCGACCTTGCCCGTTTTTGAGCCCCCTACAGATATCCCGGGGCGGGGGGTTCCCCCTAAAAGAGGGGGAAGCTATGGGGATACAGGAGATGTTGCTCAGAGGACGGAATCCCAATTGGGGTGGGTGGGCGAGCTGGGCTGGCCCCCATCTCCTCCATCTTTGAATCCTATCTTTCATTCCTCATGCGTCTTCCCCGCCCGTTTCTTCACTGCTCATTTCTTTCCCATGGATTTACTGTCTGATCTTTCGCTTGCGCAGATCGTAAGATCTGCAGTGTGAGATCTTCAGGATAACGAGAGGATTATCAATGTCTTTTAAAGAGGGATAAATAAATAAATGAGTGAGTGAGTGAGTGAGTGAATGAATGCAGACGTATGGGAACCACCCAATGTTCTTTGCCAAAGAGTGATGAAGAGCCAACGTAGATTCTGGCTGTGAAGCCCGCAGAGAAATTGTTCTCCTTCCACAAAACGCTAAACTACAGGCCATAGAAGCCCGCTGATCTTCAGCTGCAACCGACCGCTGAATCTGTCCAGGGAGATTCTCCGTCCTCCAGGGTCACGGTTATCCCCAAAGGTGCTTTTTTTTTCCCCAGGAGGACACTGGACTTTCTTTGTTTTTTTTCCTTTGAAGACGTTTCGCTTCTCATCCCAGAAGCTTCTTCCGCTCTGACTGGATGGTGGAGAAATGGAAGGATTTATACTCCTTGCAGACAGCTGGTCATTTGTGTTCTTTTTAGAGGGTCGTTGAGGCCACGTGGAGGTTTGTCTGTGTCCTCATTTGCACTCCAGTTTGAGATGCAGACAACACGGACTTGTCCCCAACAGCCTGCACCTGTCTTCAACGGTGAAGGGACCCAGGGCAGAAAACATCCAGCAGCCAAGACGGCTCCACACCCCTTTGCACCACCCAGCTGACCCTGAGGACACAGACAAACCTCCAAGCGGCCTCAATGACTCTTTAAAAGAAGGCAAATGACCAGCAGTCTGCAAGGAGTATAAATCCTTCCCTTCCCCACCATCCAGTCACAGCAGAAGAAGCTTCTGGGGTGAGAAGCGAAACGTCTTCAAAGAAAAGACTCCACACCCATTTGCACCCCTCAGGTGTCCCTGAGGACCCAGGTAAAGCTCCAAGTGGCCTCAACGGCTCTCTAAAAATGATGCAAATGACCGGCTGTCTGCAAGGAGTATAAATCCTTCCCTTCCCCGCCATCCGGTCAGAGCAGAAGAAGCTTCTGGGATGAGAAGTGAAATGTCTTCAAAGAAAAACAAGGAAGTCCCGTTGCCTCATGGACAAAAAGCACCTTTGGGACAACATCTGAATCTGAGCAGGGCAGAGATGGAGGAGTCGTAAAACGGTGTCCTTTCCAGACATTAAACTAATTCCACATTTCTCCGCTCCGGGGCGGTTTCTAAGCAGTTCCTGCGTGACGCAACAGGAGGATTGCCTTTGAATGGGTTTGGCTCGCCTACCTCTCTCGCATTGGGGTCCTGTGAATCCGTACACGCAGGCACAGCGGTTGGGCCCGATGCACCGGCCGCCGTTTTGACATCCTCCTTCGCAGATGGCTGGGTGAGAAAGAGAGAGAGAAAGAGGCATAAATCGGGAGATGAGCTTGGAACAAGGCTGGGAGTCCCAGGAAGATCGGCTTTGGGGTGCGTCTTCTGAATGTGTGTATGGGTGAAAAAGAATGGGGGGTGATCTCAGAGAAAAAGAGCTCACCTGGTAGGGTTTCCTGCCTGAGCGGGGGATTGGACTAGATGACCTCCAAAGTCCCTTCCAACATTATTATTATTGCTGTTGTTATTATTATTATTATTTACGTGATATAGTCATGCAAGGATCAACCTGGTAGGGACAACTTATTCTCCAAAGCACCCGAAGGCAAGACGAGAAACAACGGATGGAAATGGATCAAGGAGAGAAGCAACCTGGAACTAAGGAGAAACTTCCTGACAGTGAGGACAATTAACCAGTGGAACGGCTTGCCACTAGGAGTTGTGGGTGCTCCAACCCTGGAGGTTTTCAAGAAGAGAATGGACAGACATCTGTCTGAAAGGGTGTAGGGTCTGCTGCTTGAGCAAGGGGGTCGGACTAGAGGACCTCCAAGGCTCCCTTCCGACTCTGTCATTCTGTATATTATGGATCAAGTAAACCCAGAAATGATTTTGGGTTTTAATCCCTGCTCAGCTTTCAAATTTTCTGGGCTGAGCAGTGCCTCTCGACCTTGGGAAATTTAAGACAGGTGGACTTCAACTCCCAAGGTTCCCCAGCTTAAACCTGGACCAGCGTTAGTTTTTCGTCAAACTTGGCCAGTTTAACACCTTGGGACTTCATCTCCCAGAATTCCCTTGTATTAAAGTGGCCAAGACTGAGAAACATTGAGGTAGAGTGATTTTTGGAAACAGCCACACCCAAACTACCCAGTAAGGTGAAAAATAAAATGGTTATGGGGTGGGGGTGGGTGGGGAGGTGAACAGGTAGACCTCAGCTTACAACCGTTTGTTTAGTGACCAGTTGAAGTTACAACAGCATTGAAGACCGTGACTTATGGCCATTTTTTCATTCTTGCAGCCTCCCCATGGTCACGGCAACTGACTCACATTTATGACGGTCGCAGAGTTCCCCGGGGTCCGGTGATCCCCTTTTGGCGAACTTCTGTCAATCAAAGCCCATGGGGAAGCCAGATTCGCTTAATGACTGCGTGACTAGCTTAACAACTGTGGTGATTCGCTTGGCCACTGTGGCAAGAAAGGTGGTAAAACTCACTTAACAATGGTCTCACTTAGCAATAGAAACGTTGGGCTCCACTAAGTCGGGGATGAGCTGTAGGATTGAAAAAGCTTTGGAAGAAGAAGACGTCAAGAAGAGAAGAATGGAATCTTTCTACCCCGAAGAACTGAAGGAGGAGGGATGCTAACGTCCCCTTAAGCCAGTATTCCTCAAACCTGGCCCTTTTATGACTTGTGGACTTCAACTCCCAGAATTCCTCAGCCCGCATGGGGGAACCATGGCGCTTTTATGACTTGTGGACTTCAACTCCCAGAATTCCTCAGCCAGCGCGCCTTTTATGACTTGTGGACTTCAACTCCCAGAATTCCTCAGCCAGCATGGCTGACTGAGGAATTCTGGGAGTTGAGGTCCACAAGTCATAAAAGGGCCAAGTTTGAAGACCCCTGCCTTAAGCTAATTATTATTAGTTAATTGTTATCAATTAATTACCCACCTGATACTTGGGCCTGACTATTGAAGCTGCCCAGTGCAGGAAATTGCTAATCCCAGTTCATGTTGCACTTATTTACGGTATTTAAAAATAAAAAATAAAATTTATTTATGGGACTTATATGCCTCCCTATCTCCCGAAGGACTCAGGACGGCTCACAACAATAAAACAGCTACAAAAAACAGTAATATAAATATTAAAAAAGAATTAAATTACAAAGCCCCATAATTAATTACTAAAACCAATAAAATTAAAACAATATTAAAAAACCCCATCCTCAGTCCAGGTCAGCCTGATGGAAAACAAATGTTTTGAGGTCGCGGCGAAAGGACCGGAGATCCGGGGTCCATCCGAAGCTCCAAGGGGAAGCTGGTTCCACAGGGCTGGGGCTCCCACAGAGAAGGCCCTCCCCCCGGGGGTCGCCAGCCGACATTGTCTGGCCGACGGCACCCTGAGGAGGCCCTCCCTGTGTGAGCGCACCGGGCGATGGGAAGTCGTTCCCGGCAGCAGACGGTCCTGCAAGTATCCCGGGCCTAAGCCATGTAGGGCTTTAAAGGTAAGTACCAGCACCTACCCGGAGGGCAACCGGTAACCAATGCAGCTCACGCAGGAGGCGTGTAATATGGGAGTATCGGGGTGCTCCCATCACTACCCACGCGGCCGCATTTTGCACCAGTTGAAGCCTCCGGGTGGTCTTCAAGGGCAGCCCCATGTAGAGAGCATTACAGTAATCTATACGGGAGGTAACGGGTGCGTGAGTGACCGTGCGTAGGGCATCTCGGTCCAAATAGGGGCGCAACTGGCGCACCAGGAGAACCTGGGCAAATGCCCCCCTGGCCACGGCTCCTATATGATGATCTAAGTCGAGTCGTGCATCCAGGAGGACGCCTGAGTTGCGCGCCCTTTCAACGGGAGGCAACACCTCTCCCCCCATAACCAAAGATGGTAAATCTTGGACAACACGAGATGCCGACACGTAGAGCCACTCAGTCTTGGCCGGGTTGAGTTGAAGCCTGTTCTTCCCCATCCAGATTCGTACCGCTTCCAGGCAACGGGACATCACGTTGAGGGCATCACTGGGTTGGTTCGGGGTGGAGATGAAAAGCTGGGTATCATCAGCATATTGATAATACCTCACTCCGAAACCACACTTGTACATGTAGTCCTCAAGTTACAACCACAATTGAGCCCAAACTTTCTGTTGCTATGCGAGACCGTT